>NC_138512.1:23415945-23765534 GCF_964252035.2 Podarcis erhardii
CACTGGTCTAGTTCTATTGCATGTCTGATATCTTGGGCCCGTTTGATCTGTGTTTCTTTTATTTTTTCATCCTTTAGATCCCATTCTAATAATAGATCACATACTATTTTTTTGTTACTTCCTAATAATACTTTTTGTAATTTTGATTTTTCTTTTTCAAAGCCTGATTTTTTATCCAAGGTAAAAATGTTATTTAGTTGATGATATTGGAGCCAGCCCGTGAGATGGTACCTAATTTCTTCAAATGTTTTCAATTTTAGCTGGCCCTGCTCTTGTCATACTAGTTGGTTATATATTGCCCAATTCCCTGACATATTTATTGTTTTAACTGAAAATGCTTCTAATGGTGACAGCCACCATGCTGTATATGGTTCCAACAATGGTTGGTTAGTGGTCCACACCTTATATAAAGCGCTTCTAATGTTGTGATTTGTGAAGCCTTTGTGGACCTTTGCCTTGTTGTAACCTAGGTAGGCATGCCACCCAAATCTGTTGCCGAAACTCTCTAAGTCCAGAATGTCGAAATTTTCCAGCAGAATCCAGTCTTTTAACCATATTAAGCACTCGGCTTCGTAATAGATTTTAAAATTTGGAAGTGCAAAACCTCCTCTTCCTCTCCTATCTGTTAGAAGTTTATGCCTGATACGAGGTTTCTTTCCTTGCCACAAAAAATTATTCAAAGCCTTCCTCCATGCCTTGAAACAGTCTTTTCTTGTTATTATTGGAATCATCTGGAAGAGGAAGAGTAGCTTGGGAAGTATATTAATTTTTTTTGCTGAAATTCTTCCCCAGAAAGATAATTTCAGTCTTGACCAGATATCCAAGTGTTTTTTAATTTCTTTCCAGATTCTTTGATAATTATCTTCAAACAAATTTAAATTTTTCATTGTAATCTTTAGCCCCCAAATACTTAGCTTTTTTCACTACTTCCAATCCTGTTCTATCCCCCAATTCCTTTTTTTCCTGATTCCGTAGATTTTTTTACCATGAGTTTTCTTTTTAGTCTGTTGAGTTTAAACCCAGACACCTTGCCATACTCTGTTATGGTTTCTTGGTCATCTCAGAGCTATCTCTGTGGAGTTTGGGTAGACTCTACCAATCCTGAATATGTACAGTCTGCCTTGCCTTTTCTAGGAACATCTGTGGTTTCTGTATCTTTTGAACATCTCATTCTTGGTTTCATGAAAATGCATTTTTGTGCAAATGTACACTTAAGAAGAAGAGTTAAGGAAGCCACAGACAGCACAAACAATAGCCTAAAGCAAAATCTATTCGAAAGTAATACATGTGAAGCTAGTGTGAAGCTGTCTTATTGTTGGTTTGCTTTTTACCGATGTGTGTGTGTGTATTTGGATTGTTTTGTTGGTTTTTCCCAGCTGCTTCAAGCATCTGGAGTGCTGCCATCAGCACCTAGTATAATAAAGAAATAAACAATACATAGAATTACAGCAAGGTAGTGAGCTTAGACCACTTTAAGTTCCTGTGACAAATACCTGTTTCCATATCTGCAACTGTTCTAAACAACAGAACTTCCTCCCAGAACTTTTCTTTGATTTCTAGTTAATCCTGGACATTCCCTCTGGCTCATCAGCCAAATAGTTTTGAAGGCTTTTCCTTCTTCACTTCAGTGAAGAAATAATGTGGAATCAAATTGAACTGAAAACAATTTGAATTAATTTCCATTCATCTGCGGGTCTAGTAGTCAGGACCTTGATAGCGCTACACCTATTACGATGACAAACAACTCCTTCTAATAGTATGTAATATAAAGCCACAACCTTTTCTCACCCTCCCCCAAAGTTTCTGTTCCTAGGAAGGACTCAACTCTACCCTGAACTTTTGCTATCTGAAGTCCAGCCAGCATGTAATGAGGCAAGACTCTTGTGAATAATAAGTGATTTACCAGTAAACATTGATTAATACCCCTTCTATAATTATTGGGTTGTGTTTTTTTTAACCTATTGCAGCATACAATATCATAGCTGATAAAGTTTTATAGGTTCAAGTCATGAAACTGAAATTAGCTCCTTTATGCTCAAAGGGCCAGATAAAAAGAGATTAGTTTATTCAGATCAGTGCTCTTTCACAATTCCCAGGTGCGTCTGGTTTCGATAGGATACAACTGGGTGACGTGGGTGAAAAGCTTCACAAAATAACCCACCACAATTTGTACGTTGTCACTGTTCAAAAATGCTTAGCAAACATTAATCAACAGATTCATTAATAGTGTTTATCTTTATATTTAAGACAATAGCCGACAGTCACAATGTGCGGAATGGATTTGTTTCCTTCGCATAACCTTGAGGGAAGCAATTGTAAATATGGCTTAGATAAGTTTGATTTGTATGCCCCTCTTGGCATACTTACTTGTCTTAATTTGAAATTCTAATGGATACCTTAGTCCTGCCTTAGCTCCAGTAGTGTAAAGAGAGATATACTGCGGTGGAAACACAAACGATTAGAATAGTGATGAGGAACGTAAGTGGTGAGAGTGCTGTTGCACTCATGCTCTCCATGTGAGCCTCCAATAGGCATCTGGTTGGCCACTGTAAGAACCGGAGGTGGGACCAATTTGCATGTGGTCCTTGGTATCACCAGCAAAACCAGCTATTTGTATACTGGCAAAAAAGAAAGAAAAAGCTCCTATTCATTCTACAGCAACCTTCAAGCTTAGCTGGGGGCCTGATTTACCATGAATTATCAACAGAGCCTAGGGCTTGCCGATTAAACCACAGAGCCTAGGGCTTGCCGATCAGAAGGTCGGTGGTTTGAATCCCCGTGACGGGGTGAGCTCCTGTTGCTCGGTCCCCGCTCCTGCCCACCTAGCAGTTCAAAAGCACGTCAAAGTGTGCTGCTCTGGTTCACCAGAAGAGGCTTAGTCATGCTGGCCACATGACCCAGAAGCTGTACGCCAGCTCCTTCGGCCAGTAAAGCGAGATGAGCGCCGCAACCCCAGAGTCGGTCACAACTGGACCTAATGGTCAGGGGTCCCTTTACCTTTTTATCATCATCAGGAAGGGGGGTATTTCTGCTACGACTCAGTTTTGAGTAAGGATAAATGTAGATATGTAAATGGGCATGGTCACACAAGGTTCCTGGTTCCCTTGGATTTGTAATATGAATTTGTACGGCCTTTGGGACTGAGCTTTATGTTATATTCATTTGAAATTTCAACTGGTGAAATAGCCAAGGAAGAGAAAACAAGAATTACTTTATCCTTGAATAAGGTTGCCTGCTTTTGCTTTTGATGCAAGAGACTAATATCACTACCCTTCTGGAAAGAACTAGTATGCAACCCTAATTATTGGTGCCTGAGTTTGCTCCTTTTCTTCTATACTCAACTTTAGCTGAGAACTCATGAAGAACCCTCCTCTTTTTTGATGACAGTTAGTGTAGGGGAGTCTTGAACTCATCAGCTCCTCATCTCTGCTACAACATTGATATGTCGTAATGTTTAGCTAGTAATATATTGCGATGTTGAAAAACAGATATCGCCCAGGCCTAAACAACAGTGCTATAAATTTGTAATAAATAAATACATATATAAATATCTATTCACACAGCTGCTGTCTCTCTAATAGCAGGCTCATGGGCAGAAATTCAAGTAGCAAAGCTTTACCTCACATGGTGATGCAGCAACAGGAGGGGAAAAAGAACACCTTACCACACAAAAGCTTTATTTTTTTTTTTAAAGCAGACTACATGGTAGTAATGTATAAATCAGACCGAGTGTAGACATATCTTTCTCACAGAAAATAAACAGCAAGTAAGACCAACATAGATCTCAGTGTGAATAAAGGCAACAGAACTGGGCAGTGGAACCGGCACATAATCTCACAGACCTAAGTTAGCATTCACAGTACGAATCACAGACATGAAATGGCCCACACTGATTACTGTGTAGATTCTAGCTGATACTCTCTCGCACACTTTGAGCGGAATAAAAGTTTATTTAGGAGAGATTTTGAGCTCAATGGAATGCACTAGGCCTTCCATGATAAACAAAGTTGAAATTCCCAGAAGCGCACGGTGTAGCATTTCCAGGTATTAAACACAAAGCAGTTTTCAATTTTGTTCACGTCTTTCTTCTGTTTGACAATCTCATCTACTCCGTTTGTTGCCAAAGGCTAATGCTCGGCTCCTCACTGACAGCCTCCATCACTCTTGGAGACAGTTGGAGAGAAGGAAAGAAAAACATTTTGTTCTCTACTGGGGTGGTTTTGCTGCTGGTGAAAATAAAAGGGGAGGGGCATGGGAGCACCATCAGTTTTACAGTGTACTGGACTAAGAGTTTGGTGGGGCCAGTAGGCCACATACGTACTAGGATGCTACTTCTCTGTTGAACAAGGACCTTGGTCCTTGGGGAAGATCCTTAGTTTTGAGACAATGCACTTATAGTTGGTTGGAAAACACCCACACTCCAAAAACACTTGATAAATAAACAGTGCTTTTCCTAGTTAAATCCTAGTTAAATTTGAATTTCGTTGAGGTTCAATGGAAAGTGACGAATGGCATTTCAAAAATGAGGCTTGCTCTAATGATAATACAGTGGTATCTCGGGTTACATATGCTTCAGGTTACATATGCTTCAGGTTACAGACTCCACTAACCCAGAAATAGTTCCCCGGGTTAAGAACTTTGCTTCAGGATGAGAACAGAAATCGTGCTCTGGTGGCACGGCAGCAGCGGGAGGCCCCATTAGCTAAAGTGGTGCTTCAGGTTAAGAACAGTTTCAGGTTAAGAATGGGCCTCCAGAACAAATTAAGTACTTAACCCGAGGTACCACTGTAAGGACCTCCTAATTAGACCATGTTAATAACATGATTATATATAGGTGAATTCACTTGGATTCACTTTGGATTTTTTTTTTTTTTTTGTGGGGAGGGAGAAATAGATTTGACTGCTTTGGACTTAGATATTGTATTAATGGATTCATAGAGCTGACACAAAATGGATTCCTCCAATTCACAACTCCACTCACAGGGCACAAACTATGGACACAGGAGGCTGCTTTCAACTGAGTCAGACCATTGATCCATCCAGCTCATTACTGGCAGTGGCTCTCCAGGGTTCCAGGGAGGACTCTTTCCTAGCCCTGGAGATGCCAAATATTGAACCTGGGACCTTCTGTATGGAAGCAGATGCCCTACCACTGAGTTACAACCCTTTCTCCTATTTGTGGGAGAGCAATTCCTTAATTTTCATGACCCTGTAGAAAATGATAGAGCTGCTCTGGCAGAGCATCCCGAGAGGAAGAAAGCTGGCTGCCCAACAGCCCCATAGCATGCACTGGGTTCAAATTATATGGGGAGTCTACACTTGTTCAACAGGCTTCCCTTTTGCAGACAAGTCCCAATGCATGGACAGTATGTGGACAGGACTGGTAGGGGATATAGCAGCTAGGGTAGGGGGAGCTCTATCTCCACATCATCTTAGTCACATGGAGGTAAAGGTAAAGGGACCCCTGACCATTAGGTCCAGTCGTGGCCGACTCTGGGATTGCGGCGCTCATCTCGCTTTATTGGCCGAGGGAGCCGGCGTACAGCTTCCGGGTCGTGTGGCCAGCAGGACCAAGCCGCTTCTGGTGAACCAGAGCAGCACATGGAAACGGCGTTTACCTTCCCACCGGAGCGGTACCTATTTATCTACTTGCGCTTTGACGTGCTTTCGAACTGCTAGGTTGGCAGGAGCAGGGACCAAGCAACGGAAGCTCACCCTGTTGTGGGGATTCGAACCGCCGACCTTCTGATTGGCAAGTCCTAGGCTCTGTGGTTTAACCCACAGCGCCACCCGTGTCCCACTCACCACCCGCATCCCACTCACATGGAGGTAATAATGCCCAAATAGGGCTTCTAAAATAACCAGATGCGTTTCTCTGACTATATAGGTCTATAGTAAAACTATATATATAAATTACTTTTTGTCCCAGTTTTTAGCTGGAAGCATTGGATCCAATAGACACAATGAAAAATTGAGATCGTTGAGCTGGGATGATCAGAAAGGCAAGGTGAGCTGGCTTTCTGTATGCTCTGCTTGTTTCTTCATGCTCATTGCACAGTTTATTAAACCTTAAGTGTGTTTACACAAATGCAATATTGTAAATATTTAATTGTCTTTGTAACGGCTCAGTCAGTCAGATTCTTAAAGGTTATGTTGAGAGCTTCTGGAGTCCCAGGGCAGTGTTTATTTTTAGTTTACAATGAGCAGCTGGAAGACTCACCATCTGCTCAAATGAAAAAAACACCACTTGACAGAGTGGACAATTGAAAGGATGCCTGCAATTCTTAATGAATAAGTTGTGGCCCATTGTCACAAATCGGTTATCCTGTCACCATAACTCACTGACTTGGAGTGACTTTGAATGTGATGTTGACAGGCACTTCCTGTTGCTCTGGGCCTCATTTTGGCCAAAATAGACCTTTCAAATCTCCTTCCCCTCTCCAGCACTTAGACATTCAGCATCCCAAAGTGCAGAAAGTGAATTTAAGCTTGGACATGGGGAATTCTTTTCCAGAAAAGACAGGGATGTAGTGGAAAATATGGCATTGCACATTCTATTATACAATGGAAGATAAGACATATGTAAAAATTTGCAGACACTGCCTAGTACAAAAAAAAGAAATTTGGAAGTTACATTGGTGCAGATTGCCTATGGTACAACTTGGAAGCAGAGTGGTCTAACATCCACAAATGCTTGTCATGTGGTGCCTCACTACACTACAAATACTTCAAGTATTTGGCCCCCTAAATGAAGGAGGAGATTTATCGCACTGACTCTTCCAGGTTGCCTTATCTGCTGAACAATTGTAGGAATGAGGTTGTGAAGGTTGTGGCAAGATTTTTGAGTGATGCCATGAAATTATGTCACCATAGGTCCTAAGAGCTATTTTCATACCTCATAATGTCTGGACAGTTTTATCCTAAAGTATCTCCACTATGTTTTGTTAACTGTGTTGTGTCCATGTATACAATGCACTTTTTCTATGCCAATAAAGGAGATTGATTGATTGATTGATTGATCGATCAATCAATCAATCAATCAATCAGTGGAGGCACCATATCAATGATATGATATGGTGCCTCGATTGACAGCTGCCTCAAAACCCCAATATAAGAAGAACATAAAGTATAGCAGTTGGTTCTCTTGGTGTTTTCTATGTGGCTATGCCTATCGGTCAAAGCAGGTTAATGTCTATAAAGACATCTCTAATGGCATGTGGCTTGGGGTAGTGGCTCAGGTCTCAGGTAGTATTTTTACTCAAAGGAGAAAGCAATGATTAGAAATGAAGTCCATAGAGTTAAGAGTGTATGGAACCCCTTGAGGAAGGTTGCTCACCGTATCAAAACTTCCCCTGAACTTCCTCAAATCTACCTCAAAAGTTTACATTGATGGAAATTCTACGTTGAACGTAGTTCCAAATCTTCTCAAGTTTGCCAATGCATGGAGAATTTCTTACTCAGCTCCAAATTCCCAAAAGAATACCCAGTGCTCACAAGAGCCACAAGATATTCAAGACACTTGTTTAAAAAGAGTTGGGGAGTTCCATATAGGGATATGCAGAATCCCACAATAATTTTTGCTGGTCTTATTGAAGCTCTGCTTATTTCCTTGGAAAATCCTTAGCTCTTTTGCCCCAAGTAGTGATCCTGACTCAAATTCACTTTGAAAATTCATTTTAGGTGAAATTGGGGCCCATTTTCCACTAGGGCAATTCTAAATTAAAACATGTTCTAATGATATTGTTCATTAGAGTACTGTCTGCTTGCCTAGTCAGTTGTGTTTCAGTTACACAACTGCAGCCAGTCATATTATTTTTTCAAATGTTTATCTTTGAAATGCCATGGCCACAGCTATGTGGAGTTTTGCATTGACAGTATTTCTCCTCCATATGCCTTTGGCTTTTTCATATTGTCATGACAACATGATGAGAATGAGACCTTATGCATTAGCTTGTAGTACGGCAATTCAGATTTTTGTTCTGATGTAAAGAGAGAGAGATGAGAGAAAATTCACTGGTATATAAATCATATGGAATAAAACATGTTTACATTGTTGAATTCAAGCTCCACTACTTTCTTGCTGTAATGTTCTGGGCATAATTTGCACAAAGCATGTGTGTAGCTAAAGGATTTGCTTTAAGCTTGAGGGAGCAGTGATGTCTTCACATTTAGGCTACAGCGGCAAAAGCAATAAAGCATTTCCTTACAAACTCCAGATCTGCTTGCCTCCAGGAGATGAATGGCTTAGAGGGCTACACAAACAACTGAATTTCCTGGCACCCCTGTTACACCTGAGAAAGCACTAAAGCACCTGAGCTTTTCTATTTCACATTGGAAAAACAGATCCAATCATTTGTTATAAAACAAAGGGCAAAAATATGGGAGGCCACCATGTTTTCAGAGGTAGGACCATAAAGATGCCATTTTTCATTTTTATTAGTGAAGTTTGTAATTATCTGGTTTAGAATGCAGCTTGTAAAGCTCAGCAGTGCTATGAAAATGAGTTCCTGTGCATGTGCAGCCAGTGTTCAATTCCCAAAGTTAGCTGCTTTGTACAGTGGTACCTCGGGTTACAGATGATACAGGTTACAGACGCTTCAGGTTACAGACTCCGCTAACCCAGAGCAAAGCAAAGTTAAGAACTTTGCTTCAGGATGAGACAGAAATTGCGTGGCGGCGGCGTGGCAGCAGCAGCAGGCCCCATTAGCTAAAGTGGTACCTCAGGTTAAGAACAGTTTCAGGTTAAGAAAGGACCTCCAGAACGAATTAAGTTCTTAACCCAAGGTACCACTGTAGATGGACATACAAACATTATTTAATCTCCTTGATCTCACTGAATCTCTGGATTGCTGTGAACCTGCAGGAACTTTGTATGCCACCTGCCCATGTACAGAATAGCTTTACTACTAAATCCTTACTCCTGCTGAAATGCTTGTTGATTGCTGCTAACTTCATGAGGAGACCACTTGACCAATCAGCCTTTTTGATGAATATTTTCTCTATGGGTAAATTCTCTTGAGGTCATGTGACTTTTGGTTCCCCCCATCCATACCTAACATCCTCCTGTTCCCAGATGTATTTGATTTAGGAATGATTTCTCCATTTATACCCTATACCTTGCAGTTTCTGGATCCCCCATATTGACCCTTTTGTCCCTGTGCTCCATCACCTCTGGTCCAGATTCTTTGAGGACTTGCATTTCTGTATACATAGTCACCTAAAGCCAAGCACAGCCACACTGCCCTGCTTGGTGCCTGCAAGTTAGATGTCAACTGTGCCAGGTTGTGATCTTACCCGTGAATGCCTTTAGTTTCTAGCTTCACAATACAACTGCTGGGAAATTGTATAAGGGTTTAAATATTGTCAATTCCATAAGATTACACTGATACTAATAAATAAAAGGACCACATACTGTATGATATCATTTGATGGATCAGAAAGCATCCACATATGTATCATTTGGTGTATCAGAAACAGTGGACATAAATCATATGTGAATATTGTCTATCTGCACTGCATTACCTTCAACTCGATGGGCAGTGGAATGTGCAACATCAGCCAAATTTTGGTGCAGCCAGTGATTGCAAACATTCATGTTTAATTCCACATTATGATTTTCATTGTCGTAAGCAGCCACAACTATACATAGCAACATTTACTGAACTAATATCTAATTTGCCTTTCATCTGTTGAGTCCTACCATAGCCCATTAAGTAGTCTGGCTATTAATACACTATAATTATTAGGATTCTGCTTCCCAGCTGGGAGATAAATTTGGATAATTACTGGGAGTAGATGCAATGCCACCTGCCTCCCACTACTGAACTGTGACCCATGTTGTCCAGATGGCATCCCTAATTTAAGATGTCCTCCTGGAGCCGACAACCAGCGGATTGAAGAGGAGGAAAGAATCTGGTCATGGAATCTTACCTCTTAACATTTGCTGCTTCATGTATTCAGCAGGATTTTTAGACTTCCAAGGAGGTGAGGAAAAGCACCTTGCTATCTTGGTGTCCTCTTGGCGGCATAGATGGTCCTCAGGAAGGGATGTGGAGCAGATGGAAATGATGTGATGAATTGCATTGACTTTGTGTTAGCATTTCATCTCCAAGTAGAGCAGCCTTTTCCATTCTGCTGGCTTCCTGCTCTTTTAGACTACAACTTCCATCAGCCCCATGCAACATGGCCATGCAGGTTGAGGCTCATGGTGACTGTGGTCCAAAACAGGTGGAAGAAAACACAATGGGAAAGGATACTTCAGACAAATTGATGGAAATATATGCATACTTAACTTCCCATTGAATTCAGTAAAAACAAACCAACGAAAACATAGCAACCAACTATTAAGTAGCTAGAACCCCTCCAATGACCAACAGTGCTTAGTTTGTTGTTACTGCCAACTTACATAGACTATTTATTAAAGTTAGTTACACTGATAAGGCAAAATGACTGCTGGGCATTTACCGTTTCCTTTAAGAAATGCTTTTGCTTTAAGTAACTAAAGTGAAAGTGACTCATCTTAAACCAATTAAGCTCGCAGTCTTTTTGAATTGCCTTAGAATTCAATTTAATAGATCCAATTTAGGCAAAATCCAATTTGAAAGGTTGGTCGGCGAGTGAAACACTGGTCAAAACCTTTGGATTGGCCGAGGAAAGAGACTTTCTAATTTTCATATTGATTCATAGTAATTGACAATCTAATTTTTAAAAAAGCAATGTTTGTTCCTTACCTCACAAAGTATATTTAGCAGTAGTGACTGTAAATATGCTTTAAGAAAGCAGAATAATATGTTAAACAGTTTCACTAATTGGTCAACAATGATTAATATTCCAATTCATTAAAGTGCGAAAGGAACACTTCTCTGTATTAGTTTTCCTCTGCTTACCGAGTGTTGGGTCTTATCATTCAGAAAGCATAAATATAAATGGAAATTATACATTAGGCTGCCACATATTAAATGAACATTTTTCCATGTAGTACAAGAAACATAGCTGAACACCAATTGTACTTCCATATGAGTCCCATCTGAAGTTCATGAGGAGGTGGGACCAGCAGAACCTGTTCTATGGTGGCACCAATGTATTGGAGCTTTTGCAAAAGGAAACACATCACAACAGGCAATGGGTGGCTCCAGATTCTCTCTTGTCCTCTTGCCCTTCATCCTATTCAAGTCCACTATTGGTAGAAAAGTGGATGGGCAGGACCTCTCATAGTCAGTGGAGAGATGGAAAATGACTCTCACCAAAGTACAGACACAGGAAATGACATCATGGCTGGGGAAGGGACAATGGTGAGGAGACAGTGTTGGGCCCCTGGCCAGTGTTCGGCTGTGTTGTCTTCTGCTGCTGTGCCTGTCTCTGAGGACTGGGACTGCAGCAGATGGTGAGGGGGTTTAATCCTTTCCTCCAATTCTATAGTCCCATTGGCGCCATCTTGTTTGATGGGTAGGTCAGACTATGAGGCGGAAATGTTGTTGTGATATGCTAGAAGGGCCAAGCACTTTTCAAAGGAAGCTCCCAGGCTTGCTATTTTGAGTTGGGATTTAGTCACAAATCCAGATCTCCAGGTACCAGTGTTGTGTAGTGGTTAGAGTGTCGGACTAGGACCTGGGAGACCAGGGTTCGAATCCCGATTCAGTCACGAAGCTTGCTAGGTGACCTCAGGCCAGGCACTAAGTTACTTGAGTGTGTGGTGGAATGTCAGTTCCAGGGGTTTCTGGAGGAGATGGTTGATCTAGATCCATTTCAATCTGGTTTTAGACCTGGTCTCTGCAGTGGCCAGGGCTGCATTTGCAGAGGTAAAACTCTTGTGCCAACTGCACCTGTTCCCTGAGATGTCTGATTTGGTCACAGTGACACAACCCAGCAAGGATATAATACTTTTTTTTTGTTCTTAACTGGGAACAGCTTGTGGGGAGCGGGAAATGGCCAATTTATATTTTATAAAGCGGTGGCAACGCATCAGCAATGCAAGTGTTAACATGCCTGACTTAACAAGGCTCTATTTCCTGACAGCACAACATGGTTTTTAAAAACACTCCTGAATGAAGACGGTAACATGCCAGTCATTATACAAGGGATAATGGTGACAGAGTGACGGCTGAATGAGATATTTCGTGTTTTTTTTTTAATGGGACAAAACTTTTCTTCGCAGCCGTCTTTCTGCCTCTTTCTCTTTCCTTTTCTTTGGCTGCCTCTCTTCTCCTTTATCCTTTCATTCTTGTTTCAAGAATAGCGAAAGAACAGTGATAAGAAAAAGGTGACGGAGAGATAAATCACACAAAAGATTTTTAAAAAGCCTGACATATACGAACATGGGAAATGCATTGCTTGATAGAGCAATGATGGCTTCAACATGACTACCCACCCCCATGAGCCCAACACACTTTTGTGAAAAATATTGCGCCCATTTTGTTTTTCCCAGTGTTTCGGGGCATTTTGGAGAAAGGGTAGAAAATGCTGCTGAAATATGGATTACTAATCTCTGTGTGCATATGCGTCTCAGAACTGTCAGACAGAGGGTCTTAAAAGAAGAGGAAGTGATGGATGTTTTTCCCAGGGGGAAAAATGTTTTGTTGCTGGTTCAGGTCTTGGTTTCATGGTGGCATCCCATTCTACTTTGGGACAGAACACACCATGGGAACAAAATTGTCCCATGGTGTCACACAGGGGTGAGGAACCTCAGGTGGTGGGGAGAGGGGTGTGTGTGTGAATGCGGCCCTCCAGGTCTTTTATTCTGGCCCTTGGAACCCTTCATGCCACGCCTCCTCTCTCCAGGTCACACTGTTTACTGGCCCTGTTTTGCATCCTCCTTGAGTGGGTTTGCCTGGGTGAAATGCATCCTTGAACTCCAGCATAGCCTTTTGCTTGTATGGACAGAGGAGAGGGGTACATAGGGCTGTGTGTAGAAACTAGTCTACGGAGAAAGGTAAAATGTACATTTGTTGCTCTGTCCACTTTTGATTCTGACCTCTTCCACTATTGGTATCCAGCCCACAAAAGGTTGCCCAGAAGCAGGGTCAGACCAATATAGTTTGGCACTTGAGGCAGGCCCCAAAGTGGTGTCTCCCTCCTTGTCAGGTAAGAAGGGGTGAGGGGAAATCTATACTGTATCAGGAACAAGAGGAAACAAAGATGTACATTGGGATCGGCTGCCCCTGAAGATTCTGTCACCTGAGGCAGTTATCTCACCTTGCCTCATGTGAATGTGGCCCTTGGACTTAGGAAATGTTCTGCAGCTCTGATGTAGCATAATTCCCAGGTACGTCCTTAGGGTAAAATATGGCTGCCCCCACAGGGCACAATTCATTAAGTTTCAGGAATGTTTAAATCCCATTCATTTTAATTTGAGTTAGGTCTATTCACCCCCTAATCAGAGAAGCCCCTCAAGATCTCTACCGCACTGCTGATTCTGCAGCGTTAATTTCTGTTGTGAGGGATGACCCCCTTTTAGCATCCACTCGCAACTTCTTAATTTTATCTGTTTGTTAGTTCCCCCTTTTTTTGTTTCTAATGTATTGTTGGGGCTTAGATAACCCCTTTCTCACTGTATAAATTGGGGGGGGGCGCTCCTTGAATTTGTGTCAATATCTTACTGGAGAGTCCAGAACTAATTCATGGGGTCTGGAGGCGAAGGCACCAGAGGAGGGTGTAGCTCCTTTGCGGAGAGGTTCTTCCCTAAATTTCTTCTTTTTTAAAGTCCAGTTCTAGTGTGGGGAAACCCCTTTTTTGCGCTGCTGAGCCTCTGCTCCTGGGAAATCCACCCGAGTAGGGGCAGTCTACGTCTCCTGTTGCTCCTGCTTCACCTCTCCAGGTGCCGAGTCTGCCTCAGAACTCAGACTCCGACCCAACGCTGTTCCGGAAGTGGGCACAATTCATTAAGTTTCAGGAATGTTTAAATCCCATTCATTTTAATTTGAGAGTTAAGTCTATTCACCCCCTTATCAGGCAGGTGGCTTTGTGGGTGGGCCCCGGGCCACCCTGGTAAACCAACCTATTGCAGGCTGGATTGTTTTCGTGCCACCAAATGGGCCAATGGTGGCAGGAGTTAGGGGGTATTCCCCTGGGCGCAGACCCAACCGACCAATTGCAGCCCTTGCAGCCCAGGGGAACTTTAAGTGCCTGGCCTGTGGGACCTTTCGGCTTCTCTCTCACTGTGCCAGTTACCACAATGCCTATGGCCAAACCTCACATATGTAGCCAATAAAGTTGTGGCCTTATTTGATCCCACAACCAATATGCCATGTGTTGTCTAGTTATTTGCACCCTAGGGAACAGGGTAGTCATGGGTCCTCGATACCCAATTGAATTATTGAATCTCTGCTACTGAAATTAGCTAGATTTTAAAGAAATGTTTCAGTTTGTTTAAATAATGGTTTAGTATAGAAACCCTTTAAGAGCTGGTCATCACCCTTAATAAAGAATTCCCTCTCCCTCCCCAAATTTAGTTTTGCTTCCCTTTCCCCTTTCAATGGAATTTGCAGACAGGTTTACCAGGATACCTTTTTTCTTAGAGACAGTAGAGATGTCACATGTGAAATCTATTTGCCTACAGAGAATATTAAAGGTAAAGGGACCCCTGACCATTAGGTCCAGTCATGACCGACTCTGGGGTTGCGGCGCTCATCTCGCTTTATTGGCTGAGGGAGCTGGCGTACAGCTTCCGGGTCATGTGGCCAGCAGGACCAAGCCGCTTCTGATGAACCAGAGCAGCACACGGAAACGGCGTTTACCTTCCCACTGGAGTGGTACCTATTTATCTACTTGCACTTTGACGTGCTTTCGAACTGCTAGGTTGGCAGGAGCAGGGACCGAGCAACGGGAGCTCACCCCGTCGCGGGGATTCGAACTGCCGACCTTCTGATCGGCAAGTCCTAGGCTCTGTGGTTTAACCCACAGCGCCACCCGCATCCCTACAGAGAATATTAGGAAGCAGTAATAAGCAGAGACGGTATTTTACAAGGACAAATCAATGCTGGATCAAAATCCAGTAAGCTAGGAGTTGGCTGTGGCAGACAGTTCCACAAAACAAGAAAAAATAGTTCCAGTCCTGATATTGCTAGACTATGATTCTCATAGGCCCTAGCAAACATGGCCAATTATCAGGGATAATGGGAGTTGTAGTTCAGCAATATCTGGAGGCCCAAAACTTCCCCACACAACAGATCTACCGTATTTTTCGTCCTATAGGACGAAATTTTCCCCCTCCAAAAATGAAGGGGAAATGAGTGGGCGTCCTATAGGGCGAATGAAGTCTTTCGCTGAAGCCTGGAGAGTGAGAGGCGTCGGTGCGCACTGACCCCTCTCCCTCTCCAGGCTTCAGGAAGCTATCTGCAAGTCTTGGGAGCCCGGCGGGAGTTCCCACTGGGCTCGCGGGCAGCAGCCTGCAGCCCGAAGCACGGGGCGCACTTCGGAGCGCGCCCCGTGCTTCGCGCAGATGTCTGCAAGCCTTGCGAGCAACAGCCTGTTCTGGGCGCTGGGGTTGGGGGAAGCTCGGGCTTCCCCCGCCCCCAGCCCCGCACGCAAGCTCTGGGAGTGATGGCAAGGTTGAGCGCAACCTCGCCTTCGCTCCCAGACCCCCAGCCCCAGGCTAAAAATGAAGCCAGGACAGCTGGCGGGATCCATCCCGCTCGCTGTCATGGCTTCTTTGCTCTTTGGGGCTCGGGGGAAAAAATAATTTCCCCCCTTTATTCCCCCCCCGAAATAAGTGCGCCCTATGGGCCGGTGTGACCTATAGGGCGAAAAATACGGTAAGTGGCTTTTAAAATGTCAGTGGTATTGGAGAGAGAGGCTGGGAAGAGAGATTTCTTGCTTTCTTGTAGCAGAGTTAGGCACAGTGGCAATAGCTCCGGGCACATTTAAACTTGGTTGGATTTTGCATCTATCCTCATTTACCTTTAAATAAATGTTCCCAATGAAAATACTTAGGCTAAAATAAATCACACTTATTAGCTTTGCAAATAAGTGAATGTTTTACTCACAGATTTTCCAGAAATCTGTTACAGCAAACAAGTACCTATCTGTTGGCAGTAAAACAAAGATGAACAAAGGCTTCAAACAACTTCAAAACAAATGTACTTGATTTCCTTACAAAAAGGATCATGCAATCTTTGGTTTAGCAAAGAGGCAGGCTGTAAAATCTCACTTTTGGAGAGATTCACTTCACTTGCAGGGAGCCTCATGGTTCCTTCTTTCAGGAAGCATGAAGAGAAAGGAGAGTGAGACGAGGGATGGGAACAGGTGCTGCTGAGAGGCAACCTGAGCTGTGGGCTCAGGTTAACTCTTTCACACATCGAAGTGTAAGCCAGTAACTGTGTATTACAGTAAGTGGCTCCTATGTGCTCTGGTAGCTTCCTGACTGGATTATTGTAATGCATTCTACATGGAGCTGCCCTTGAAGATGACTCAGAAACTTCAACTGATCTAAAATGCAGTAGCCAGGTTACTGGCTGGGGTTTAATTCATAACTCACATAAACACTGTTTTAAAACAGCTGCACTGCATGCCAGTTCATTTCTAGGCCTAATTCAAGGTGTTAAAATTAGTGTTTAAAACCTTATATGACTCTTGCCACAAATATTTGAAAGAGTGTCTCTTTCCCTATAAACTTTTGATTGCTAAAATCAGCAGAGGGGACCCTCTTGGTAGTTTCACAACCTCAGATGTTGAGGGGGTGGCAGTCCAGGAGAAGGCATTATCTATGGCAGCTTCTAAATTATAATATTTCTGCCTCAGAGTGCTGGCAGAGGAATGGGGGGGGGACCGACCATCGAAGCCACCCCCCCCGACATGTGCTGTGCACCCCCCACTGCACCAGGCACTACGGCCTCGGGATGCGTGCGATGCCCCCGGGCAACGTGCCACGCCCCCGGGACGTGTGCCAGTCACACCCCTGCCTGCTATCTGCCCCCCGTTCCGGGCCATGCAGCTTGGCCACTGCCTCAGAGAGGTGCATTTAACACTATCATTCTTTAGTTTCCGTCATATGCTGAAGATGCTCTGCTGCACTCTAGTCTTTGACACCTAAGTTGTGTATATGTATATATTTGGGACCAAGCCTATGGCTGTGATAGTAACTTGATTTACACTGAATTAATATTGTATTTTTAATTGTTTGAACCCAACCTGTGACCTTATGGGGAAGGGCGGCTAAGAAACTGAAATTGTAAAGTGGTACCTTGGCTTACATATGCTTCAGGTTACATACGCTTCAGGTTACAGACTCCGCTAACCCAGAAATAGTGCTCCAGGTTAAGAACTTTGCTTCAGGATGAGAACAGAAATCGTGCTCCGGTGGCGCGGCAGCAGCAGGAGGCCCCATTAGCTAAAGTGGTGCTTCAGGTTAAGAACAGTTTCAGGTTAAGAATGGACCTCTGGAACGAATTAAGTACTTAACCCAAGGTACCAATGTAATAATAGCTGAGTGAAGATGGGCTCCAAAAATTCTTCACCCTGTTTGCACATCATGAGATTGGGAGTACAGTGTCACTAAATACTCTTGGGAAGGAGATATTTTCCCTTAGTAAGGTCCCTAACCCCCCCACATCACAAGGTTTCCTTTGCCAATGCAGCAACTGAGTTGCCATTTTATATCCCCCACAATGCCCCAGGCCTAGCATTGCTCCTTGGAATTGAGGGGAGGGGATAGTGACTACTACAAAAATGGTAGAGAATATTTGCCAAATGGAGGTGGTGCAAAACAGAGTTCCCAGAAATTTTCCCCGCGGAAATCTTTTCAGATTTACTCTTGTCCCAAGAGAGAGAGATACAGAGACTATAATTCTGGTCTGTAAATGGGAAGATGGCACAAAAGTTAACAGTTAAAAAAAAAATACAACACACAATAACCTCTTTATCATACTAATTCTTTTCTTTTGAAATCAGAACTGGAGGCACACCCTCTTGTGGCTTTAAGCATAAGAGAAACTGGTATTCACTGTAGTTTTTGCATAAATCACATGAGTACATTTATTAGTTCATGTTTAACAAACGCTGTGTTTAAGTGACACCTAATCACCACTCTTGTTCAGTGCAAGTACCTCAGAGCAAATTCATGTCAGCTGTCTATATTTCTTTAAGAGCTCACTAATTGTTCTTTAGGGCATTGATACAGAATAATTTCTTATATCTTTTTTTTTTTTTAAAAAAAGAGACTTTAATATTTCAATTCAGACCCCGGAAACAATTATAGGCTGTTGTGCTCTTGGTCATTTTAGACAATACTTATGAAAAATGGATGGCACTGGGGAGAACGGCGTATTTCAATAAGGTCTTAGATACAGTGCATACTTCAAACTTCCTTTTGCTCTTCTGAGAGCTCAGAAAGAAGGAAGAAAAACACTAAGGAAGATTTGGTCTAGTTTTTTTAGGCACTGCATCAATGAATGTAACAGCACTTAGCTTTCAGATAGTCGCATAATCATTGTTCAAAGCATCTTACATTCATTATCTCAGTAACAATTGCAACACGTACATTTATCTTGTAAGGTAGGACAGAATTTTGTGTGTATTATAGATGTGGGAAAGGATGACGCTGAGACAGAATGGTTGTCTAATGCAACCTAGTGAATTCATGGCTCAAAATCTTTTGAATCAGATTTCCCTGTTCCCAGCTCACACTCTTATGCTGCAATTCTATGGTCACTCGAAAAGGACCATATCCCACCAAACTTTGTGGGGACTTACTTCTGAGTAGGTACACATAGAATTGATAGGCTATAGTCCTGCGCACATTCATCTGTGAGTAAGCACCACAAAATACTGTATGAAACACAAAATACTGTATGAAACACAACAATATATAAAATGCAGTTAGTAAGAACAGTGAAATCAGAAATTCCACTGCAATATTTTTTGAGTTGCTATGGGATTAAGCAATTTGGTTGAGGTAATTACATCTAGATATACAGGACGCACACTGCCTCTGTAAAGAATTTGTTTCCAAGTTACCTAGTCCTCTTATGAGGAGTCACTCTTTTCTTCATATAGTTCACATATAATAGATGGCCAAAGCACAGCATAGCTTCATTTAAATGTTAATTCCATGTAGAGTTCTTTTTGCATGCTGCTAAGAAAACATTACCCATGGTAAAGGCCTTGAATGTGAATAACTACAGTGCACTCTCTACTGTAAGGGATTATCAAGTGCTGATTCCTGCTTTGTGAGTTTGATGTACTCCAGATAAGTGAAAGACTATGGTTGCAATACAATGCAGAGTAAAGCACACACAGACTGCAATACCAAACACACTTGAATGATAGAATGATGGAATCATAGAGTTGGAAGGGACCCCCATAAATAAGGGTTTCCCAAACCAGGGTCTCCAGCCACTAGGGTGTAAGTTCCATTAAAGACAGTAAGGCCTACTGTGTTGTTAAATAGATTGGTTTCAGTTGGGCTAAGTGTGCAGATATAGGAAGCTTTCTTATAATGAATTCAACCATTGTCCCATCTAGCTCAGTACGGCTAACATTGACTGGCAGTAGCTGTTCTGTGTTCCAGGCAGGGATCTCACCCAGCCTGGGATTGAACTTGTGACCTTCTGTATACAAAGCAGTTGCTCTACCATTGAACTACAGCCTTTCCTTGTGGCTCCTGTCATTTCCACTTTCAGCCAAGATAATATATTGTGCCACGTTGTGGCATGAATGGGCATTGAATCCAGTCAGCTGTTAAGTCTTCCTAGTCTCCATTCGTCAGGTCTAGAGAGTTCTAAGTCAGGTAATGTTTTGTTGTAGTACAAATGGATGAAGTGGCTGCTGGGAGAGGCAGGGGATGGTTATTCCAACACGAATGACTAGTGAACTTTCCACATGATATGGCTGGCCACCAGTGAGGCCAAATACTGTGTTAGATGTTCTTTTGGTTTGATCCAGCTGGGTGATCATTATGAAGAAACTTCTACAGTGGTACCTCTGGTTAAGAACTTAATTTGTTCTGGAGGTCCGTTCTTAGCCTGAAACTGTTCTTAACCTGAGGTACCACTTTAGCTAATGGGGCCTCCTGCTGCTGCCGCGCTGCCGCTACGTGATTTCTGTTCTCATCCTGAAGCAAAGTTCTTAGCCCGAGGTACTACTTCCGGGTTAGCGGAGTCTGTAACCTGAAGCGTCTGTAACCTGACGCGTCTGTAACCAGAGGTATAAACTGTATTTGTTTAAGGGAAAATTAATTAAGGGGGCTTTGAGTTTTTCAAACAGCAGCCTCCTCCATGGCACACTGCAAACTCCTCTTGAAATAGAGAGAACTTTCAAATGCAGGATTATGGTGTAGCATGAGAGTCTGTGGTTCAAAAGGGGGAAGGAGTCCAATCTCCCCCTGAGGATATCTAATCACTTGGACATGTCTAATGCGGCTATTTCGCTCTGGGCCAAAGAGTGTGAATAATGAGCCCAATTTCTAATTTAACAGTGAATCCCAAAGAGATGCTTCTGCAAGCTATGAAGCCAGCTTCAAAATGGACTAAAAAACTACGACTCAGGAATCCTAGGTGGGAATCAATCCTGTCCAAATGACAGCCTCTATGCTGCACCTCTGTGAGACGCTGCATTTTTCCATACGCTTTCAGACTGAATGACTTATTTTTAGTTGAAAGGCAGCAAGGAACGGCGGAGAAAGGAAAGTCTCCAAGAGAGCACAATAGGAGGAAGCACTTCTACCAAGTGAATTATATAGGAAATAAATATGATCATGATGGTTATATAGTTACACGGGCCACATCAATGACCAAGAAACTGACAGCAGTGTCTGGTTAGGAGAGCTAATCACACGTAACATTGCTTCAGAAAGCTTAGTGCTTAACAAAAACATACTTTCGCCCCATTACAAGTTCCAACCAGTTTGTGGAATTGATCGATTCAGAACCCAAGCCAGATTGCCCGCCATCATCCGAAACGCTCAGTTTGAGGGCCTCTGAATTATTTGCTTTCCCTTCCTGTATTCTGACTTTGCCAAATTGAGTGATGGTAATGTTTCTACCTGGAGTGTAATACTACTTCATTAAAATCAAGTGTGTTTTGCTGTGGATTTCAATGAGAGGTGGGCTGACTGCAACCTGAGATTGAACACTAAAAACTGTACTTCATCTATCTTTCTCCAGGAAGAGAATTTCATTTGCACATAGAGAAGGTGTAACAGTCCAGAAAAAGCGTGTGGCAAATAGTTTTTTTTTTTAAAAGAGCCTTAATATCACTTCACAATGCATCATTGTTTTAAACTACTTCTAGCGTTGCTGTAGGACTGAGATAATTCAGGATGAGGAGGGGAGGAGACGAGGAGGAGGATCTGGAGAAAGCATCAGCCTCATTTGCTGCTTAAGCACAGGGGGCGTGGAAGAGATAAGACCCGGGATAGAAAATGGAGAGAAAGTATAACAGTTTGGTGCTAAAGGAGTACTTTTGGTCTCCGTGAAGCCTTTGCATTAATCAAAATTGCAGGTCCTGTCTTGGGCAGCTCTCAAGTGAGATTTTGAACTTTCCTGAGCTCTTCTTTATTTCTGACCATTCTCACGCTGCATAATTGCTAAAGCAACGCGAGCCCTTCATTTTTAACATGCCTACTTGACATTCTCTGTTTGTTTACTTGTTTCCCTTTAACATCAAGCTATCTGGATGAAATTCGGATGCATGTTCAGGAGGTAGATCTACTTTTCAAAGCTGAGATACCAGCATGATGCCCCCCCCCCAGCAACCACCCATTTTGAAAGTCTGTGGGCAGAGAGGAAAGAGCAGAAATATGTGTGATGTGTGATCTGTTTTTGCAATTGAGATACTGGAATGAAAATTGGTTTTTCTCATACAGGGCATAATTATCCAGTTCAAGTGCAAATATCAGATAAGCACAGCACCAGCCCAGTACATTTTGCTGCCTGGGCTAAGGGAAAAGATGGTGATCTGTTCCTTCTAAGTACTGAAGCCAACCACACTGACAGCTGAACCTAACTTCCAGCACAGGCAATGGGACAGGATCCTCAACTACAACAAACTAGTTCCTCCCAAGGCTTTGCCAAATGACAGAACCAGCCCTGGATAACCATCCCAACGTGGATCTATTTTTAAAGGGGAGGGAGAAGATACAACACCTAAAAGATCTCTCAAATACGATTTACTTGGACAGGGGTTTTCTTAGTATGAGGACAAGCATGCGTCCTAGAAGGGACATGCGGATGCAACAAAGAACTGCAAGGAGAAAAAAAAGAACTCATTGGAACCTTGTGAGGTGTTTGATGGGGGAAGTCTTCTTTCTGGTCAGGTAAAAGTTGGTTTAACTGTCACTGGGAAGAGGTTAGACATAGAACTCTCAGTATGCAAATGAAGGATAGAAGATGTGCACATCCTGATTGGTGGGTGCTGGTTTAGAATTTTCAGTAAGTGAGTGTGATTGGCTTGGGCTGGAGGGGTCGGAATAAGTGGGTGCTAGTCAGTCAGGGTCAGTCTGTGTTGGCTGATGTTTGTGGTGGACAGCCAGAATAAGAAGGCAGCAGAGGAAGATGGTCAAGGAAGATGAAAGAAGACCCCCAGAGAAAGGCAGAGTGGGTTGATGGCCGCTTGAGGGCATGATGCTGGACTGGATGGGCTACTGGCTTGATTCAGCAGGCTCTCATGTTCTTATGGTGGCTTAGAGTGCGGAGTTGAGGGGAGAAGCTGACCCCAGTGCTAAGAAGTGAGAGGCAGTTTGGAACGCTGGTCTTTAGTGTCTGGTAGGGGAGTCAGAGGAAGATTCCACAACAGTGCAGCAAAAACAGACCTTCAGTAGGTTAGTAGGGGTTGGAATGGGGTTTCAACATGAATCCTCAGTTCATAGCTACCAACTTTCCCCCCTTTTAAAGGGAAATTCCCTTATTCTGAATAGGATTCCTCACAAGAAAAGGGAAAAGTTGACAGCTATGCCTCAGTTATAGTGTTGGTGAGGCTTAACTGGGGCAGAGAAAATATAAGGGCAATAAGGTAGAAAGGTTTGAATAGGGTAACTGGTTCCTCAAAGCTGTCTGGGTTTAGTAATACTGTAGTACAGTGGTACCTCAGGTTACAGATGCTTCAGGTTACAGACTCCGCTAACCCAGAAATAGTACCTCGGGTTAAGAACTTTGCTTCAGGATGAGAACAGAAATTGTGCAGGGGCAGCACAGCGGCAGCAGGAGGCCCCATTAGCTAAAGTGGTACCTCAGGTTAAGAACAGTTTCAGGTTAAGAACAGACCTCCAGAATGAGTTAAGTTCTTAACCCGAGGTACCACTGTAGTTTTAAAACAAGCTGTTGATATTTAAAATGAAAGTAGCAAGTTAACAAAGTGTGCACTCAGACAGTACTATATTAAAGGAACCATAAGCTTCTGCAGTACATAATCTTGCAATAAGTAAACTCCAATATCTTTGTTAAATATAGTAACTGAGTGTGACTAGCTTTATCCCACAGCTACCAGGGTTATTGGTAAATAAAGGGTGCAAAAGTTGTAAGTGATATTAAATGGTGGCAGCAGTATGGGTTTAGGAAAATCATTGGAGTGGAAGTCGGGGTTTGCTTTTATAGAATGAGTAAGGAAATATCCCCACTTCCCCCATGCCATGCCCTGATAAATTGCTTGAATACTTTCCTCAAACATCAGGCTTAGTTGCTGTGTCCAAAACAGAACACTGAACTAAGTGGTCTCATCTCATCTTGCAATGCAGTTCTTATGCAAGGTAGTCTTTGAGCAGCAAACCAAGAACAGCAGCTTGGCTATTTCCTCCAGCTGCCACTGAAACCACCCCATTGAAGTTTTACAATATGCTTCCTTGAGCTTTCTACTTATGTCAACATGTGTCACTTATTCTCTTAGGGGGCTATAGACAGATTCAATACAGAGAGGAAGCTCTTTTGTCTATTTTTAATTTTTATAGAATCAACTTTCTGTAGCACATCATCAATCAATTGAACACTGATATTTAACGCTTGTCCCTCCCTGATCTCTTGGCTGCCCTGTTACTACTCCTTTCTCCTCCTCCTCCATCTGGGAAGCAAAGTTCCCAGAGCTTCGAGCCTGAGATGGCACAACCTCCTTCTATGAGGCACTTGCCATCAAAGAGCTTTGTTTCTCAGTGAGATAAGGGGGTGGCAAAAACAGTAACCAGCAAGCAGGTAGAGAGTGAGCAAGGAGGGATAAGAATAAAACATTAACATTAAGCAATGTTGGTATAGAAGAGACAGATGTTGAACAACTATAGCTCAATGTTCAAGCACATGCTTTTCATGCAGAAGGTCCTTGGCTCACTCCATTTTTTGTGGTGGCAACCATCTCTCCCCCAATGTTCTGTGTGAGAGCCAGTGTGGTGTAGTGGTTAAGAGCGGCAGTCTCGTAATCTGGGGAACCAGGTTCGCGTCTCCGCTCCTCCACATGCAGCTGCTGGGTGACCTTGGGCCAGTCACACTTCTTTGAAGTCTCTCAGCCCCACTCACCTCACAGAGTGTTTGTTGTGGGGGAGGAAGGGAAAGGAGAATGTTAGCCGCTTTGAGACTCCTTAAAGGGAGTGAAAGGCAGGATATCAAATCCAAACTACTACTACTACTACTCCTCCTCCTCTTCTTCTTCTTCTTCTTCTTCTTCTTCTTCTTCTTCTTCTTCTTCTTCTGTAACAACACTTAAATTCTGAAGTATTGCAGAGATACAAAATGGTGGCCAAACTACCAGCAAAACAACCTGCAGTGATGGGGAGAAAAACTTAGGGGAGCAGAAAGAAGACGTGTCATTCCAACTGTAAATGGTAATCCCCACTTCCCAAGTCATTGTTGGAGAATTTCTCATTCCTTGGAGAAAATTGAGGAAATGGCTCCCCAAATTTCTCTGCCCACAGACAGGGTAGACAATTTTGAGGGGGCATTGGCACTCAGCTTCAGTTCCCATTCACTTACCTATGGAAAGATAGACAGTGAACAAACCTGATAGGTGAGATGATCATGCCCTGGAACAATCTTGAGTTTCCATCTTGGATGAGTGTGAGTCACCCCCTTATTGGCCCTTTTACTGACAGTGATGGTCAGTAGTGGCTCATTAACTCTGGTCAGCAACTAATCTAGGAGAAGGAACTTCTGATCACAACTTCTGTGCCCATGTCCTGCCTGCAGGATCTTTTTGCACTAGTATAACATCAACAGCTGCTCTGGCAAGAAAGTGGGAAAGATTCTATGTAAGCTTTTTTTACTTAAGTTCCATTTTTACTGCATGATATACGACCAAAACCATTCAGCAGTCAACTGATATTCCTCATGTGGGAAGCCATAAAAATTAAGTAAAGCCTTAAATCGATAAATGGTTGGATATGAATCCATCGTAGTAACAGAGAAAGAAAGAGTAAGATCCATGGATATTTATTCCTCAGCATAATATGTTATACCTCCAGGAAGGGGATTTGTTACTTTGTTCATTCAAGCCTACATATTTCTAAAAGGGAGAATTCAGAATGTCTTTTTATTATTACCCTTTCATTGCATTTCCAGACTGAATAAAAGCACAAATGATTCTCATTGACACTCTGACCCATTATTTCCTCCTAAAGGCAATGAAGACCGCAGAAAAAGTCCAGCACCTGTATCCAAGAACCCATATCTAAGTGCCTCTAAATGTGAGTACCATATTTTATATACCCCTTATGGTAAGAATATGACTATCAATATGAAACTCCTTCTCTAGCTGCCATCCATTTCACCACAATTCCATTAAGATGCATTATGTTTGCCATAGCTTGTCCTCTAAAACATGTTTTGTAAATTTGGCACCCTTACAAACATATCTCTTTACGAGAGGGGGTGATTCCTGCCTGTTTGAAGGAGGCAGTGATAAGACCGCTCCTGAAGAAACCACCCCTAGATTCTGAAAACTGAAGTAACTTCTGGCCAGTTGCTATCTTCCCTTTTGGGGGGCACTGAGTGGCTGGTCAATGTCCAGATCCTGGCACTCTTGGAGGAGACTACTTTTCTAGATCCATTTCAATTAAGGTTTTAGCCTGGCTTTGGCACAGAAACTGCCCTGGTCGCCTTATATGATTATCTCTGTTGGGAGAAAGACAGGGGCAATGTGTTCCTGTTAATCCTCCTTGACCTCTCAGTGGCTTTCAATGCAATCAGCCACTGTATCCTCCTAGAGAGGCTATCTGAGTTGAGTTTTTGCGGCATTGCTTTGCAGTGGTTCCAGTCCTCCTTGGATGGTTGTCTTCAGTGGTTGATGTTTGGGGAATGTTTTTTGGCAAAATGTGGTCTTCAATGTGGGGTCCCTCAAGGTTCAATTCCATCCCCCATGTTGTTTAATATCTACATGAAACTGCTGAGTGGAATCAGCTGGAGTTTGGGAGTGCGTTGTCAGCAATATGCTGCTGACACACAGCTCTATTTCTCATTTTTATCTGCAGGCAAGGCAGTGGACTGGTGTCTTGCCTTGGTAAGGGACTGGATGAGAGCCAATAAACTGAAGCTCAATCCAGATAAGGCACTGTTAGTGGGTGGTTCCCTAGACCAGATGGATGGGAGACTGCCTGTTCTTGAGGGGGTTATACTCTTAAGGAGAAGGTACATAGCTTGGGGGTGCTCCTGGAGCCATTACTGTTGCTTGGTGGCCTTGGAGTGCCTTCTGGCAGCTTGGGCTGGTGGCCAAGCTATGCCCCTATCTGGACTGGGATACCCTAACTTCTGTGGCCTATGCTCTGGTAATCTCTAGGTTGGATTACTGCAATGGGGGGCTCTTTTTCCATGGGGGGCAGGAAGCCTGTCCTCTTCTCCCTGCTGCTCACTCCCTGGGCAAATGCAAAAGTGCAGGAGAACCAGCCAGATGGTGTAGGTTAAGTGGTAAACTCTAGTTGCATGCCACCCCAATCTCCAGGTGGTGCAAGATATATCATCACGGACAGAATCATTGCCACACACGGTAAGAACAAGGATATAGTTTGAATGCTTCACTTGCAGCTTTATAAATAATTTAATGTGTCAATATGTATGGAAGCCGTTAATATTGCAGTTGTATAAGGGATTGTTATTTTGACTGGAGTGTAATTGGAATTAATAAGATTTTGGAACACAGAAATAAAGTAAATCATCAAACTATCAATTCTATCATGTGGTGGGAGACCTAAATTATATAATTTGGCATCTGAATGATTGGTATTAGTAACTGTATTATAATTTGGCATTGTTATAACGAGGCTATTATTGGATTATTGTAATTGAAAACTAATAAAAATTATTATCCCCCCCAAGCCCTACACAGCTCAGAGCCTCAATACTCCCCCTGCCACAATTTATGGTCTTAGCTTTCACCATATTGGTCCCTTCCTGCTCTTCACAGTGGTAGAGAAGAAAGGAAGATGGATGCACACACATACCATGGCACCTTGGGGATTTGAATATTTTGCATGTGGGAAAGTGAGAGGAAGCTGCAGAATAAAAACTGCCCATTGCCTTAGGGGTCACCAGTGTGCACATGCAGGTGCACATATGTCCACATAGATTTTCCTTGGTGGCCACAGGGTCCCTTCCTCACCCACACTGAAATTAAGCTTGAAAGAAGCATTTTATTGTAGCCAAAAGACTGTGCGTGCTTGGTTTCAGGGTGTTTGTAGTGCCCATGAGATTTTCTCTGGTTTACAGATGTGCCCATGGACCCAAAAATGTTGGTGACCACTGCACTACAGAATTGTGTTTTAGACTTCCGGTCGGCGCCAGCGTTTGATGGCGGTCCTAGCCTCAAGCTCCGAGGCAGGACTGCTCCGTAAGTTCGGGTCTTACCCGCTACGGCAAGCGGGGGACCCCTAAAATCACAGGCGCTGAAGCCTGTGAGCAAGGAGATTCGGTGGGCACCTTTGCGCCCCCCCGGCATCGTGAAAGAGCCTTTTTAAAGGCTCCGGAGCGGCATCGGGGTGAGCGCGGTGCTGAGGATCGCTACCCAGCTTACGGAGTGAAGCCGCGTCGCCATTAACGGAGAGCGCCGATTCCTTTCTGAAATCAACGACTGGCAACAACAATACCCGTGAGTAAGACTGCAAAAGTAAGACGGGACTTAAAAAATTTAGAAGATTTGGCTGAAAACGGGAAGGCAAAATTAAGGAAGTCAGCCTCCCGGAACTGCATGATTAACGGAGCAATGAAAAGACTAAGCTGTGTTTAAATGGACTTTCCTTTTAACTCTTATTAAACCAGACATCGAAAGGGTCTCCCCCCTGTTGTGCAGGAGAGGGGGGGAGGAAACAGAATTAATTTAACCTGCAAAAGAAAGGGATAAGGAATAAAAAACCTCTGCTGCTGATACTTCTGGCCAGGCTGCCGGAGCAGCGATCGCCTGAAAAAAGGAACTGTCAAGTGAGCTGTCAAAGGACAGCGGCTACAAAATAAGACCTATTTTGAAACATACTCGGGACTTTGGTGGATTACAATCTTAACAGTAAAGTGCTACAAACTAAAGACTTTTAATGGGACTCTTGCCTTTGGACTTTCTGTTTCTTTGTTCTGGGTGCCTTTGGACGGTTACAATTTCCTCCTCTAGAGGGCTTTAGTTAAATTACGGAGTATCCAGTGGGATTTTCCACTTGCAACTTTCCTGTGTGAATGACCTTGAGTTATGAGCAACCCGCCAGAAGAGATTTCAACAAGAAGTAAAACAAAGCAGGCTCAAAAACAAGCTCAAAAAAGAGGCTCCTTATCAGGAGCAGCAGCTGCACAAGAAAAAATAACAGCAGCATCAATGGAGTCAATGACACAGGCCCTGCTTAAAATAAATCAGTCATTAGAAGTACTCACCAAGCAATCTGCAGAACTCACTAAACAGTCTACAGAGAACTCAAAGAAATTGACGGAGTTGACAACAAGACTAGACCTGAATACAACAACAATTTCATCTAACACAGATTCTATAAACCGTTTGGTTCAAGAATCTACGGAAACAAGGAGAATAGCTGAGAGTGCTAGGTCCACTGCTGAAGAAACCAAAGGAAAGTTTGCGCCCATTATAAAAAAAGTACATGAACATGATTCAGCATTAGCCCTACTAGAACTGGAAAGGAAAAGTAAGAATCTGAAATTAAGACTGGTTCCAGAAGAGGAAGAGGACAAGCTCGGGGAATTCCTTACAGACAAATTTCAAGACTTCTGGAATGATGAGCTAGGTGGAGAGGAAGATGAATTTATGATAACTTCAGCCTTTCGGATCGGCAGGAAGCAAGGGAAGAAGCCAAGAGATTGTTTAATCACCTTAGGATCAAAGGAACAAAGAGACAAAATATTGAACTTACATTTCCAGAAGGCCTTGGTCATTAAAAATTCTCAGATTCAAATCTTCAAGGATATTCCTAAATACTTTTTGGAGGTTAGATCTCAATTTAAAGAACTAGTTGATCTACTTAAGAAGAATAACATTCCATTTAGGTGGGAATTTCCACAAGGGCTGTCCTTCAGCTATAAAGGGAAGAAAATTAAAATAAAAACAAACCAGGATAAAGAGTTCTTTTTGGAAAGAAATCAAGAGGATCTTCAGAAAGGAACTGTCAGCGAGGAGGAAGTACCGGACATCTCAAATCTATCATTTGGACTGAACCGAGCACCGACCGAGGAGGAACAACAACTTGGTGCAGTCGGTGGAAGGTCTACCCAGTAACCAAAATGTCTCTGCAACTCTTCAGCTGGAACTGCAATGGTTTGAACCACCCTCGAAAAAGGGGCCAAGTATTTCATTTATTAAAGAAGGAACATTTAGACGTAATCTGTTTACAAGAAACTCACATTGCCAGGATACATAGAAAACTTTTAACAAACAAGAGATTAGGACAAGAATTTATATCATCAGATAGAGTCAAGAAAAGAGGAGTTGTGATTTATGTCAAGGAAAAATTTGAACCAAAATTGATCTTCAAGGATGACCAAGGAAGATACCTGGCAGTGGAAATTCAAATTTATGGAGAAAAAATATTGATTGTTGGAGTTTATGCACCAAATGAGGGGAAGGCTGAATTCTTTAAGAAGTTGCATGAGACTTTAATGGACTTTTTGGACTTTAAAATTATAATGATGGGTGACATGAATGGAGTCGTCTCTACAAACATGGATAAGGCCCAAAGACAAACAATATCTAATGATGGAAGACTACCAAAGACTTTTTTTGACCTGACTGACACTATGGATCTGATCGATATTTGGAGAACTAGGAACCCTCTGGAAAGGGAGGGGACCTTCTTCTCTGAAGCAAAAATGACATGGACTAGAATTGATCAAATATGGATTTCTAGTAATCTGGCATCAAAGGTTAAAAAAACAGAAATCTGCCCAAAGACCTGCTCTGACCATAATGCTGTCAAGATGGAAATGAAACTGACAACAGCTGGAACCTTTAGATGGAGAATGAATGACACTCTCTTTGGAGATGGGGAAATTTGCAAAAAGGCCCAAGAAACACTTAAGGACTACTTCGAGATCAATATTTTATTGACCATATTTTATATACCCCTTATGGTAAGAATATGACTATCAATATGAAACTCCTTCTCTAGCTGCCATCCATTTCACCACAATTCCATTAAGATGCATTATGTTTGCCATAGCTTGTCCTCTAAAACATGTTTTGTAAATTTGGCACCCTTACAAACATATCTCTTTACGAGAGGGGGTGATTCCTGCCTGTTTGAAGGAGGCAGTGATAAGACCGCTCCTGAAGAAACCACCCCTAGATTCTGAAAACTGAAGTAACTTCTGGCCAGTTGCTATCTTCCCTTTTGGGGGGCACTGAGTGGCTGGTCAATGTCCAGATCCTGGCACTCTTGGAGGAGACTACTTTTCTAGATCCATTTCAATTAAGGTTTTAGCCTGGCTTTGGCACAGAAACTGCCCTGGTCGCCTTATATGATTATCTCTGTTGGGAGAAAGACAGGGGCAATGTGTTCCTGTTAATCCTCCTTGACCTCTCAGTGGCTTTCAATGCAATCAGCCACTGTATCCTCCTAGAGAGGCTATCTGAGTTGAGTTTTTGCGGCATTGCTTTGCAGTGGTTCCAGTCCTCCTTGGATGGTTGTCTTCAGTGGTTGATGTTTGGGGAATGTTTTTTGGCAAAATGTGGTCTTCAATGTGGGGTCCCTCAAGGTTCAATTCCATCCCCCATGTTGTTTAATATCTACATGAAACTGCTGAGTGGAATCAGCTGGAGTTTGGGAGTGCGTTGTCAGCAATATGCTGCTGACACACAGCTCTATTTCTCATTTTTATCTGCAGGCAAGGCAGTGGACTGGTGTCTTGCCTTGGTAAGGGACTGGATGAGAGCCAATAAACTGAAGCTCAATCCAGATAAGGCACTGTTAGTGGGTGGTTCCCTAGACCAGATGGATGGGAGACTGCCTGTTCTTGAGGGGGTTATACTCTTAAGGAGAAGGTACATAGCTTGGGGGTGCTCCTGGAGCCATTACTGTTGCTTGGTGGCCTTGGAGTGCCTTCTGGCAGCTTGGGCTGGTGGCCAAGCTATGCCCCTATCTGGACTGGGATACCCTAACTTCTGTGGCCTATGCTCTGGTAATCTCTAGGTTGGATTACTGCAATGGGGGGCTCTTTTTCCATGGGGGGCAGGAAGCCTGTCCTCTTCTCCCTGCTGCTCACTCCCTGGGCAAATGCAAAAGTGCAGGAGAACCAGCCAGATGGTGTAGGTTAAGTGGTAAACTCTAGTTGCATGCCACCCCAATCTCCAGGTGGTGCAAGATATATCATCACGGACAGAATCATTGCCACACACGGTAAGAACAAGGATATAGTTTGAATGCTTCACTTGCAGCTTTATAAATAATTTAATGTGTCAATATGTATGGAAGCCGTTAATATTGCAGTTGTATAAGGGATTGTTATTTTGACTGGAGTGTAATTGGAATTAATAAGATTTTGGAACACAGAAATAAAGTAAATCATCAAACTATCAATTCTATCATGTGGTGGGAGACCTAAATTATATAATTTGGCATCTGAATGATTGGTATTAGTAACTGTATTATAATTTGGCATTGTTATAACGAGGCTATTATTGGATTATTGTAATTGAAAACTAATAAAAATTATTATCCCCCCCAAGCCCTACACAGCTCAGAGCCTCAATACTCCCCCTGCCACAATTTATGGTCTTAGCTTTCACCATATTGGTCCCTTCCTGCTCTTCACAGTGGTAGAGAAGAAAGGAAGATGGATGCACACACATACCATGGCACCTTGGGGATTTGAATATTTTGCATGTGGGAAAGTGAGAGGAAGCTGCAGAATAAAAACTGCCCATTGCCTTAGGGGTCACCAGTGTGCACATGCAGGTGCACATATGTCCACATAGATTTTCCTTGGTGGCCACAGGGTCCCTTCCTCACCCACACTGAAATTAAGCTTGAAAGAAGCATTTTATTGTAGCCAAAAGACTGTGCGTGCTTGGTTTCAGGGTGTTTGTAGTGCCCATGAGATTTTCTCTGGTTTACAGATGTGCCCATGGACCCAAAAATGTTGGTGACCACTGCACTACAGAATTGTGTTTTAACATCTGATGTGCTGAGTACCCACTATATTGCTCTGGGGCAAATAGCAGTTGTGCTTTCTGTAATGTTTAGTTTGGACAAAGTATAATATACTACTTGGCTTGTGCAATGGAAGCTTGAAGCAGAGGGTGTGGTATTTGCTCCCATATATTCTCAAATATTTACAGTAGAGAGTTATGTAAAAAACACGATATTGCCATTCAAGAGGTATGTGGGCAAGCCAACCATCTACACAAAATGGCTGATGTCAGCTTGGTGGTAAATCTGTCCACCGACATCATTGCCACTCACCTCATGTAATTTGCCAGTTAACTTTGGACAACAATATAAAGGCTAAACGTCACCACACAACTTTTTAAATGATAGAATTTTAAAGTCCTTTTTTTGTGGTAGTGGACCCCGAAGGCTGCCTTGCGATGCACCTGGGTGAATTTGAGTATCTTGCTGCATTCCACATGATCTCCTCTTATTTGTACTGTTGGGTTTTTCTTATGCTCAAAGCAAAGCATGGTGCGTTGAAAATGCAGCAATGTTCTTACAACAAATAGAGCAACAGAAAAGGACACCCTTTGCCTAAAGTATCTTTACTGCTGCAGAGGTAGAGCGGGATGATGAATTGAATAATGCCTTTCAAATGGCAGATATACAGTATCTGAATATGAAAAAAGCAGGCATGCATGGGAGCATGTCACAGCAATATGTAATGCTGCTGGTTGCTCAAGGTGATGAAACAGTTTGCTGCCGTCCTTGCCACCAGTAGACTATGTCGATTCTGAGCTGGATTCATGTTTGAACTTCCATTCATTAGGAGCTGAACTTCGCATGATATGATGGTTGAAGGTAAAATGCAAGGATGTGGCACTAAATTGATAGATTAGTTAGATTAACCAATGGACATTTTTTTAATTGACTACGGCTGCAATCCTAACCCCACCTACCTGGGAGTAATCCCAATTCAATTCAATGAGACTTATAAGATTGTCATTATGATTGTGCTGTAAAAAAGGAATCCTTGCTGAATTAGGCAACACATTTTAGACTGGGAAAGAGAAAGTTTATAAATGATAAAGGGTAAGATTTTCTCCCAGTTAAAGGAGAAGACCAACACATGTTACAAATTTATCATTGTGAGTTTGCTACTTACGGTAACTGTTATGGAGTCTGTGTTTGGAGAGGACAGGGTTAATGGAACCAGAAAGGCAGCCTAAATATCTTACTGGTCAAACTTGCCAGCCACATCCTTTCCTTAGAGAGATTGTGGCTAGTTGCCTACACTAACTAGGAGATACCTGTTTTTTACTTAGTATGTTCTGAATGAAAGTCAGGGACATATTTCCCCCTACAGCTGATGAAATCAAGGTCTCTCTGTTCAGGTGGGGAACCTTTTTCCTATAAAGGACCATACAGGAACAAAGGGGTAGAGATGGAGTTACTGGAAATCACAAGTAGGGAGAGTGTTGCAGCATCTGGCTTCACATAGGCTTCTGGTTGGCTACTATAAGAACAAGATTATGTTCTAGATGGGCCTTTGGCCTGATCCCATAGGGCTCTTCTTGAGTACCTATGATTGTGGCTTCTTCTTCTTCTTCTTCTTCTTCTTCTTCTTCTTCTTCTTCTTGTTTAGTCGTTCAGTCATGTCTGACTCTTCGTGACCCCATGGACCAGAGCACGCCAGGCACTCCTGTCTTCCACTGCCTCCCGCAGTTTGGTCAAACTCATGCTGGTAGAACACTGTCCAACCATCTTGTCCTCTGTCGTCCCCTTCTCCTTGTGCCCTCAATCTTTCCCAACATCAGGTTCTTTTCCAGGGAGTCTTCTCTTCTCATGAGGTGGCCAAAGTATTGGAGTCTCAGATTTCACGATCTGTCCTTCCAGTGAGCACTCAGGGCTGATTTCCTTCAGAACGGATAGGTTTGATCTTCTTGCAGCCCATGGGACTCTCAAGAGGCTCCTCCTTCTAGTCTGGGGCTACATTTACAACTGGGTTGTTGAGATTCCACAAACAAGTCATTGCGAACGGTTTTTATTGTATTTTCACTTCTTAGAAATGATAAACCCAGATTAAGTTGGAGGTGGGATGCAGACTGATGCCAAGGACATCATGTGGATGCTGCGGAAAGTGGGGGTGGGGAAGCAAGCATGAGGATCCTACAATAAACACCTGTTTGGAAGCAACCTCAGACGGAGAAGGGAGAGCAATCTTTGAGTTCTGAAAGGGGTCTTTGGGGGCTGCCTTTTGTAGGGATCTGATGTAGGGCAGTGGAACTCTATCTGTAGGAGTGTTTTAAAAATCCATCCACAAAGGTGGTGAAATGGAGCTGGTTTCTTTTTTTGGGGGGGGGGAATGAAACAGGCAGTTGGTAAAAAGAGAGTGAGCTTTCCAACTTTTCAAGCATCCTAACTGATGTAAGTGCAACCTCTGTGGCTCCTTTTTGTGAACAGGGTCTGTGTAAAACAAAGTTGGGAAACCTGTGGTCCTTCAGATGTTGTTGGACAGCCAGTGTGGTCAAGGATGATGGGAGTTGTTTTTGTTGTTGTTGGCATCTGTCTGTCTCGGGAGACAATGGAGGAGCACATCTTTGGGGGCGAAGTCAAGCTGTTGGAAGGTAACAGCACCTGCTGTGGCTATAGACATGGGCATGGGAGAGACATGTTTTATTGCAGCTGGGTCAGATGAAGGTGTGCAGCTGTGCTGCTACAGAAGCACCATGGCGTTTCTTCTCTCTGTGTTCCTTACAGAGGTCATTCTTCCTCTGGTCACTGCTATGGATGCATGACCTGACTGTCTGTCTCTAGGCACTGTGGTCATCTGCAAGGGATTCCCACACAGTGGGATTGATGTTGTCAGCCTTGATGTCATGTTTGCACACATCTTTGTAACACAGAGTTGGTCTGCCATTGCACCTGGTGCCTGAAGCCAGCTCCCCATAGAGACATCCTTGGAGATACTACCATCTTCCATTCTATGGAGATGACCAAGCCAGTGTAGATGTTGCTGAGACACGAATGCGAACTTGGGAGCTGTAGTCCAGTAACATTTGGACCGCCACAGGTCTCTCACCCCTGGTGTAACCAACCATGTGGAATTTCTAACAGTGTATTTTGCATATCACACAAGCAACTGCTGACCATGACTGATGTAGGAGCAACTACAGAAGAGACAGCAACCAATGGGCTATGTGTAAAAAATATTTTAGGTCTGCTGAAGTCACCAGGAAAAAGAAATAGCTCTTGAATCCAAGTACTTCGTACTTAGATGGTGGCATGAGTTCTAATAATAAGGAAATATACATAAATGATTCTGGCTCTGTAGAAATTTCTGCAGTGGCAAAGAACTAGTTAATCCCTTTGATCAAAGAAATTGTTTCATGCTGTTCCCATCAAAAATACTTAATATGGTTTAAGAGGTGTTCCAGTTAATTATTAACCTCCAGGAGATAGTTGAAAAAGGTCACAATTCTAAATTTGGGATCTGTCAAGATGTCCCGAACACTGGTAGCATATGAAATAAGTGACATAATCATTTGAAAAACTAATTAATTTGCAGAGATCCAATATATGCAGCACAGGTTGTTCTTAAGATGTTCTGCATCATGGCATAAATATTCTGGACATGATACAAGCAGTCATTTGGAGTGCACTGTTAGTCAATGTGGTGCCCTCTACGTGCTGCTGGACTTATAATTCCCGTCAACCCTGGCCAGCATGACCAGTGTGGTCCAGCACCATACTGGAGAGCACCATACAATAATAACACATATCTCTACATCAGCACCAAGGGGCAGAAGCAGTAGACAAAATCAAAAAATTCATATGTACTTATGTACACTAAAAGTAACACTCCATCAGCTAAAGTCTTTGATACAGAGTCTAAACTCAGTATCTGTCAGGGGCTGGACTGCGGAGAAATGGTGGGGACTGCCTCCCCCCCTTTTCCTGAACCTTCCCGAGAACAGGGCGACAGTATAGATTTAGAACAGTGGTTTGTGGAAGGGTGCAGAGGGCAGAAGCTGGGAAATATTGGAAGAGGAACAGCAGGAACAAGCAGCAGCACAGGGGGAGAGACATCTGACAGACTCAGTGTCCTTGGAAAGCATTCTTAACCCCCTTCTCCCAGGACCAGGTGGGCATTGAGGGTATTAGAACAGAGAGCTCAGTGGCAGAAAGCTCAGATTAACTGATCCAGGAGTGATGTTGAATAGGGGAGACTTGGGGTGGGGGGTGGGACTTTACTTGGAGCAATGCCTTTATTAGGGAAGGCTGCATTCCTTCGTCGCTCTCTGTGAATTATTGAATAAATTGCTTGGTAAGAAGGTTTATTGTTTCTCTGATTCTGGACTGCCACCGTGGGAGGGGTCTGATTCCCCAAGACCTGGCAGTAATCATTCACTGTGCACTGTAGTCTGCTGCTGACTATGTGCCCTGGTAGCTCCCTGGTGGTGCTTGCGATGGTCTTGGCAGGGTGGGTGCAGGAACTGCTGGTGAGTACCGGTACCTCCCCCCCCTAGAAAAAAGGCACTGGTTATAACCATTTTCATTCTTAAAACTAGATTAATATTTAAGAAAGAATGATAAGGTACATTACGATGCAGTTGAGTAGACTATCCAGGAACCGAGAGCCCATTTGTCAGTTAAGCCTTGTCATGCCATAAAAATGAACATGGTTTAATCTCAGGTGCGTTTTTGTGTCCCCCGCCCAAATAAAGCTTTGAGCCGTTTTATGAAGGCACTATCAAAATATTTGTCGATAAACATTGCCTAATGTAATTTCGTGTTTCCTTCCGAGGATAATCAAAATAAGCTGAAGGATTCTCACTGTGGCACACGAGGACTGATGTTGTAAAACTGCTCACATATGCATAACGAAAATATTTGTATTAATCAACGACGGCAAACTTTGGCTTACGGTTTTATTCATGGTGGTGTGATCTACTGTAATTTTCTATACACAAATATAAGTTGTGAGTAAATAAGAATAATTTGCACTTGTATAGTGACTTTTTTTCCTGCCCTGTATTTATAAAGTACACAGGCAGTGTTAATCATTTTTTCACCTAATACTCAGCATTTGAGCTGACATTTCTGCAGCCATTACAGTGGTACCTCGGGTTAAGTACTTAATTTGTTCTGGAGGTCCGTTCTTAACCTGAAACTGTTTTTAACCTGAAGCACCATTTTAGCTAATGGGGCCTCCTGCTGCCACCGCGCCGCCGGAGCACGATTTCTGTTCTCATCCTGAAGCAAAGTTCTTAACCTGAAGCACTATTTCTGGGTTGGCGGAGTTTGTAACCTGAAGCGTATGTAACCTGAGGCGTATGTAACCTGAGGTACCACTGTACTGGCATAAACATCATGTCTTGTGACAATCTGCTGCAATAGTGGTTGGCTGGTTCATCCTGCCCTACATATGAACCCCAGGCTGGGATGTCCTATTCTAAACTCTTATTTGCTGCAGCAAATTGGGCTAGATGTACCAAAAACTGGGAACTTACCTGCCCTTACCTTTCCTCTGCACTTTCCTGTCACCGTCCATGATTTGAGGCTCTGTGTCTGATCACTCTTTTTTTTTTTTGCTCCAGAGTTTTCTCCATGAAAACCTGGAGGTGAAGGACATTTAGGATGTAGCACCTATCCACTCAGCTACAGTCCATTTTTGCCTTATTTCTGTATGGATTCCTACCATTTGGCAAGCATGTTGCTAAAAAGCATTTCTTGATTAAGGAAGATTCATTGGCTGACTTTTTGCACAGAAGCTTGCCCGTCCTTCCTTCCTTCCTTCCTTCCTTCCTTCCTTCCTTCCTTCCTTCCTTCCTTCTTGATTTTGAGACTCTTAAAGATGTGAGGGCCTAGGCAGGTTCCTATCTTGCCAATTCATTAACCCATCCCTGAAACAATATGTTCCTTCCTCCCAATCCTTTCTAGGGAGGGCAGTTTCTGACACATAGGCAAACCCTGATTTGCTAAAGGTCCTGCAGACCTTAACTCAGCAAATAACATGACAACTATTCTAAGCCTTTTAATGTGATTTTAATGCTGACATTTTATCTGTGGACTTCTGGATTGTTTGTAGAAGTTACCCTGCAGCGTTGAGCTTGCAGCACCCATCCCTAATGATGAGCGACTCCTTCCATACCCACTGTTCACATGAGGAAGTCTACCTGCATAAAGCTCTATGAGGACAGGCTTCCTCAAGACCCAAAACACATGAGTGGTGGAGATGGGTCCAGGAGAAACTGCATGTCATTGGGGATGGGACTATATATAGGTGGAGGCCTGCAGACCCTCCCTACATTCTTCATCCATTTCTGCAAGTGTTTGAGATACCATGAGCTGGTATTACACTTGACTGTGTGCTTGATGTGTGATGGGTTGCTTAAGGCAGTTGCAGCAATCAAGTGAAGCTCATTTATCCATTACTCTATACCCATCATCAATGTAAGATAGCAGAAAAGTGTCAGTATGGTTGTGAGTTCTGCCCTGTCTGGTGCTCCTCCTACTAGATCATATGCTCCTTTTCCAGCCAGTTTCATATATGTGTTTTTTTAAAAAAAGAAAAGTATGTGTGTGGGTGGGTGGGTGGGGGGAATAAAGGGAATTCAGAGAGAAAGGGCAAGCAATGAAAGGGTTAAGTACACTCTCCCACCTGCCACTTGTATAGTGGCTGTTTGGTGGAGTTCCAGGTTCCGTGGTTTGATCTGTTGTTCAATGTAGTTTTGGCCTCTGTCTCCACCATCATTCTCCCATTTTCCTTTTTTTAAAGGATGAGCTTAAAATGACAATGACAACCATCACCATCACATTTTGTCCTTTGTCCATAAAACATAACAAATGTGAAAGTTTTCCGGAACGCTCTGTCAGCAGGGGACTGTTATATTTACCTGGCTGAAAAAGAAATACTTGTGGATTAATTATAGTGACACCTGTGTTTATATTTTCTGTAACTGAAGCTGCAGTTACTTGAACATTTGCTGCATGACTATGTTTTCCACTGTGTTGAAAATTTGCTAATAAAACTCTTTTGGCCCTAGGGCTGAAAGGTGTACTCTGAATCTTGAAGTGTTAGTATAGTATCACAAAAGTCTCCTTTGTATAGCACTTCTATAGAAAGATGTGTCATGCTGTCTGTGTATTCACCTGGCTACAAGCTTGCAAATTGACAAATATGCTTTATTTGACTCCAACCATTATAACTCCATGGAACTTCCAAAACATTATCTTTATCTAGCAGGAGTCAATAGCGATCTCCACTCATGGGAAAAAGTGCAAGCAATTTGGCTACAGTAGGGTATCTTGGATAGTTCTTTGTCCTGATATTTGTGTTATTTCCAAAACTTAGGCCATCCCAATTTTCCTTCATTAAAGCCCTTGTCCACTGCGGTACATTCATTCTTCCGCTGTGAGAGTTAAGTGCAGATGCCACCAGCTTAAAGCAGCAGACATGAATCTTAGCAAATAATAAATGGCTCTGTTACGGACTTGACTTTCTCAGGCTGATTGTTTTAGATCTGTGCTTTCCCCAAGAGAATTAATTGAATCCTTTGGCAAAAAACAACAAAGTGCCCTGTTTATTATGACATGCGCTTTTGTGGGCGAGAGTCTATTTCATCAGATAGGTCATACTCAAGACCATGAAAGTGGATGCTATAATATATTTGATTAGGTTGGATCCAAATTTCAATTCATGGAAGGAACCGAGAACCTGCAGAGGCTCTGGGAAACGTGTGTATGTAGGTAATTTCTGCCAGTTTTTCCTGCAGTCTCCACTGCCATCTCTGACACTGTTCCTAATAGTCCCCATGACCCATTGGAGCAGCTTGAGGGTGTACAGAGCACTAAAGGGGAAAGGGGAAACCAGTAAAAGTCACCTCTTCCCTTCATCTAGTGGAGCACCCTATGGGTGAACTTCCACCCTTGAGTAGTCTGCTTCCAATCCACTGACATTAAGGTGCCATAAGAGTCTTTGTTGGTTTTTCTGCATAGGAACAGAGGAAGCTGCCTTGTGGTGAGTCAGGCCAATGGCCTACCTAGATCAGTGTTGTCTACACTGACTGGGAGCGACTCTCTAGGGTTCTTTCTCAGCCCAACCTGGATATGCTGGGAACTGAACTCAGGACCATCTGAATCCAATCCAGATGCCCTACTGGCCCTTCCAGCGTAAACAAGCTAAGAGCCCATCATTCGGAGAAGAATGCTTATGATTAAAAGTTTTGGCAAAAAGTGTTGGGAGTCTATCTGTTGGAGGGCAAAAGCTACGTTTTAGTTGCAAGATAAGAAAATCAGGAGAAAACGAAAAAAAATCCAATGTCATTTAGTCTCAGTATGTGTGTTACAAGCATTGTTGTCATGAAGGGATGGTAAATGAAAAACGTCTGTAAAATCTTTGTATTCCTTAGAGGATATCATAAGAACTGGAAAGTTATAACTGAGAGGGTGTTCATACATGAATCTGTAAGAGGATCTGGAGATGACTAGCAACAGTATTAGACTCAAAAATCAACCAGAGATGAAGTCTCTTGGGCATTATGCTAGAGCAGGGGGAGACAATGCGGTGTCTTCAGCTGTTCTTGGTCTAAAATGCAATAAATTAATTACACAAATTTGGTCCATCAAAGTTGGCACATGTGAGAATTTCAAAATGCAGTGATGCAGATTTTAGCTGATAAGCAATGAGCGGATCACACAACTGCTTTTTATTATATCTGTAATATGCATGCACTTGCCAACATTCTAGTTCTGGGTTATGAAAAAAAATTTCCTCCCATGGGCCACTTGCAAATGTGTTGATGGCATTGGCAGAACACTTAGTAAGTTTTCTGCTTGTAGTAGCAATCACAACATTTTTGTGCTAGATGCTGTATGACTTTAAATTGTCTTTTTGTTCCTTCTTTTATTCCTTATATTGCATTTCATTGTATTGTTATCTGCATTCCAATGGAATTCAAATTGTAATACAAGAAAATATAATCTGAGCAATAAAAGAAGCAATAAGATACAGTTCTGAAGAAATATGAATATGTAATCTGGACATGCTGAAGCTTATGGACCACTGGTGACCACAGTTTGGGAACCACTGTTCTCAATGGTTCCATGCATTGGAAGGAGTGGGCTGTAGCCTTCAAAAGCTTATTCCATACAAACCATGTTCTAATATTTCAAGACGTACAAGTCTATAAAACAATCCTGAGATGCAGGTGGTGCTGTGGTCTAAACCACTGAGCCTCTTGGGCTTGCCAATCAGAAGGTTGGCAGTTCGAATCCACACGACGGGTTGCTCTGTCCCAGCTCCTGCTTACCTAGCAGTTCGAAAGCACGCCATTGCAAGTAGATAAATAGGTACCGCTGTGGTGGGAAGGTAAATGGTGTTTCCGTGCGCACTGGTTTCTGTCATGGTGCTCCGTCGCACCAGAAGTGGTTTAGTCCTGCTGGCCACATGACCTGGAAAGCTGTCTGTGAACAAATGCCAGCTCCATTGGCCTGAAAGTGAGATGATTGCTGCAACCCCATAGTCGCCTTTGACTGGACTTAACCGTCCAGAGTTCCTTTACCTTTACTCTTTACTTTTACTTCCTACTGAATTCTTTGAGATTTATTCCCATGTTCTTTAAATTCTGCACCGTGGGAAGCACTTTTCTGTGGGTACTGTGCAGCAGTCCCATGGTGCAAGATTTAAAAGGCTCAGCCCACATGCGTGAGTCTGATGGCGTGGATCATTCCATTGGAATCAGCACTCTAGTGAAAGAAGCATGCAGCTTCTATGGAAAAGACCCATCTGATCAACCTTGCCAATGTGGTCGTAGGGCTTGAACAGTGACACTAAAGCGGAGAGATGAATCCATCTAAAAGGACCTTCCATGGCATGAATGTAGCATTTAGAAGGGCAAACAACATGGTGCTTCCAGGTGTTGTGACTGCAATTCATAGCATCCCTTACCATTGCCCATGCTGGCTGGGACTGATGGAAACTGTAATCTGTAACACCTGGAGGGACCATGCTGGCTACTGCTGATTTAAAAATTTCTTAATAGTGCAAGCCGATGCATGTCTACACAGAAGTAAGCCTCACTAAATTCGGTAGAGGACTGCATTCAAGCACAGCTTCCTGCGAGAAATGCAGTTTGCAAAACTGGACTGCTCTCGCCTGGCAGGGAGAACTTGGCAAATGCTGGACTGTCTGCTGTCAGACAATTACTAGCATAATCCGAAAGAGAATTGCACTATGCTCTTTATGGCCTGCCTAGATATTGTCTTGTGTTCAGTAGTTTTCAGCTCTCTGGTTTTACTGCTTATAGTCTCCTTCAGCTTCAACATTCCATTTTGACAATAGGCAACCAATGGATGGCTTACTGATAAAAAGTTGTTTCCATATTCCACATTTTATTATGGCAATGCAGAGTTTTTACAGTAAAACTCCTCAGTCTTGACTGATAAGAATGCAGCCTTGCATTTTTAATAGCCTTATTACACAGATAAGAAAAACTAATCCAGCAGAGGGAGTCAGAATGCTATTCCATTTTGTCCTTCTATATGGAGAAACAATAGGTTGCTCGGCTGAACCAAAGGCAAGGATTTTCATGAACATTTTAATCAGCATTTCAATTTGTTTTCAAGTATAACTGCAAAGGGAGGACAAAAGTGTTGCCTTATGCAGAATAGGTTTCAGAGGCCCATGATTAGATAGGATCACTCATGTGACCAGTCTAGGAAGCACTTCCTCACTCTAAATGGGCTTTGTTCCATTGAATGATTGTAAGCACATAGCCAAAGCTGATTGGTTACACAGTGTGATGATATTCATTGTCATTCATTACATGATCCCTGATTGTTTGGGATAAGTCTAGGAGGGAGAAAGTATCCCTACCCTGGGGGGAAAATGACATAGCAGCAGCATATAGTAGAAATGACACTGAATACGTGTTTTGTTTTGTTTTTAAAGTGAACATTTGTACTTTTGAGAAATTTGGGAAGAGAAGCCCATTTCCTCCAGAAAACTTGGATACATGAATCAAAGTTGTCAGACACTTGGCACAGACCGAATGGCTATTCTTAATTGCGCTCCCATTTTGTATATTATTAGATTCCCCCCCCCCCCATTCAACCATCAACTTAAGTCTGTGCAATCCATCTTAAAAACCAGCAGTGGGTTTACTTAGCACAAGCTAAACTACAGGAAGGCCTCAGTTTATGAGTGGTCTCTAAATACAATTTTTAATACTTAATTTTAAGTTTGACATTATTGTGTTGTTGCATTATAATGCATTTTCATAGAAAGGTATTTCACATGCAGATTTTGCATGTAAATTCTGTAGGCTTATTACAATATATATATTTTACTTAGTTTTTAGTTGCACACTTGTCTCAGTATCACTATATGGAAATACAAGAGTTTACTGTTTCTATTTTCATGATCCTTTCTGTTAGAATACAGTGGTACTTCGGGTTAAGAACTTAATTCATTCTGGAGGTCCGTTCTTAACCTGAAACTGTTCTTAACCTGAGGGACCACTTTAGCTAATGGGGCCTCCTGCTGCCACCGCACGATTTCTGTTCTCATCCTGAAGCAAAGTTCTTAACCCGAGGTACTATTTCTGGGTTAGCGGAGTCTGTAACCTGAAGTGTCTGTAACCTGAAGCATCTGTAACCCGAAGTACCAGTGTAATACATAGGCTTGGTAATGTTGCTGGGTTGTTAGAGTAGGCATAGTTTAGGGCCTCAGCATATTTTAATCCGGCCCTGTTTAAGATTGTAGACATCATGTTGTGCTTTCTCTCTACCCTCTTTGCCCACCATGTTTTATTTAACATTCCACCTGAAGACCTTCTGCAGAACTGGAAAGCTTCCGCTTGACTTTACGACCTTCCGATATTTCCTTTTAAAAATATTACCCTGCTATGCTGCATGCTTTCATCTCTCTAGCCAAATCTCTCCATAAACAGCGGGATTTGGGTGAGTAGCAGACGTTCCATGCCTGCCATTGTTTTGAACATGCTCAATAGCTTTGTGGCATATGCTGGAACTAAAGGATGCTTCACACATGTATGTGTTAATGAACCATCACAGATCAAATGCCAATTCATGTATCACTTCACATCTCCTCAAATGCTATGTTGTTCAGCATATTTGTCTGTGAGCTATCAAGTGTTCGTTAATAAATTAAGTCATGAATATGCATGTTTGAAGTGACCCAGAGACAGAAGCTTTCATATTTAGCGGGCTCAGGTTTTGGAGACCATGCATTTCCCCCCACCTTTCTTTGTGCTCAAATGACTCTGATTTGTCATAGGCCGTAATGCCAGGGGGATCTTAGATTTTAATTATATATTATATGTGCATTCAAGAGTGATGTTTTCTAGTGAAAAGAAGATTTGGGAGATGATTTGGAGCAGAGAAGTGCCCTCCAGAGGTCTTCCACTCCACCTCCCTCCAAAGCGATTGCGTGGTGTGTTTCCGCCTCCCCAATGGAAATAAAGACACAGGACACCAGTATTTTAGGTTAATGGGCAAAATTGGACCACAACTTTATTGATTACAGGAATTGAGCGGTATTGGCTTAGGCATTGGTCCTATCGACTAACCGGCTTCAGCCTGATTGCTAGAAGACCGGCAAGGGTTAACCACCAGTAGTGGGGGTCCTGCTGATGTAAATCAACTAGGAGCTCCCCCGGGGTCACCGCTCGGGGGCGTGCCTTAGGCCCACACCTCCATAGGCTTTGGACAGGACAACGCCCCCCGGAATCTTTTACCGGACTACCCTTCGATATGGGAGAAGGTGATGGTGCTTCCTCCCCCCCCCACTCATCTGCATAACAATACCCTTACCAATACCTAACCGCCAATGCCGAGGAAGTTGTGACGATTTGCTACGAGGTAGGCGAAAAACCAAATGGCTGGTGCCAAGTGGAAAAAAAATCTCACCAAGCCCCTTGACGGCGACCAACCGAAGTCCATAGCAATGTCAAGGAGCCAAACCTAAAGGGTGGGAAGGTGGGAAACTGGAGCAGCTGGGGCGCTGGAGCAGAGAAAGAGGGAAATCATCAGGCGCGCCGGCCCTAAATAGCGCGGGCCATGCCTCCAGGGCTAGCCGATTGGCTGGCAAGGGAGATGACGTGCCCGAGGATTCCCTGCTCTCGCGGGGGCTCCAAGCCAGCCCCTGCACACGTGGGGGAAGAGCATGAAGCCCGCAACCCCACCTCCTCTCCAGCTCAGAAGTGGCTTTTTCTGCAGGAAATGCAGCTGTTAGTGTTTTGTCTGTCTGTCTGTCTGTCTGTCTGTCTGTCTGTCGTGTAACTTGTAGTTCTACCATTGGGTAAAGGGCAGGATCTAAAAGTGTGAAATGCAACATTGAAATTCACCTATAATCCTAGGTCTAAATCAAGTATTCTAATAGTTGAAATATATATAAATAAGTGGTGATATTTCAGTACCACTAGCTTTGATTACATTTCTTGGCAATTTTGAAAACCAGCTTTCATCAAAACAGAATGCTGAACCTTCTGTGAGGTTGTCAGAACTGTGTGTCATTATCAGCAGGAAATATATGAATTCTGTGTAGAAAATTACAATTATGTGTCAGAAATATACTGTAACACCCCCCCTTACAAAATAAGCCAGTATAGACGGTTTCAAGCTTGCAAAAGTTTTGCACTCGCAGACAAACTCTACATCTGTCCAGGGTCTACAGATATTGATATTTATGTGAATTTTGACCATTGTTTTCACCAAGCGTAAACTGATTTACCTAAGGGGAAGCAAAACAACAGTAAAAAACATTGAATAGTTATAAAGGATTTTTTTTTATAAAAGGAATAAGACAGTGGTACCTCAGGTTAAGAACTTAATTCGTTCTGGAGGTCCATTCTCAACCTGAGACTGTTCTTAACCTGAGGTACCACTTTAGCTAATGGGGCCTCCCGCTGCTGCTGTGCCGCTGCCACACGATTTCTGTTCTCATCCTGAAGCAAAGTTCTTAACCCGAGGTACTATTTCTGGGTTAGCGGAGTCTGTAACCTGAAGCGTATGTAACCTAAAGTGTCTGCAACCCGAGGTACCACTGTAAAGAGAATAATTGAGTATCAGCTTCATTGTGAAGCTTTCTGCATAACGCTGCTCTCCACTTTCTGCAAAGAACTCTAAGATAGCTCTGTAGCCTTGCAGAATATAAGCGGGGAGCGGGGGCGAGATCTCAAAGTCTGTCCCCTGGCAGATTGTGAACTCAGGCTAGGAAAGGAAAGAGAAAGTCAAGCTTTGCAGATAAGCTCTGTGTGTGGGCAGGGAAAGAGATGATGCAAGACAGAACAATGAATTTTGAATGCAGCAAGGCAGCAGCTATTGAAATCTAGTAAATAAGGTGAAGGTAGAAATTGCATTCTATCCCCTCTTTCTTGCCTGCACCACAAAGAGAGAACGGAACCCTTGTTGGGGTGGAATCTGGAACTTGTCATCCTATGTCTTCCAGGGATTTTCCTCCAATATTTCTACCACCAAGGGTTGAGGGAAAACACACAAAATAGTTGCCCACTTCCAGCATGGCTGAACATAGGATGAGGGCTAAGGATAGGCGAATCTGATAGTTTATCTCAGTTTGTCATTTTCCCCATCTTAAATTCAGTTCTCCACATTTCCACATTGGTTTGCCTTTTATTTTTATTTTTTAAGACCTTTTGAAAATTCATCACCATTTAGTGTGAATTTTTCCCAAAACATACATGTTTTTGTATGACATTTTACCTAACATGCACATTTTTGCCAAGCTATTTTCCCTAATGAATTTTTTAATGTTATTTTCACCAATTATACCCTAACATAGGCATTGCTTTACACATTACTTGGTTGGAGAATTACATTGCAAAATTCAGAGAAGTGTGAATTGCAAAGGATGGCTCTGTTTCGGTTTCCATGTTTTTTACACCAGTCCTGAAAGACCTACATAGGCTCCCAGTATGTTTCCGAGCACAATTCAAAGTGTTGGTGCTGACCTTTAAAGCCCTAAAAGGCCTTGGCCCAGTATACCTGAAGGAAAGTCTCCACCCCATCGTTCAGCCCGGACATCGAGGTCCAGCTCTGAGGGCCTTCTGGCGGTTCCCTCACTGCGAGAAGTTAGGTTACAGGGAACCAGGCAGAGGGCCTTCTCGGTAGTGGCACCCGCCCTGTGGAACGCCCTCCCTTCAGATGTCAAGGAAATAATCAACTACCTGACTTTTAGAAGACATCTGAAGGCAGCCCTGTTTAGGGAACTTTTTAATGTTTGATTCTATTTTTAATATTCTGGGAGCTGCCCAGGGTGGCTGTGGAAACCCTGCCAGATGGGCAGGGTATAAATTATTATTATTATCATTATTATTAATTAGAAAGCAACGTATGAAAAAGATAGATTCACCTTTAAATGCAAATGCAATCAAATGTCTCCCCTATCTCTAATTAGGAGTGATTTTTTTTTTTTTTTGCTTAGGAAGCAAAGACCAACTTGTGAGTTAGTTTCCCAATCTTCTAAATCTGGAAAATGGGAGGGTTTTTTGTTTTAAAAATCAATACTAACGTCAAACAATTTATAGCACCCCTTTTTGCAATTATGGCACTCAAAGTGTGTTCACAGTACACATAGATCCAACACAATTCAAATCAGTACGTTACAAAAATGAGGAAATCATCAAAACCAGCAAGTCATGGAACACTTTCAATAATCAATACCATATTCAGTGCCTAACAATTCATTACACCAGAACAAGCAGCAACACTTTAATGACAGCATTAAATAGAAAGTCACAATTCATTTTCTTATTTAGTCATGGCCAACGTTGTATAATAATGATACTATATATTAGAGCAATTATTTGCTTTCTTGAATTTTTTTTCTCTTTAAAAAATATTGCTGTGGCTTGACAGGAGAGAGGAATTGCATATATGCTCAAGAAGCAAGGGATTTTGGAGAGGGTAGTGTTAGCTGCCTTATTTTTCATTGCTTCCTTATTTACAGGAAGAACTGGGAAACAGCCTGGCAGAGAAGGTGTGGTGTGGTACACTCTTGCTAACTCCTTGCTGACTAGAGGAGCAATTGTGCCCCCAAAGAGGGCTTTAAATCAGGCGTTTAAGCAAACAGGGATGCGATTCTATATTCATTCACTTGGCATTAAGCCTCATTCACCTAAATGGGACTTACCTCTGAATAGGTATGTATAGAACAGGGGTGACCAGCTCTCAAGAGACTGTGATCTACTTTCAGAATGAAAATCTGGCAGTGATCTACCCCTACTTTTGGGTGGTTCAGCTCAAAGTTGTTGAGCTTTTTTAGGGAGGAAAGAAGCCCCATTTTGGGGGGAGGGTTAAGAGAAAATCTTAGGGTTAAAGGCAAGGGTCAAAGGGATAAGGTCACTCACAAAAAAATCGCTATGGGTCAAAACTCTGTCTTCCCTTCCAGAGATCATACATCAATGGAGGGTGGGGCGAGGGGCCGGGGCAGGAGTCAGTTTTAGCGACGCTAAGGAAAGGGAGCTGGAGATTGACCGCGATTTACCAAAACCTCACGGGGATCTACCAGTAGATCGCAATCAACCTATTGGACATCCCTGGTATAGAACAATAACAACAGGCGGCTTCCAACAAATTGAAACACAATACAGCATCATACATTAAAAACTTCCCTGAACAGGGCTGCCTTTGGATAGTGCTGAAAGTGACTTGTATCTAAATGTTTCATTGCAATCAGGGATTTTCCCCCCAGCCGACACTGAATCCCAGCACCTCTCAGGTAGGCACCATCGCCATTGTAAGAGAATGAGGGAGGCGTTTGTGGCGATGTTGCTGGATATCACAAGTGGCAATTGCACATATGTTCTCCTTGCAGGCTTCCCATAGGTATCTGGTTGGTCACAGTGAGAACAGAATGTGGACTACATGATCCAGCAGAGCTTTACTTACGTTCTTAATACAGTGGTACCTCAGGTTACAGACGCTACAGGTAACAGACTCCGCTAACCCAAAAATAGTACCTTGGGTTAAGAACTTTGCTTCAGGATGAGAACAGAAATTGTGCTCTGGCGGTGTGGCAGCAGCAGGAGGCCCCATTAGCTAAAGTGGCACCTCAGGTTAAGAACAGTTTCAGGTTAAGAACGGACCTCTGGAATGAATTAAGTTCTTAACCCAAGGTACCACTGTATATGTTACACTGCTATGTCTGTACCCATGGAGATCACATTCACATTAAGAAGCTACAGTGGTACCTTGATTTACAAACTTAATCTGTTCTGGAAGTCCATTCTTAAACCAAAACCGTTCTTAAACCGAGGCGTGCTTTCCCTAATGAGGCTTCCTGCCGCTGTTGCCCTTCCACCATTCGGATTCTGTTCTTAGACTGAGGTAAAGTTCTCAAACCAAGACACTATTTCCAGTTTTTTGGAGTTTGTAAACCAAATTGTTCTTAAACCAGACTGTTCTCAAACTGAGGTACCACTGTATTGGCAAATGCCATAAAAGGAAGTGAAGATGCCTAGCATCCAAAATAGTACAAAGCAATATTTATTAAAGGACCTCAAACACATTTTGAACCTCAGCTCCTTCTCAGGGGACTGATTTAAAAAGTTTATTGATGTGCTCTAGTTTATCCACATTAAACAGAGCACTCATTATCTCAGTCTCTATCTGTGCTGGATCTGAAATAATTTTTACATATTAAGTAATTTTTAACTTTGTATATATATGGAGTTGTTTTTAATTGCTTTCATATATGGAATTGTTTTTCCATGAAATCGCTTTGAGCTACTTTATGGGAAGTGGTTCACAACTGGAATTGGATAAATAAATAAACAAACGTAAGAACAAAAACACAGTTTGATCATGGTCTTGTAAAAATCTCAAAAGAGTATTCTTTAGGCAGAAAGCATACGATTTTCTATGTCCATCTTATCTGTTCCCAGAGAAAAAAGAGATGGTTAATGTGTAAGTTAAGCTACTTTGCACTCACTTCTATTGATTTCACTGGGAATAACATCGGCCCTTATAATTATTCTCCATTATTTCTCTGGGCTTGTGTAGTATCCTACGCTTACAAGCCTTCAGGGCATGCTGAAAGGCTTACATTTTATTTCTAGCTTATGTGTATATAGGCATTGTTAGAGCTGGCACTGGGACCTTAGGAGATTCATTTGTCATTTATCTCTTTGCTTGCAGTTATTGAAGGTTCTCCTTGGTTAGGTTTTTCTCAGTGTATTTTTTAATATGAGTCCTGACAGTTGCCTTTTTTTTTTTTTTTTTTGTAAATGTAGTGAAATTGTAAACAGACAATATTTAATGAAGTGTATCTCGGTGGATATTTGTAACTAGTTCAGTTACTACATGTAAGCCCTGGTGAACTCAAATGAAGTAGTCTAACAGCATCATCTTATGTTCATTTACTTAGAAATAACTCACATTGTATTCAGCAGAGCTTATTTCTGAGTAAATATACATAGATAGCTGCTGTAAGAAGTTTGCCTAAAAAAGACTTGGGTAGGACAAGTCACAGTTTAGGACTGGGAGGAAAATGATGGTATTTTCCTTCAGCTTGTGTAATATCAGAAGTGTTGTTCCATTTAAACTTGCATTGTTGTATAACATAAACATTGACAGCAGGACTCCATGACAGCATTTTAAAGGACCCCTGACCATTAGGTCCAGTCATGGCTGACTCTGGGGTTGCGGCGCTCATCTCATTTTATTGGCCGAGGGAGCCGGCGTACAGCTTCCGGGTCATGTGGCCAGCATGACTAAGCCGCTTCTGGCGAACCAGAGCAGCGTACGGAAACGCCATTTACCTTCCCGTTGGAGCGGTACCTATTTATCTACTTGTACTTTGACGTGCTTTCAAACTGCTAGGTTGGCAGGAGCAGGGACCGAGCAACGGGAGCTCACCCCGTCGTGGGGATTCGAACCGCCGACTTTCTGATTGGCAAGCCCTAGGCTCAGTGGTTTAACCCACAGTGCCACCCACATCCCGACAGCATTTTAGACTTAATTTATTTCTTTGTTAAATTTATATACCACCCTATACCCACAGGTCTCAGGGCGGTTCACAAGTTAGAATTTCTGCTCCTCTGTCTCTTTGCCAAACCCATTCTCATAAATATAGCTACAATAAATTAATCTTGGGTATTCTTAAGATGGATCCTCATTGACAGATATGGAAACGGAAGGTCAGGATCTATTACTTCTATAGATCTCTACTGACAGCTGTAATTAAGGACAGAAATATATGTGTCCCTATACAGCGGACTGTGGGATGCGGGTGGTGCTGTGGGTTAAACCACAGAGCCTAGGACTTGCTGATCAGAAGGTCAGCAGTTCGAATCCCCATGACGGGTTGAGCTCCCATTGCTCGGTCCCTGCTCCTGCTAACCTAGCAGTTTGAAAGCACGTCAAAGTGCAAGTAGATAAATAGGTACCACTCCAGCGGGAAGGTAAACGGCATTTCTGTGCACTGCTCTTGTTCGCCAGAAGTGGCTTAGTCATGCTGGCCACATGACCCGGAAGCTCCCCCCTCAGCCAATAAAGCGAGATGAACGCCTCAACCCCAGAGTCGGCCACAACTGGACCTAATGGTCATGGGTCCCTTTACCTTTACCTTATACAGCGGACTAGAGCAGGCGGAGACAGCAAGCCTTAAGCTAGATTTCCTTGAGGGATCGAGACTCTGGCCACCAAAGTCCTCATGCTCTCCACTGTCTGGTCACAAATGGACAGTGAATTCCCACCTGGTGGGAATGAGCAAGAAGATGGTGAAATGCTTTGCTCTGTCCCAGGCCAGTGGGCTGCCCCTTTAGAGATCTTGTCTCTCAGATAGGGGCTGGAGCCTGGGGCAGGTAGTCAGGCCAAGAGATGATATAAAGCAGGATGGCGAAACCTGGGCCTTGGGACCAAATAAGGCCCTCTAAGTCTCTTTATCTGCTCTCAGAACTCTCCCTGGGCCACACCAACCAGTGGCCCTGATTCACACCCCAACTATTTTTTGCTGGGCTGGAATGTGTCCTTGATATTTGATAATGCCTCTTGGTTGTTTGGATGGAAAATGTGTGTGTGTGTGTGTGTGTGTGTGTGTGTGTAGAAACTAACCTACTGAACATGGCTTAAAATTACATTTGCCCACGTTTGGTTTGGGCCCTGGCCACCATTGGCATATGGCCTTGGAAGGCTTCCCAGGGGGGAAATGACCTTTGGAATATGCTTCCTCACCCTTGAGATGAGGATTTGGTGAAGCTCCAGAATGTCAGCATGGAGCTGTCCAAGGTTCTGTTGCCTCATTTTGTCCCTCTCTACCCGGCCAGTCAGCCAATTGGCTGGTTGTTGATTGATGGATTAATTCACAGCTGCCATTCTTTGTCACACTCTCTGGCTGGGTCTGGGCTCCCTCAAAACCACCACTGTACACTTCCACTAGGAATTAAGACAGAATTAACAGTGGACTCAATGGATCAAGGTTTGACTTGGTGGGAAGCAGGTTAACAAAAGGCAAAAATAAAACGGACATTTTTACAGATGTAATTGACAGTGAACAGGAATTCAGGGGTATAGGTATGAGGGTGGGGGGAATTAGTTTCTGGATACACCCTCCAAAAAAAGAGGAGCAAGCTAACTTCAGCTTGTTTATCAGGGGTGTGTGATGAGGGCAAAAATCAGTGGTATGAGGTACAGTAGCTGAAACTTGAATTCATACGGTAGTGCTTCACAGCAGCTCTTTAAAATATATTTTTTTTAAAAAATAGTGAGTGAAAGCATGCATTCATTCATGTCACTGTTCTAAACAAAGTATTTGAAGGAACATAAAACACCCAACATTAAAAAAAACAATGACGATAGTTACTAAACAGTAGTATGAAAAACTGTTGGACCAAATGGCAGTATTTTCTCTGTGGTTATTTAATCTTGAAGAAACTTGTGAACATTTGCTGTAAAATAGACTCTGCCTGAAAGGGTTTCATTTCACACCTCTTGCAATTAAATGCAGATGGTGCTAACCTTTGCAGAAGGCTAACAAAAAGGCATGTTCTGATACAATAAAAATCAGCCAAACATTTTTCCAGCTAATGTAAATGAAGCGATTGTCTAAGCTGCAAATTACTTTTGCTATACTGTAACACTTTTGATTTGGAATCTTTAGTATGGGGGGAAAAATCTGAAAAAAACTATCCAAATAAAAAGACTAAAGTCTTCTTGGTTCCACATAGTTCTTTCATATTTCAGTCAGCATAATAGATGTGCCTGAAGGGGAAGCCAAAACTCTTGAGAATAAACTGAACTGAACATATGTTTTGGTGCAAGGCCAAAAAACAAGCTGGTAACCATGGTACCAGGGCTGGACGGCCATCTTTGATGTATTTCGGCTGCACTGAATCCAGAGTTATCCCCAGCCGCAATCCTAGTTTAGGGATTGTTTTGGAGCAATATTGAGAGCAATAGACTCTATATCCACTTATATTCAGATTATCTTTAAATACTACACAGTTTCTGTGATATATTCCAATCAATCCCATTTTACAATCAGTCTACTAAGAAAAAGAGACAGGCAGATGTTGTTTTTAAATGAAGGGAATGGCATTTGTACCTTTTTTTACATCAGGAAGCTTAGCAAGACATATAACTGAGTTAAAGGAGGTATTTAAAATGATGGCCACAGTTGTTACTGTCCACTGGGTACACTATTGTATGTAGAGATGGTGAAAATCCAATTCATTTCCAAAGACTGAGCTTAGTATTTCCCTGTAATGTCTTTATGTTTAAGGTAATCAAACAATTAATGAGGGAGGACATCCACCACATTACATCTATGAGTGCAGAGCATTTTCCTGAGCTATCCATGCTTCAGTTGAAATCTTAATAAAGTAAACACCTGTCTAGCATTGGAATGCTCCTACACTTAACTTCAAATCCTGAAATTTCACTTGCATTTGTAATCGTTTGTGGTAGACAATCCACCCTGAATTAAAATTGTTCCAAACCCCTTCTCTTGACTTCTGCTTTCATTGCAGTCAGGTTTCTTCCACAGGGAAAAAAAGCTTCAAAGAAAACTTAAGGATGAATTAAAGATCGAAGGGTTCCCCCCACACTTCTCCAAACTGGTACAGTGGTGCCTCGCAAGACAAAATTAATCCGTTCCGCGAGTCTCTTCATCTAGCAGTTTTTTCGTCTTGCGAAGCAAGCCCATTGACGGCTTAGCGGATTAGTGCTATTAGCGCTATTAGCGGCTTTTAGCGGCTTATCGGCTTAGCAGATAAGCAGATAAGCGGCTTAGCGGCTTAGAAAAAGGGGGGAGGAGGAAAAAACCCCCGCAGGAACTCGCAAGACATTTTCGTCTTGCGAAGCAAGCCCATAGGAAATTCGTTTTGCGAAGCACCTCCAAAACGGAAAACCCTTTCGTCTAGCGGGTTTTCCGTCTTGCGAGGCATTCGTCTTGCGGGGCACCACTGTACTGTCTGAGCGGCTGGCAAACCAATATAATATGTTGATAATTTAAAAAATACACTGCACAGAGTCTCCCCCACTCATCAAGTCCATACAGTCCTTTGAGCAGACACTCAGTTTGTGTGCTGAAGAAATAATGCGAGCCCCCCTTCTTCCCCCCAGCTTCTACCATGAACAATACATTTCATCTGAAATGGGCACTCCACGCAAACTTTTGATTTGACTGGCTTCAATCTAGGCTCCAAAATCACATCAGCAGACATGAGAGGAAAAGCAAGCAAAAGGTCCTTTTGGTCTATGTGAGCAACTTGTCTGGCCCAACAAAGTACCTGGAGGCACCTACCCCTGTTGGTTTCTGCTTTCTTCACTCCCTCCCGCTTTACTCGACCCTTCTGAGCCTGCTAACATGAACCAACCTAAGCTCTATTTTCATCTTCCTGCTATGTCGGCATTACAAATGTGTACATTTTTTCTCATTCTGGCGAGAGTGACCCCTTCTCCTCTCTAAGGGGCATGAATTTATCATTATTCTGCTCTGAAAGAAAGATTGTCTCGCACTCCCATGATCTCCATTCCAGGGCTGCTGCAAAGGTCCGTTCAACCTGGTTAGCATTTCCCCCGCTTTGCTTTGGTTGCGGTGAATGCAAATATCAATCAAATGCTGAACCCTAAATCTCATCCTGCTGCTCTTTTTATCCTAGGCTTAAACAGCAACATTCCTTGTTTTGTCAGAGGCCAACTGTGTTACCCTCTATGACAGGAGATGCTTCTGAAATCTTCTCTGTTCCTTGAACTCTCTGACTTCTGCATGCTACGGTGCTTCGGCTAAGGCTGTTCTGTTGCAGGCAGATTTCTTTTGTGGCTTTCTTCCCACCTCGACGTTTACATGACCTGCGTAAGATAGATAAATCCACATGGCAGAGCAAAGACTTCCATAGTTAACTTCCACACGCTTTGTGGAAGTTCTTTTGTTCAGCTTGTTTAGTATGGCACAACAAATGAAATCCCCCCTAATGGGATGTGTGGGTGAGTGGGAGGGATTGTAACTTGCAAAGAGCTCAAGGGGTGCATTGAGTTTCTCTGGCCATCCAGTGTCACGTGTATCATGGCTGAAGGGTAGTGGCTTATGTATCCAGTTGTGGGCTGAGCACCTCTTCATCCTTACTAGCACCTGTTGGGCCTGCCAACAGCCTGTTTGAGCTTCTGTGGAGGGAAAGGGGAGTATTTACTTACCACTCACTCTATAATAAGAAAACTCAACTCCCACTCAAATGGTTCTCCCAAACTTGTGTTGCTGCCACCATTCAGTCTGACTTATTCCCCCTGAACCCTTAATTTACCAATAACCTGGTAACTGTGGGGTGCCGGAATGGTAGAAGTAGTCGGAATGGTACCAAGTTAGAGAAAGATATTATATTCAACCAAGAATTTACATTTCTAGACTGGTGATTGGAAGCAGCCACCGAGACCACATAACACCGGTCTTGAAAGACTTACATTCGCTTCCAGTATGTTTCCGAGCACAATTAAAAGTGTTGATACTGACTTTTAAAGCCGTAAATGGCCTCGGTCCGGTATACTTGAAGGAGCGTCTCCACTCCCATTGTTCAACCCAGACACTGAGGTCCAGCGCTGAGGCCCTTCTGGCAGTTCCCTCACTGCGAGAAGCAAAGCTACAGGGAACCAGGCAGAGGGTCTTCTGGGTGGTGGCATCCGTACTATGGAACGCCCTCCCATCAGATGTCAAAGAAATAAACACCTATCTGATGTTTAGAAGACATCTGAAGGCAGCCCTGTTTAGGGAAGTTTTTAATGCCTGACGTTTTAATGTACCTTTGATCAGTGGCGTTGCAAGGTGGCCGCGGGGTGTATGTGTACACCCCGGGTTCAATGTCTGGGAGGGTGACAAGAAGGTACCTCGTGGGGTGCTTGCCCTGCCGCCCCGGCCCGGGCGCGATGGCGCGAGAAGCATGTGGAGGATCCTCAGTTTGCAGCTGCAGCCACAAGCAGAGGATCCTGCCACTGTCCGTATGGTGTTCGAGCGGCGCTGGCAGCAAACCACTACGTACAGCGCATGCGCGGTGTTGCATGCATGCGCTGCACATAGCGATGCCACACATGCGCTGTACATGGCGGTTTGCTGCCAGCATCGCCCGAGCGCCATACAAACAGCGGTGGGATGCCTCCGTCGCCACTACAGCCACAAGTGGAGGATCCTGCCACCATCCGTACGGCTCTCTGGTGGTGCCGGTGGCAAACCGCTACATCAATGCATGTGCGGTGTTGCACGCAGGTGCTGTGCATAGCGACGGCAGTGGGGTCCCCCCTCCCAGCCTCCCTCCCTCCCTCCCTCCCCGGCTTGCCGTAAGTGGTTCCCACTTTGCCGCTTTACAGCAAGCTGGGGAGGGAGGGAGGGGGACGGATGGGAGCTGTGGCTCCCGAGAGGACGCAGCTTTGCCATTACCCTGGCAAAGCGGCATAGCTCCCCACCTTCCCCTGACGGCTTGGGGTACTTGGGAGTTGCGGAAGTGGGGGCGCAGAGGCGTAGGAAGGGGGGTCGGACATTTGGCACCCACCCACGGCTCCTAGGCCTACCCTGAGCTGTCAATGTGTGTGGGGGGGTGTGACAAAAAAATTTTCGCACCAGGTACCACCTGGGCTTGCTACACCTCTGCCTTTAATCTTTTGTTGGAAGCCGCCCAGAGTGACTGAGGAAACCCAGCCAGATGGGCAGGGTATAAATAAATTATTATTATTATTATTATTATTATTATTATTATTATTATTATTAGAAGGTCATTAGGTGCAGAAACTAATCTGGTTCATTTAAATCAGTACTGTATACAGTGGTACCTCGGGTTAAGTACCTAATTCGTTCCAGAGGTCCGTTCTTAACCTGAAACTGTTCTTAACCTGAAGCACCACTTTAGCTAATGGGGCCTCCTGCTGCTGTCGTGCCGCTGCCGCCCGATTTCTCTTCTTATCCTGAAGCAAAGTTCTTAACCCGAGGTACTATTTCTGGCTTAGTCAGGTCTGTAACCTGAAGCGTATGTAACCTGAAGTGTATGTAACCTGAGGTACCATTGTATAAAGTTTAACTGTTAGTGTCACTTTACATGCTGAACAGCTTATATTCAAGCTCCAAATATGCTATTGCTAACCTGACGATGGGTACTGCTTTCCATGTTGTTGGTGTTGGAATGCTGTTGTGGACCTCCTAATACAGCACTGGGAACAACTCTCTTCTAGGGAAACATTTCCTTCTAAGAAACTTTCCTCATCAAGGGAGTGATTCACAGTCACTTATCCAGACCAAATTACCCATAAATGAATATGGAGCGGTCAGAGTCTACGATGTAGCCACCATTTATGGTGTCATCCATCAGATATTCACATCTACTAAGGCGATGCTTTGTTTTACTTTAGTCTGCCTTTTATGGGTAATTGGTTAAGGAGACATTGTCATGATTTGTTAGGCTTTGGGCTTATCAGCCTGTGATGAACATGCCATTAGCTTGATTCCTAACCACATGCACACACATACTCAGTATGAGGAAGCAAATATTCCATACTGTGATGGACTAATTATAAAGTGTGCAAGGTGTCATCTCTTTGGGGTGCATTTTACAATATAGAACTGATTTGAAGGCCTTGGAAACCATCTCCAGATGGGTCCGTTTCAATCCCTGGCAGCTCCAGGTAGGGATGCAAAAAGACCCATTTCTGAAATCCTGGAAACCTGATACCAGACACTGTAGGCAGTATTGAGTTAGATGGAGTACTGGTCTGATCAATATGAGGCAGCTTCCTGTGTGGTAGCTGTACCATTTAGTGAGCTATGCTGATGAGTCCCCACCATCTTTGCCTCTATGCCACTGCCAACATTCCTGGTGATAGATTGCAAAACACACTGAGCTAGTCCGCATGAAAAGAGGACACTTATAATGGTGCACCATATGGAACAGTTGCCATACTTTCTCATGGCCTCCACAAGGCAGCCACATTGTGAGAAGCATGCCTATGGGATGGAGTTGCGGCAGCAGAGTTGAGTGGATGAGACCAGGAATGAATGAATCAGTTTATTCCCAGTCCACGCCACTTTTGCATGTGTTCACTTACAATATGTTCACTCATTCTATTCCATTTCTTTAGTAAATTGTAATTGTATTTTTAAAAAAAAACAAGCAAAAATCCACATATAAGCACATGCCTAAATACATATCTTAAAACACATTTTCTCTCAAAATGCACTTTTAAAAACACTTTCAATATGTTTTGGAGCTCAGAACTGTGTCATAACATCAGGGATCCCTAAGTTCTGAGATACATGTGTGTTCATTTGTATGCTTTAAAATCTATTTTTAGTTGTTATTATTGTACTATTGTAAATTGCCTTGAGACTTATGGAAAAGGTGATTCATACATTAACAGGGACTGTGGCCACTCTTTCTCTGCCTGCTCATGCTGTCTCTTTGGTCCTCTTCAGCCGACTGCTTCTTGCTGTTCATCTGTCCATCTGCTCTTGCCCACTCAGACGTCTCCCTGACTAGCAGCTTTTCGATTGCTTTGCCACTTTCTGAAGGTTCCTAGCTCAACAACATCAGAGGTGAAACTTTTCCAGGCAACATTGCAGCGTACACTGTGCTGTGCTGCAGCCTTAGCTGAAATTCAAACCTTCAGAGTGGAGAAGAGGAGAGCTCTTACTCTGCTCCACGCCCTTGCAATGTCCCCTTACATCTGGTCAGAGCCAGGGATGGTCTCCTCTCATATGTCCAGTGCACCACTGTCTCCTCCCCAGCTGCCATGCTTGTGGTACAATGTAGCTGATGGCAAGACGACTTTCCTTGAGACTTATGTGAAAACCAAATCATAAATTGAGAGACTACATACACAAATACATAAAATACCTAAGGTCAGTGTTCCTATTCTATACCAAACACATCTCCACTCTAATAGTTCCCTTCCAACCTTTTTTTTTTTTGGTCATGCATAAAGGAAAGACCTACCACATTCTCCCATGACAGCCTTTTTACTTGCAGGAGTGCAGTCATCATAATTTCCCCAAAACATTTTACTTGCATCTACCCTCCTACTGTTGCTTGGCAATGTGGTCTAAACCACTGAGCCTCTTGGGCTTGCCGATCAGAAGGTCACTGGTTCAAATCCCAGCGATGGGGTGAGCTCCTGCTGCTCTGTCCCAGCTTCTGCCAACCTAGCAGTTCGAAAGCACACCCAGTGCAAGTAGATAAATAGGTACCACTCTGGTGGGAAGGTAAATGGTATTTCCGTATGCTCTGGTTTCTGTCACAGTGTCCCATTGTGCCAGAAGCAGTTTAGTCATGCTGGCCACATGACCTGGAAAGCTGTCTGTGGACAAATGCTGGCTCCCTCGGGCTAAAAGCAAGAAGAGTGCCACAACCCCATAGTCACCTTTGACTGGACTTAACTGCCCAGGGGTCCTTTACCTTTTTACCTTTACCTTACTCTCAGAACAACCCTAGTCCTTATGGCACTTGAAGCCCTCTAGATGAACTTGTGCCTTGCACTTCAGTTTTTGTGCTGCCTCCCACCTACTCTTTCCTGGTTCCCCTCTGGATACGAGAGTACAACAACTGGAAGAACAAGGCACTTCTACATCTGACTGACTGTAGATGCTCTGATGTCAGAAATTGCTTTCATTAATGATGGAGCGCATTGTCTTCCTGCTCTTTTCTTCTTCTCTTACTGGCATCCTGTAAAATATTAAAACTCTCAGCATACCTATCCTTCACTTTCTTTCCCCTAAATTCCTTCATATCCCTACACATCCAAAGCAGATTTAAAATAATAAAAGACCAACACAACAAAATCTGCAAGGAAATATTCCCCACAGCCTCATAGTTTGGGAAAGCCCATTTTTTTGAATCCAGTTGCAGACTTCTTCCTTAATGTGACTAACCTTGACATATATCTGACAGAATAAGGGGGAAATTTTCCTCAATCTCCCTAGCCCCTCAATTCTGGGCTCAGCAATAGCACTTCCTTCTCAGAGCACATATATGCATATATATAAAATAAAGCCTGTTCTGCAGCAAACACAATAATATGCTTTTATTGTGGCTTCATTGCTGTGAATGGCCTGGGGGACATCACAACATTCCAATAAGCTCAAGTTCAGGCAAAGCAGAGCTCTATTCACATAGGTTTGCATTTTTACAGTGTTACATTGGGGGCACACAGTGAATACAGATAATCAGATGATTTGGAAAATGGGGTTGGAATCAAATGTTCAAATAATGAGGGTAAGTGATGTTTCCAAACAGATGGTGATAAATAAAATATCCAGACTGAGAATGTATGTGATGAGCCACGGCTAAATACATTGCATAAGAGCTAAATAAAAAGCAAGGAATTTGCTTAGATGCTGATAGCACCTAATGCAATGTCTCTTCGTGCTTCTGAGTGGGATATTGGTCCCCATAATTATGGTGTTTCCAATCTGCAACCTCATCTTCTGTAGTTTGTGGCTTCCATGGCTTCCTCTCCACTGATATATAGTTCTTGTAAATGTTAGAAATACAGTGGTGCCCTGCAAGACGAACACCTTGCAAGACGGAAAACCCGCTAGATGAAAGGGTTTTCCGTTTTGGAGGCGCTTCGCAAAACGAATTTCCCTATGGGCTTGCTTCGCAAGACGAAAATGTCTTGCGAGTTCCTGCAGTTTCCCCCCCTTCCCCCCTTTTTCTAAGCCGCTAAGCTGCTTATCAGCTGATCCGCTAAGCCTCTAAGCCGCTAAAAGCCGCTAAGCTGCTAATAGCGCTAATCCGCTAAGCCGTCAATGGGCTTGCTTCGCAAGACGAAAAAACCGCTAGACGAAGAGAATCGCGGAACGGATTCTTTTCGTCTTGCGAGGTACCACTGTATCACCACTCTTAAGATCCAGCAAATTATGGGAAATTCAACAGCTACAGTATCGAGTGACATTTGCAGCCATACTTGAGTGACACTACCTCTCAACTTTACAACATAGTCCATTTCACAGTCCATCTCACAGGTAAACAACAGTGCTCAAGGAATAAATGAATACTGATGGGACAAGAGAATGGCAAGTTATGTGATCCGATTGGTGGAATGAGCTGGGCTGTCATGTTATTACTTCAGAACTTAAGCCACTTGCAGCTCAATATACCTTTATAAAACTTTCTGTTCAGCACACTTTTGTTTCAATGGGATGTTTGCTGGCAATCCGAATCTCCGTCCCCCTGAACTAGCTGTCGGAAACAGCAACCCGAAACTTAAGGGCAGAGCTTTGTGGCGAACATCACGTGTAGTTTGACCCTTACTTTTAAGTCAGCTCATAATCAGGTTTTGGAAAGATGCCCAGCTACATATGATAACAGAAGTAGTAGTACCCATATGATGGTTGGCGAAGAGTAAATGAGATCTTTATTGTTACCTTTTACCTGCACATTTTTTTTGCTTTAAAGAACTGAAGATAGCAAAGGCACTAGAATGTTGTGATTAAGAGGAAAGCCTCAATGGATTTGGAGAAAAGCAGACTGGAGTTAGATCTTCTGTTTTATAGCTAAGCCTGAGGTTTATCAAATATTAATACAGAAGAGCCATAGAAATGTGGTTTTTGTTTTTAAAAGAAAGCTAAGCGCCGCACACAATATGCTTGGGATTAATTGCAGACTCATTAGACACGAGGCTCTAAATATCATTAACAACTGAGATAACAACAACATTTCTGCAGATTAAGAAATGAGTACTAGACAAAAAAAGAAATAGAGGATTTGGAAGAGAATTGTGTTTGGCGTTTTTTGTTTTGCTCTTTCTTACCCAGACCATACCTGAAGTTTCCAAGAGCATCAACATCCTAAACAAGTCACATATTATCATCTCGAACCATATGCTTACCTGGATGTTTTTTCCCTACACATTTTAACTCCCCAGGAGTCTGCAAACAACTAGAATGAAAAACAAACACACACAGAACAGGAAGTCAAATACAAATGGTAGATAAGTGACCACACAGTCTTGACAATAACTTTCCAAACCTCCTTGCCTTTTGGGCTTTATTGATTCTGAGAATAAGTTCCATTTGCCCGCCAAAGGTTCAAGAGGGGGGCAATAGCTTTACTAGGCCCAGCATGTGGAAATGAGCTCCTAATATAAACAAATGGAATCTAGGTTCATTATTTGTTTTACGAAAATGGCAGTGGTGTTATATCCGGAATTGATTTTATTTAAAACACTGCCTGAAGCAATTGCTCAATGAGCTGTTTTCTCCCCGAAGGTCTCTCTGTACCATTTCTCCCCACCAACAACTATTCTAGTAAAGAATATAAATCCTCTCCTTCCCTGTTGGTCTCCCAAGGACTAACATCCCTATAAATCTGTATAGTGTAAAAATACCAATAGTACGTCATTTAGAGTTTGAACTTTTCTTTGTGTAAAAACAACAACAAAAAGAAACCCCACAATCCTGTGGTGGAGGGGGAAAAAAGATTATCATTGTACTTGTTGTTTGCCAGAGACATTAAAGAAAATTGCAAGAGCAGAATAAACGGAGCACTCGACGGGATAAGCTTTTTTCTTGAAAACAAATTTCCACATTATCCCTGCATGCTGGAAGACCTTGCTTGATGGAGGCTAGGAGGGCTGCTCGGAGTAATCTCTGAAAACAAGCAAGCCATTTATTTTAGCAGTTCCCACAGTGGATCTGGGCAGGTAGACCAGGCCCCTCTTTTTCTCTACATAAAACTCTTACAGATGCTTCAAGATGGGACTTTAAAGCCTGAGAGGGCTTGGAAACAAAGTTTTGTTAGATAACTCCCACTTACGGAAACGGGCACCGCAAAGCTATTACATACAAATTGCCGCAAAGCACTCACCGGCTCTCTGCAAGAAGGCAGCAGATCTGTCACACTGATTCTGAGAACATTTGTCTCATGTTCTTTAGTGCAATTAAGCAAACCACGAAGCCTGAAAGATACAACAAGGGGTGGGGAGCTCTCCTTTCAGTGCCATAAGTTTACTTTTAGAGAGGCAGTGGTGGTTGATCAGACCCTCTTGATTGGTTGTAAGTAAGGAAGTACATACCCTCCAATGTGTTCAGGCCAAAAAACTGGGACAAACCTCTTTGGGCTACGTTCCCGGTTGAGTCATGTGACCCACATGACTTTTTTCGGGGTGAGCTCATGGCGCCCAAAATGGCCACCTTGCTGTTGTTCAAAAAATGAGGATGTCCCGGTTTTTCCGGGATAGTTGAGGGGTATGAAATAATGAGGTGGGGGCTGGCTGAAGGCAGACCGAAGTTGGTGTGGCAGCACCTCACTTGCCCTAATGGATCAACTTCCATCGATACAGCACAAGGTTCTCCCAAAGTCTGGTGTTGTTTCTCCACCTGCTGTTGGGGATCTTGCTGAAGCAGGGAGTTGGTGGTTTTGGAAACAGCACCCACCCACTAGCAAAAGAGCTTCCTTGTGATGCCAGTGTTGTCATTTTTGCTGCTGTGGTTCCTTTGTGGTTCCTTGCATCTTCTGATGCCAGTCAAGCTCTCTCCTTGACATGGGCCTCTTTTATGCAGCCAGAGATTATGATGATAGGAGCCACTGCCTCCCCCAGCTATTATCTTGCAACTCCTTCCAGTCACATACCGTATTGGCTTGAATATAAGCCTCACTTTCCCCCCCAAATTCTGACCATGAAAAGTTAAAGTGCAGCTTATAGTCACGACCTTATGGTATGCAGCCAGGAGCGCGGGGCAAACAGTGCTAGGATCGTGGGAAAGTAGCGCCTGCTCCACACGTAGTCCCCACCCTCTCCCCCAAGGCTGGGAAAGGAGAGAGCTAGGAGGGGGAAAGGCCGCCGGCAATGCAGTGTGGCTCCCGCCCCCCAATGTGCAGCCAGGAGCACAAGGAATGGAGCAGCTTATATTCAGGTATTTTCTCTCTCTCTCTCTCTCCCCCCCCCCATTTTAAAGGTGCAGCTTATATTCGGGTGCAGCTTATATTCGGGCCAATACGGTATGTCCCAAAACCCTACTATTGGTTGTGCTGTGAGACAGGAAAGGGGATAGTTTTGGATGGATGTCCTTGGCATTTACAAGCCCCAGAAGGCTCCAAGAGAGAGACTGTGGGTCAGACCCTAATTTCCTGCTCCTGGCTGCACTAGGAGAGCCAATGCACTATAAATTCAAGCCAAAATGCAGACTCCGTGGACAAGGATCTGCAAAATCATGAGGTCATGCAATCTAGAAGAGCCAATCCTATTCTCTGGCCTGTACATAGTTCCCAAATTGTTAATGTTGTCGTACGTCCTGATTGGGACTTTTGTCTTCTGCCTGGCTCCCTGCTCCTCTTGCTGACACTTGCTGACACCTCCATCTGTTTCCTGTATCATCCATGCCACTTATTGCATCAGCTTTCTCCAACCCTGGTACCACTGAGATGTTTCACACTATACCTCCCATCTTCCTGAACCTTTGCCCTGCTGGCTGGGGCTAATGGGAGTTGTAATCCAATGCACCTTGAAGGTACCATGTTTGGGGACATCTGCCATATATAGAGGTGTGCCTCGAGCTAGACAAGTTTTTCCCATAAATTCATATGGGGTCATTTAGTCTGCATATTCACAGCCTAATGCAAACGGGTTTTGGGACTGGACTTTTGCTTGAGATGAGAAATGTGTTACATGATGAAAGAGTGGTCTGTCATTCAATTACGCATTTTAGAGAAATCAGTAGACTGTCATAATGTTTCTGGATTCCTGAAGGGCTCAACTTCTCCGTTTGGCTAGTCACCAATTAGTGCTTATATGTAATGTTTTGAAAATGTTTTCCTAATACATTTGCTGAATACATTAATTCAGAGGGTTTGTTTTCAAGGACTTTTTCATTATGTTTGCATAAGCTGTACTCGGGGTTGTACCTCTGATGGGGACACTCAACTTCTAGCACCAAACTTTGCCTCCTTTATTATCTGTAAAATTCACGCAACCTTAAACCTGTCAATATGTAGCCAAACACATTTTTTTTTTCAACTTAGTGGAACAGGATACCTTGCAGCCTGTTTTTTCTATTGAGTGTCCTGACAATATAAATTACCCTTGGCTTTACTAATGTCGGTGCATTGGCTCATGCTAACAAATAACTCTAAAGACAACAAATAACTTTATTAGAATTAATTACACCTCTACCTTGTTGATTTCTTCTCCTACTAATCCAGATGATTGCAAACAGGGATTCAACATTCCCCCCCTTGCATACATTACTAAAAATCTTTGATAATTCTGTCCATCCAAGCTGTAGTTATCTTACATTAGATAAATATATTTTTAAACCAAGTTAGTGGAAATGAAATAGCTTAATTAATCAAGATACGAAACAGTCAACATATATTTAAGGAGTTCTGGATATCTTGTAAATGTACAAAAGCACTGCAATGGGATCCATAATTATATTTAAACTTAACATTTCTACATTGATGAGGCTCAACACAAGCAGATGAATGTATTAATTTTTCACCCTTTTAATATGTAGCAATGTGTAAAAATCAATTTCTGTGGAGCTGAGTAATCTGCAGTCCTAATCTATGAAACATAGTAGGGAAGTATGGAATTGGACATAAAAATCTGATGGCAAGGTTTGCAATGTAGAACTTTTAATGTTTTCAAATTTGAAATGTTTGTGAAATTCCATTTCTGCCCTTTTTAAAAGCTGCTAATGTTTAGTGACAGGCTGTGGTCTAAATCACTGAGCCTCTTGGATTTGCTGATCAGAAGGTCGCGGTTTGAATCCCCGCAACAGGGTGAACTCCTATTGCTTGGTCCCAGCTCCTGCCAACTTAGCAGTTCGAAAGCACGCCAAAAAAAGGTGCAATTAAATAAATAGGTACTGCTCTGGTGGGATGGTAAGTGGCGTTTCCATGCACTGTTCTGGTTTCGGTGTTCCGTGCGCCAGAAGCGGCTTAATCATTCTGGCCACATGACCCAGAAAAACTGTCTGTGGACAAACGCCGGCTCCCTGGGCCTGTAAAGCGAGATGAGCGCCACAACCCCAGAGTCGTCTGTGACTGGACTTAACTGTCAGGGGTCCTTTACCTTTTTTTAATGTTTAGTGAGATGCAACACTTTAACCATATCATACAATGCTTGTTTGAATAATATTATATATCTTCTGTATTCATTTAGTACCTGTGGTTTCAAACAGTGAAACAAATTATAAGTGAGGGTAGTTTGAAAAAGCTGGGGATGAACACTCCTCCCCACTTTTATATCCCACTCTTCCTCTAAGGAGCCCAAACTTTGAGATCTAGGGGTGAATCAAGGTGATCTCATGGGTATGGGCCCAGTGATGCTAAACATGACATATTAAGCAATAACCACAGTCGCTAAAATCATATCATTCAAATGAAACAACAAGAAGTCTACCAAACGAGCAAATATGTCACTAGTTGGAAATTCAGATAAAAACTTTAGTTAAAGAAGGTGTCCTCATGTCCAGTTGAAGCTCTGTGCTCAAGGCACTGGATGTGATGGGTGTTGTAGTCTACCAAAGTAAAAATTGCAAGGATCCTCACTTGTCCCCCTTCCATTGCACTATTCTTTTAGATATCCAGTGTGATTTCTAATGCCTATTCCTTGGGTTCCCAAGTGGATTAATTCATGTGGGAGTTGGGGGGTGGGGGATTGCCATGGAGGCAGAAGGGGGGGAAAGGCTGGAATGGGACTGAGAGTTTTCCAGTCCAGGCTTTTCTTTTCTTCTGCCTCTGAGGCAGCCGTCCACCCCTGCTTCCCCCTGAAATAATGGCCTTGGTGGTCTTCACTCAATGCCAAATGAAAATAAAGACCCGATCTGGTCCAGACTCTCCAGTGTCCACTCCTGTCTCTCCTCATTCCACATGCTTCTGCAATACTGCACCTCGCTACACGGGTGGCACTGTGGTCTAAACCACTGAACCTGTTTGGCTTGCTGATCAGAAGCTTGGTGGTTCGAATCCCTGCGACAGGGTGAGCTCCTGTTGCTCTGTCCCAGTTCCTGCCAACCTAGCAGTTCGAAAGCACATCAGTACAAGTAGATAAATAGTTAGCACTGTGGTGAGAAGGTAAACAGCATTTCCATGCTCTCTGACTTCTGTCACAGTGTTCTGTTGCACCAGAAGCGGTTAAGTCATGCTGGCCACATGATCCAGAAAGATGTCTGAGGACAAATGACATCTCCCTCAGCCTGAAAGTGAGATGAGTGCTGCAACTCCATAGTCGCCTTTTGTTAACCATCCAGGGTTAACCATCCAGGGGTCCTTTACCTTTACCTTACCTCATGCCAGGCATGCATACATACCCATAAGATCCTCTTTCTCTTAAGCCCAGTGCCATTATTTTTCTTCCTTTGTGCTTCCTCCTACCACATAGCCCTGGAGGAGAGGAGGGAGGGAGGGAGGGAGAGAGAGAGAGAAAGGAGGACAAACCCTCTGGAGAGTCTGTGCAATAATTTGCAGAGCCTGAGGTTAATTCACAGAGTGGAGGAGGGCAGACACCCCTGCAAAGTCTATGCAATAATTTGCAGCTGGCTCGTGACCCGACAAACCTGGAAACTCCAAGTCAAACCTGGAGATCTGGCAATCTAAGCATTGGGTGCTGCTGTCAGGTTTTTTAAAACCCCAAATATCTGGCTTAAGGAAACAAATGTTTGACTAAATTTTGTCATTTGGTCAATTAAAAGAAAGTTTTGCAAGCTTTCACTGTTAATTGCTGCTTTACACAAACAGCAAGCTCTTCTGACACAAACAGCTCCACGATGGTTGATCTATCAAGTGCTTTCTTTTCAATTATTTCCCTGGCAAGATAAATATGTGTTTGTATGCAAAACCTGAAGTTGTATTTAATTAACTCCATAGATGCAATACATCAATAAGATTTTAATTAAGAGCTTCGTTGGATTATCTCTGAAGCAATCATTTTTGGAATGGGTGTGCCTTGCAAAGGCTAAGTAGCAGAGGCCCCGGCTTGCTGTACTTCTCAATTGTAATAATAATAATAATAATAAAGCATTTTCTCCTTAACATTCCTCTGGACCTTGATGTTCCAAAGAGTTGTTGGGAATCTCTTTGGTGCCCCTTTGAGTCCTCACAGATGTTTTATCTGGGCAAGGCCCATCTACAAATGACTGGCAGTGGGGCAGAGGAGGACAACATAAGCTCTGTGCTATTACTTTCCTTTCATACCACCTTGAGCAGTTAGTTGGGTATCTTCAACAAACTTGGCCATCTGACTGCTCATGACTAATTGCAGGTTATTTATGAACAAGTCAACAAGTCCCAATACTTGTGTGCTGGCTGTTCAAGTGCTGTAGATGGGCATCTTCAAGGCCCCTGCTCTCCCTTCTTATGGTTCTTCATGGTTCTTCTTATGATTCTTTATCCCCCTTGTAGTTCTTCATTCTTCTTGCGGTTCTTCATCATTAAACTTGAACCAGACAGCTCTTCAAATAGAGAACACCTTTAAACAGAGGCCTGCTCTCTGAAAACCATTCAAATAGCCCCCATGTTTGTCTTTGTTAACTTCTGAGAGTTGTAAGCAAAGCACAAAGCACTTGCAGTTGAAATTACGATGTGCAAGGGAATGTGTTCAGAATGGACTCGTAACAGTGTCCTATATGCCAGGAACTTAGATTCCTGCTGATTTGTTATCGAAGGTCGTTCCCAGGGAACGACACAGTGCCTATGTACAGAAACTGTGGTTATACTAACATACTGCCGAGTGATACATAGAAAGCGGGAGGATGTTGGATTTCTATTCCTCTCACTGTGCAGATATTGTGTAGGATTGGTTCATCACATGTCTATGTTATGCATTCCAGCACCGATTGTTGGAATCACGGGAGCGGATGTTTACTGTACTCTGTTTCCGTTTGTTTTAGCTTTCACTTCTGACTTCTCTCCGAGAAAGGCAAGAGAGAGGAGACATGTTTTCTTTTGTTCTGCCTTATGCTTAATAAAGTAGCTTTAGTGTTCACAACCCCAGCCTAGCTCTGACTGCGTTTATCTCTGCTGGACTCTGAATATGTGCTCAGAGTCTCCAAGACATGAGTCATTATAAACGTTGGGGAAGGTGGTTCAGAACTCCTTAGAGCTGCACGCTGATGGGAGAGACAGGCTGGAATCATTCCTGTCGTATGCCTGGGGATCGTCCTAGCCCCCGGCCGACCCGACACAGACCTCTGTAAAGCAGGCCACCTAGAACATTACAACATCTCAGTATGCATTGAAGTCTATATATAAGGTTTCCTTTCATGCCAGGGTAAGTAATGATGGAAGCTTAAAGCTGAGCACACATAATACTTCTTTGAGATGTACTTCCAGTGGCCTAGTCCACTGATCTGTATTTTACTCTGTTGCTTTCCTAGGAATACATTTCCCAGTTCATTCACTTCAATATCAATAATCTTATGGAGTGGGCCATTAGAAGCTCTAATTAAAATTTCTCATGATTAGAAAAAAACATGGCACAAAAGGGTGATGTTTATATAGGGAATATATGCTAATCACCAGGACCGAAACATCTCCTAGGCAGCTACACATTTGAACTCTGCATGGCATTAATTTAAAATTTGAGTTCCAAGGAACAAACACTTGAATACGGAGCAGTCTCTTAGTGAGAGGAAAATCTCTGAAATAACAGGAGTACAGTCATGGTGCCATGATTACTTAATGCACAAAGGGAGGAACGGTGTCTTTGCAATGAGGAAATTCCTACAGTTACCATTAATGAAGTGAGAAATAGGTTGGGCTTTTTTCCAGCCGGAACTCACGGGAACTCAGTTCCAGCACCTCCTAGGTGGGTGCCATTGCCATTATAAGAGAACAAGGGAGGTGTTCATGGTGAGTTCCAGCACCTCTTTTCCTAGAAAAATAGCACTGGAATTAGCCGTTTGATTTTTCAAGGGTGTTTGTTAGAAAAAGAAAGCCCCCCCCTTTCCTTCTTCATTTTTCTAACCACCTAATGTTTCTGTAGCTGTGAAAAACTGTTTTCTAACACTACAAGAAGCAATAATAGTTCTGAATCAGATTGTTCAAACCAGTACTTTTAAAATATGAACCTGAAAGGCAAAAACCTGAAGAAGAGCCTCCTCAGATGGTGAGGTGGATTGGCATGGGGAAAGGTCAGGTGAAGGCTAGAGGAAAGTACCCAGGTAGATGGTCTATGCTATTTGCATGGATTAACTGAGGCCATGAGCCTGCATAAGCAAATGCAACATTTATGCTCCAGTGATGGATAGGCCCGGGGTGCTGTTTTTCCTCTTAGAATAAAATGTTACTCAGAGCCTGTTTACACGTTTGGAAAAATCATGTGATGATTAATGATGCAATAGTAATGTAAGCTGCCACAGGATGCTGCGAGTGAAAGGGAAGGCAGAACAGATAAATTTAAAGAAATAAATAGCCCTCCTCTGATGGTATGCTTTAGGAAGTGATAAAGATGGGCACAGGACTGAGAGTCAGGGTAGGTGAGGTGTGGAGGACAGAGGAAAGCACACTGTGAGCATAAAATGGAGACGTCCTATGTGTGGACAGCTCTGAGATGTTTAGAGGAAAGATAGAAGATATGTAAGAAGAGATTATTGTTCCCCCCCATGGGGAGGGGACAGAAGCTATCCCTGGTTGTAGAAAATTAGAATCTTTCAGTGAAAGGTTTGGGCCAAGCCATCCTATCTGGTATGTTTGTTTTCTAAGTGAATGGTGTTCGTTTTTAATGTGGGGAGGGGACCTTTCAGAATGTGATGTCCCAACTTCAGAAGGCCATCCCACAAAATTGTTTTCGGAGGATGTAGACAAGCTCTCACAAACAACACAATTTCTGTCATTTGCTTTGACCGTCATTGTTTCTTCCTCTTTGTGCATCTGTGCTGCAAAGCCACAACTCGGGACTCAGGAACGATGACAGATGATAGGCAATTTATATACTTCACATGATTCTATATTTTATTTTATTTTTCTAAGACTAGATTTACAGCAAATGAACAACTGTTGAGAAATAATTGTGGAAAGCGTACATACAGCTGCCATCTATGTTAAAGAAAATTCCATAAGATTACAAAGCATCAACTTTTTCATTATATATATAATGATGCCAAAAGAGCTATTAACGTCTGTATGGCTAATGGTGTGTACACAAATGGTTTCATTATCAAGCCTTCTTTAGCTCAATGGGCTATATCTTTTCTGAAGAAGCCGCTGAACTCAATTGTACGAGAGAGGAGAATACGTGGGCCAACTGGTGTAAAATAGGAACAGATGCAAATCTTTGTGCATCTCTACAAATAAATATGGCATTTGTTTCAAGTCGTATGGAAACAACTATGTAGGGCGGTGTCACTATTTTAAGGGTAATTTTAGCTATGTTGTTGTTGTTTAGTCGTTTAGGCGTGTCCGACTCTTCGTGACCCCATGGACCAGAGCACGCCAGGCACTCCTTTCTTCCACTGCCTCCCGCAGTTTGGTCAAATTCATGCTGGTAGCTTCGAGAACACTGTCCAACCATCTCGTCCTCTGTCGTCCCCTTCTCCTTGTGCCCTACATCTTTCCCAACATCAGGGTCTTTTCCAGGGAGTCTTCTCATTAGGTGGCCAAAGTATTGGAGCCTCAGCTTCAGGATCTGTCCCTCCAGTGAGCACTCAGGGCTGATTTCCTTAAGAATGGATAGGTTTGATCTTCTTGCAGTCCATGGGACTCTCAAGAGTCTCCTCCAGCACCAGAATTCAAAAGCATCAATTCTTCGGCGATCAGCCTTCTTTATGGTCCAGCTCTCACTTCCATACATCACTACTGGGAAAACCATAGCTTTAACTATACGGACCTTTGTTGGCAAGGTGATGTCTCTGCTTTTTAAGATGCTGTCTAGCTTTGCCATCGCCTTTCTCCTAAGGAGCAGGCGTCTTTTAATTTCGTGACTGCTGTCACCATCTGGAGTGATCATGGAGCCCAAGAAAGTAAAACCTCTCACTGCCTCCATTTCTTCCCCTTCTATTTGCCAGGAGGTGATGGGCCCATAGATTGGCCCAATGTGGGGCAAGCTAAAAACGAGATTGGTGGTGTAATGTGGTTTGCTTCATTGCAGAAAATGCACAATCCTGGTTATCTGCCTGTTCATGGTAACTAGCTTATCAGCTCTTTAAACTCATGGGAACACTGCTGTCCTTTACCACAAATCTGCCGGTCAAATTCTTTGGTCAAAAAATTGTGCACATAAACCTTCTCCACCTGGATTCATCCTGTGTAGAGCAGACCCTGGACATCGGACAATAGATGGAAAGCACAACCTCTGGGGTTTCACTTTTGCTTCATCTACTTTTTTTTTTTTTTTGCACTGGCATCCCCACAGTGCCCTGATACAGCTTAAATCTATGCAATATTTTATGGGTGGGAATACATGTGTGTTCAGACCATAATTAACAATATTTCAAAACCTAAAGCAAACAATAATTTTACCATCAGTAAAAATATACCATGGCAGGGAAATCTGAATGTAACAAGATTCTACCAGCCAGTACTAAACTTGATCCCACCTAAAAGCAAAGTGTTGTAGCTGGAATGATAATGGTGTTGGCTCATGATGTATTTCAGAGGGGAAGTTTATAAGGACGAGGTCACCACAGATGTCACTTTTCCATGCACACCATGTACCGCATAGCTCATTCGACGACAGGTGAACGTGCAAAGCCTCCTCTGTTGAGCATAATGCGCAAGCAGGTTGGTATGGAAGGATGTGTTTATTTAGATATTTGGGGCCCAAGTCATCCAGTGCAGGCATAGGCAAACTCCGACCCTCCAGATGTTTGGGACTACAATTCCCATCACCCTTAGCTAACAGGACCAGTGGTCAGGGATGGTGGGAATTGTTGTCCCAAACATCTGGGAGGCTGGAGTTTGCCTATGCCTGATCCAGAGCTTTGTATGTTACCAAAAGCACCACTAATCCAGCTCAGAAGAGAATTGGCCACCTGCGCTATTCTTTCAAAATGGAAGTTACATTTTGAAATTCTCATCTTGGCTACTGCATTTTGCATCAGTTGCAACCTCCAGACCATTTTCAAGGGTAGCCCCATGTAAAGCATATCCGAATAGTCCATTAATCCAATGGAGTCCAATAAAGTTTAATTGTGGGAGATCCAGGACAGACAAAAGAGATGTCTTCACATAGCATGTTGTTAAGCTATGACGCTTGCTACCATAAGATAGTGATAGCTGCTAACTTTCAGCATCTCTAAAGGACGATTAGACAAATATATGGAGGATTAGGCTATCAATGACTAGTAGGCATGATGGCTATATATTATCTCTGAATATCAGTTGCTGCAGAGCCTAAGCAGGAAAATGCTATGGGCTTATTTCCTAAATGTTGGCTTCCCATAGACCAGCCTTTCTCAACCTGTGGGTCCCCAGATGTTGTTGAACTACAACTCCCATCACCCCTAGCTAGCAAGGCCAGAGCTCAGGGATGATGGGAGTTGTAGTCCAACAACATCTGGGGATCCACAGGTTGAGAACTGCTGCCATAGACAGATATTTGGCCACTGGGGGAACATGGCACTAGACTAGATCAACTTTTGGTCTCATCCATCATGACACTTCTTACATTTTTTAAATAAATAATTTTTTAAAAAAGGAAATATGTATTCTGCAGAATTGTTTGTCTACAAAAAGAGAGCTAGGCACTGATCTCTCACTGTTGTGGCTTAGTAATTCTTCTGATTTGCTAGTGGGAATCAGCTACATTATATAAATTGGCATCTGTACCGAGTAAGAAAAGCAGCAGGTGGGAATAAGCTACCCATCCATCATTTTGGTACCATGCCTAATAGCATTGTCTAGCCATTAAAGCTGTTTGACAAGCAAACAATATGATAGCGGCACTTTCAAAGCAGAATTTCAAAGTGCATGAGCAATATCTGGTAGTGGAAAAATCAGATTCAGAAATATATAGCAGAATCAAGAAAAGTCTTAGGAAAGACCCTGGAAAACTGCCTATGCAACTAGTATTTTAAAATGACCTTGCAATAATTTAAGAATATTTATATAAAGCCCTTAATAAATGTGAACTGAGACGAAAGTCGGGGAACTCTATTCATAATGGAGATGCATTTTTATTTCTTTTCTGTATAGCACAGAATGAAATGCAGTTTATTTTCAGGTCTCTCCTTTTTTTAAGCACCAGGAACATTCAGTAAATGCTGGTAGTTATGAAGAGCACACATTGCCAGACTATTATCAGAGGACTCAGTGAACTACTGTTACAAAGGCTAGTGCATTGATGGGTTCAAATTGGCTGCTCCTATTGATTCGAAGAAGGAGACGAGGCTTACAAATGATATGTATTAGTGTCAATTGTATTGATAACACGAATAGCAGAACAACTAGGTCACTGATCTTCTGCATTTCAGTAGTTCCTAATGTGAAGTTTTTTAGCATCTTCAGTTGAGGATTCCTTGAGAAGAATTTTAACCCTCCATTGTATGACATTTCTGTGGCTATCAAACCAGCAGTGAAAATAACCAGATTCACTACCTTTTGAATCTGGAAACTGCTGATTTTAAATGGATTTATTCTTGCTAAAGGCAGTATGATTATGTTGTCAGTTTTGGGGGGAATGGCCTTGCAGGCCAATTTGGATCCTTGGGGGGGGGGCAAGATTATCCCATGGGCTGGGGGTTCTTTACACCTGTTCTAAATCAAAGAAAGTAGCCTGGTTGTGGATCACATAGTTCTAATCTAAAGGTCTTTGGTTGAACTAACTGAAGCACAACTGCAAAACTGGTATGCTTCCTCTACCACGGAGAGCCCTAAGCTGAAGGGATGAAGGGTTAGGACCAGTTCATATATTTTCTCATTCGACAGTAAGATGTGTTCACTATTGGAACAGACTGCCTGGGGTGGTGGTGGGTGGGACTGGGCGATATCTGGTTTTCAGCATGGTGATGTAACACCAGCTAAGCATCACAATATACTGATATATCACAATGCCTGAAATAAGGATGGAGCTATGTAGAGGCATTGACTGGCTTCACGGGTTTTCCCAAATTGTGATTTTTGCATAGCACTCGTGCACACACACACACACACCATGATTCAAAATATATTGCCAGGTCAAAAATTATGAAACACAATATGGACTTCAGCCCGGTTTATATGTTGTAGTTGCATATTCCTGCATTGAAGAGGATGAGGACAAATCTAGAATTAGTTGGATCTGCTTATCATTGTCTCCAGCTACTGTTGGTCCACCCCAACTTCTGTCCTACTAGTCCCACTGAGAACCAGTCACCATTTGTCCTGCTGATGTGTCTCCATGGGTGCTATGAAGGGCAGTGATAATTGGAAGAGATGACATTCCCATATGAATATTTTAAACAAAATTTTTACATATTTACATTATCATAATGATAATGATATATCACAACAGTTTGCAACAATGCAATAACATAAAACCCACAAATAGGCCCACCAAAAAGTTAAAAATAAGTTAAAAACAAACTTCAAAAGACCATTGTGGAGGATGTATTCATAATTGCCAGCCTAGGCCTGGCAGAGTGGAAAGGTTTTCAGCAGGCATTTAAAAGTTGGCACAGAAGGTGTCTTCGCCAGTGTGAGGGGGCAAGGTGTCTCTGGCTGAAAAGAACCACAGACTGCAGTTTTAGTTGAAGACTGAGAAAGACATAAGAAGCTGAATCCGGGCCCTGAGAGTGTCTGAAAGTGCTTGGAGATCTGATGTGTGAATGGCAGCTGGAGTGTTTAGGCTGTGTCTCCATTTTTGCTCAACCTGTATATTTGTAAATATTACAAAAGCCATTACATTCTGAGTCACCTCTTTCTATTGGGAACCAAGCCCAGGGAAGCACTGCACCCCAGAACTTCTCATTGCTAGGAGAAGTGGGGGTGAGCCTAACAATATTTGTGCACATAGTCTTCATTTGGAAATAAAATATTTTATTGGAACAAATAGGGAACTTGCCCCACAGTTTTAAAGGTAGGCAGAAAAAAATATCCAGAAGGCTATAATGAAACACAAATGTCTCTGCTTTAAAATTCAGCAATATAGCTTCCTCAAGATGTAATCTCCTTCTGGTAGGCAATCCCTGCACATTTATGGCTCTTAGCTTGGCTACTTTTTATTCACTGTGTGTTGCCAGAATGAAGAATCATTTGGAGATGGTCTGCTGATTGTAGAAGTCAAGGTAATAGCAGGGAAACACATCAAGTCGATGCATCTGCAACTACTGATCTCTTTCTATATTAGGAGCTGCATTGTTTACAGCATTTCTTAGCACCTGAAGTGTTCTTCTCATTTTATCTGTCACTGGAGGAGAAGATACACCCTTGTCTCTTCCACTGGATTTTCATCCTTATGATGCAAATGAAGCAGGCAGCACATCAGCCAGTATAACCTAATCCCAAGAAAAAAGTGAATTACTTGGAGGTGAAGACCACCAAGTAACATAGGGTTGTTGCTGTTGTTGTTCTTGTTGGTTTTCTTGCTTTGTCAAGGCTTACATTTAGTCCCTTGACTTAATGCCCTGTCATAGGTTGTAAAATATTATTTCAAAATATTCAGAAGAGGGTGGAAGTGATGTCATGTTATACCTTTATAAGTGATGAGGTTTGGTGGAGATGATGTAGACATGATTTCTCCCATCCTTTTAGTCTTCTAGTCTCCTAGCATATCCTCTACTCATTGCTGCAGCATTCAGAATGCAGCATACTCATTATTTTTAAAGGCAGGAGGAATAGCATCTCACTTGGGCCACAGGCCATCCCACCAACATATGGCAATGTTGTTGTTTAGTCGTTTAGTCCTGTCCGACTCTTTGTGACCCAATGGACCAGAGCATGCCAGGCACTCCTGTCTTCCACTGCCTCCCGCAGTTTGGTCAAACTCATGCTGGTAGCTTCGAGAACACTATCCAACCATCTCGTCCTCTGTCGTCCCCTTCTCCTTGTGCCCTCCATCTTTCCCAACATCAGGTTCTTTTCCAGGGAGTCTTCTCTTCTAATGAGGTGGCCAAAGTATTGGAGTCTCAGCTTCAGGATCTGTCCTTCCAGTGAGCACTCAGGGCTGATTTCCTTAAGCAGGAAATTATTTTTGCAGGAGGGTGGTTAAGCTAGAACTCCATTTTACTGTATAACTCAGGGACAGGGAACTTGTGGTTTCCAGCAACCAGCCCGGAACTTGTTAAGTTTCGACTCCAATCACCCTCAACCAGTCTCCGTGCAGGCACTTTTACAGTCATAGCTTCCCCCGAAGAATCCTAGGAATGGTAGTTTCTTAAGGGTGCTGAGAGTTCGGATACCCCCACAGAGCTGCACTTCCCAGCATCTGTAACAAACTACACTTCCCAGGATGCTTTGGGGCAACCCATGGCTGTGAAAGTGGTAGAAGAGTGCTTTAAATATATGGTGTGGAAACCAGAACTGGCAAAGGCCCTTTCAGGGCAGTGGTGGTGGAAGAGCTGTCAAAGCTGCTGCTTGTCGCAGTGGTAGAGGCTGGTGTGTAGGAGCCAGGAAGTTTCCTTCCTGCAGAGGTGCTGCCTGGTTTCATGAGATCCTAGACATCTTAATTACAACCAATCAGAGGGTGGCTCTGCCTGTCATTGGCTCTGGCTCCACCCACTTTTGGTCTCTATGCCTTCCATCTTTCCAGTCCCAATGCGCACCAGCCAACACTGTTGTAAAGGCAAAGTAATACCCACGTGTGTGTACTGTATATTCAAAATGCCTTTTAACGTGGACCAGTCTTTGTTGTGATCTTCCATATTATACTGAAACAAATGAGATTTGGTTCCAAGAAAAAATGGTTTAGGATCAGGTTGGTTGTGTTTTAATATGCATCCTCTTTCAGTGTATTAAAGAGTTTGAAGTGCTTAAAGAGTAATACTCATCATGTGTTCTTGCCTTTTAAACAAAGATGTTACAGTGACTAGGCTCTTTGTCTCCATTCCGTAGAGGATTATGGTACTGAAAAGGCATTATATAAAGACAAGCTTTCCTCTGAATTCTTGAGAAACAACGCTTATATGTTAGAAGTGTTATGGTTATTATTGCAAGAGATAATAAACATTTGGCATTTAATGCATAAAATTATGATGAAAACAAACAGCAGTCCTATATCTATTTATTTCCCGGTGATGAAGTGTGATCTAAATTAGGTTCACCATTAAAAATACATAATAAGTTGCAACCATTAGAAAGGGGAACAACAGATGGCTTATTACTTAAAATCCTATTTCACAAATGAAACTGTTTGTATTAAAAGGCACTAATTGCAACCCCTTAACATTATTTTGCTGTAAAAAAAAATATGTGTTAAAGTTGCAATCTTGTTAACTGTATCTGCAGAGATGAATAAGATTAAAAAGTGAAAGGTATGCAGAAAGCTTCAAAATGTTGTCTTTTCTTGCTACAAAATGAAAGATAATGAAAAATTCTAAAGTAATGAGTTGTAATTCTACATAAAACCAGCCCACTGATTTACTGAATAGGACATTTGTCTTGGGTGCTAGCTGGATGCTTAGCATCTGCTGGGTGTCCAAGCTATTCTTGCCTAAATTGGTAAAGGCAGCTGCATCATAGTAAGTAGGGGACAGGAGGGGCAGGGTTGTTATGCAAGAGGGTGATTTGGGGCCAAGAGGAAGTGTGTGTGTTGTGGGATGGATAGAACTCAACACTTTTGACTCACTCTAGGGTTCTCTGATAGCTAATGCTGATCCTACATCTGTATTAATTCAGCGTACAACAGCGTTTTAATAGGGAAGTAATAGAAGTAATGGGGACGCGGGTGGCGCTGTGGGTTAAACCACAGAGCCTAGGACTTGCCAATCAGAAGGTTGGCGGTTTGAATCCCCGCAACTGGGTGAGCTCCCGTTGTTCGGTCCCTGCTCCTGCCAACCTAGCAGTTCGAAAGCATGTCAAAGTGCAAGTAGATAAATAGGTACCACGCTGGTGGGAAGGTAAACGGCATTTCCGTGCGCTGCTCTCGTTCGACAGAAGCGACTTAGTCATGCTGGCCACATGACCCGGAAGCAGTCTGCGGACAAACGGCGACTCCCTCGGCCTATAGAGTGAGATGAGCGCGCAACCCCAGAGTCGGTCACGACTGGACCTAATGGTCAGGGGTCCCTTTACCTTTATTTAATAGAAGTAATGACCACAAAGAAATCAATATTTGAGTGTATAAATTTGCCTCTATTTCATTTGTTGAAAAACAAACAATAGCATGACATAGCATCCCTTCCCTCAAAGATATTTGTAGAACAACTCCAAAGATATTTATATGAACGAAACATTTTTAAATGACCCTGCCCCAACCATCAATCATTAGGCGGCTGGCAAAAACCAGGAAGCATATCTCGGTTAGCCCCATCAAGCACCATTGGTGATGCATAATTGGCCAACTGGGCCAACTATGGCAGTGGGAGGCTGTGCAACTGGTTGAGATCTAGAAGCAGCTGGAAAGACAAACTTGCATTCAGAAAAAACCCCTGGTGTTAAAACACACACATAAGAAGAGCCAGTGGCTCATTGCCAGGAGTTCAGCCTACACTCGAGTAGGACCCTGGCAGAGACACATGCCCGACTGGCATGTTCCCTCCCTCCTGGTCGGTCGATCGGGAGCTTCAAAAGCTTTCTTCAGTCCGAACATCACAGCGACTGATGCCGACTGACACCGGCACACTTAGGGATCCACAGAGTCTGCGCAGTTGCGTAACAGACCTCAGCAACTCAGCATTTTGGCTAATCTACTTTATATGTAAATCAACACACACTGAGCACTGCAACATGACCCCCCCCTCTAGCATCAGACAGCAAAGAGAAAAAGAACAAAGGACAATAGTCCCACTTCACGGAACACAGTGACACAAACATCCTGTCTCCGTCACTTCCCACGCTGTGGAGTCAAAACATACACCGTCATGTGATAGACAAAAATCCCATGACTGCAGTCATGGAGCAGGAACTCTAGTCCAGCATCCTGTGCTCACAATGGCCACCAGATGCCCATGGAAACCCTCAAGCAAGACCTAAGCCCAAGAGCACTCTCTCCTTCTGAGGTTTCCAGCAACTAGTATCCAGAAGTCTTCATCCTTAATTGCAAGACTGCTGATAAATTCTGTGGGGTCCAGTTGCAGCACATGTATTTGTAGCCAGTGTGGTGTAGTGGTTAAGAGCAGTAGTCTCGTAATCTGGGGAACCGGATTCACCTCTCCGCTCCTCCACATGCAGCTGCTGGGTGACCTTGGGCTAGTCACACTTTTCTGAATTCTCTCAGCTCCACTCACCTCACAGAGTGTTTGTTGTGGGGGAGGAAGGGAAAGGAGAATGTTAGCCGCTTTGAGACTCCTTAGGATAGTGATAAAGCGGGATATCAAATCCAAACTCTTCTTCTAGGATCCGCCTAGTGTTTCTAAAGACGTATTTCAAAACTTGACTGAAATCCCAGAAGACCAAACAGGGCCAAAGTACCAGTAGGCCTTTCTGAAGCTTCCTGCCCCTAAGCTGATACTGCCAGGCATGCAATGGGACCGAGAGGTCTCTGCATCTCAGTTGACTGTGTTACTCCCAGGTGATTTAAGATTTCTGTCTCGTAAATCAATACTGAGGCCGATCCATTTATCCCTATTAAGTACAGCATTTGCTTACGTTCATCCCTTGTTACTCTTTACCTCTGTCATTCTTTGCCTTTCCTCTCTCTGTCAGACTTGAGTTTGTGGCTGGGATCTGTCTAAATTTTGATGATTCCCTAAAGCTCCTTGTACACAGATAGCACTAAACAAGTATTGGCTTGTATCCAACAGTGAGCCAGCAGGAAACACTTCTGTTTATACAAGGTGGAACTTTTTGGGTTTTGCTAGCTTCCTTATCTACCGCAGCACTTGGCATCATTTTCTATACTGTTCCAGAGTACCCTCAGAAGCAGATTTTGGGGGATACGGTAGACTATACTGCATAGGAAAATTCGTCACGAGCAAACAGAACTGCTTTCCACTAGTGCAAAGCTACTATTGAATGCAATCCATAATTATTATTATTATATTATTGTATCATAAAAAATAGACAAGATGCATTTATTTATATCTAGCCATCCAACCACCACAAGACAAAAGCTTCACATTATGGAAGTATTACAAGGTAACATCAGTAGATGTTAACTCAGACCTAAGAAAATTACTACATAAACCAAGTGCTAAATTGCTCCGACAGGTGACAACACCCCCCTTTAAACAAGAAAAAACACACACCTTTTAACATAAAATAAAATGGATATCTATATCTAAGAGATTTTCTCTCAGAAAACAGGACATTCATGCTGCCTTTTAATGCAGTGATAACACTTTTACTTGTCTGAAAAAAGTGGGTAGATTGCATTTGTGTGAATGCTTTGCTAGAAGTAAACCTATGGAGAAACACCGTAATGTGGTGCAGGCCTCTGGAGTAAAATAGAAACTTGCTGTTTTCATATTCTATACATTTTCCAATTGCTGTTATTATATGTACACCTTAATGTGGAAGTAATGTTGTTTTATTAGGAGCGCCTTCCAACAACTGAATGCAAATTTCAATATGCTGAGATCTTTTGTTGATGAAGCCAAGTGTTTGATATGTAAAATCTTGTTCCTGGAATGTTCTATTGGCATATGGATCTTGGTATGATTTACACTGAGCCACTCTTGTATCATTTTAATAAAAACAGTACTCATTTTTCTCTGGTAATTTCCATATGCTTCTCAGATACTATATGGGCTCCGTCTGGTAAGTAATTGAATACCTGAAAGTTCTTGTTACTTGGTAATTAAAGATTTTTTTGGTACTTGAATCAATGAGGTGTCTGGCACTGAAGGACTGTGGATTCAACTCCTATTGAGCTGAAGTTTCAAGTAAATGTCCTGTTATTGATATAGCGTTCAGTTGTTCTGATATGGATGGCTGATTTCTTGCCACTTAATTATTTTTCTACGTGTTCTAAAAGATTATTTGTTAGCTGACAGTTAAAACTGGCAAACAATGACTGCTTATGACATGAAGTGAGGTGTTGTTTAGTGAGCCAATTGAGTTTCCAAAATGCTTATGGAATCTCAATTATACAAACAAGAAGATGATTTCATTTTTGCACGAATTTGAGCTACAGTAAATAAAATGCAAGGATGGAGATAGCCTTGGCGAGCCTGTTAACACTCTAATAGTGAAATAATTGCAACCAGAGAATAACACCATCCACATCTATGCAGGGTCTTGATCTCATGCCTCCTTGACTAATCATATTAAGAGCTTGATGCCAATAACAGTCAAAACTTTATTTATATAGTTACTTGTTTTTATTGGCATTGAGAGAGATTGGAGGGTCCAGGGTTTGGTTGGTTGTGCTTGGTTGGTTGCGGTATGTTTTTTTTTTTTGGGGGGGGGTTGTTGTGTCAGGTTAGCCATAATGATTCATATGTTGTTGGGGGGATAGGTCATTGTCCTGTTGTGCTGTATATGTGTTAAGAGGAAACACAGTGGGGTGAAGATGTCCTCCTTTGCTTGTCCCCATGCTAGTTTAAGTTCGTTGGTTAATTTTTCTAGAAATGGCACAACATGATTGTTCCAAAGGGTGTTCTTGTGTTTTTCCCCAAAGAAAACATGGCTGCCCCACTGGCCAGCAACTCTCCAACAGAGTCCTTTGCTCCTCATGATGCCTCCTGTTAGAATTACATTAACACTTCTTGGTGTTGTTGGATCTAAGAATGTAACACCTTTAGCTCCCAAGGAAAGAAAACATTGTGATTAAATTCCATTGTGCTTCTGCGATGGAAGAGTCTCACTTTCTCACTTTTCGTGTTTTACACAGGAAGGGCCTATCTGATCGGCTGAGCATCTGCTTTGCATGCAGAAGATACCATATTCAATCCCCTGAATCTCCAGGTTGGGCTGGAAGAGAGCCCCGTCTGAAACCTAGAGAGCCACTGCCAGTCAGTGTAGACCATACTGGGGTAGATGGACCAATGGTCTGACTGTAGTTGTAGAAGGAAGCCCATAGTGAGACACCATAATCTCCAAGTGACCTTATTTTTGAAGGACAGCCTTGATGTGGGGTGACGGCGAAGTGGGTACCTGGCTCTGGTAAATCATTGAAATGAACTTGCTTGTTTCTATGAGCTACTAGAGTTCACACTCCTCCCCAGTGCATCTCTAATCCAAATTACTGGTTGAGGAGTGTCTGAGGAGTGCAGGCATCCATGCGAACCTCAAGGCACTATGCTGTGCCCCGGTGATGATGAGACTCATTTTGAACTGTTGTGCAAATTACAGAGATTTCACACATCCACATAACGTGTAGACTGAGCTCTCAGTAACACATACAAAAGCAGTTCGTATTTTTCTAGGGTAGCAGAACTTTAACGGAAATAGCAGCTCCCTTCTCTGTGTTTCAGTCAGTGCCGTGTATTTATTCATGAAAACATGTAAAGAAGACAGGCAAGCTTAAGAATGGTGCTATGTGGAAGAGCATAGAGTCAGAAGAATATCCCCCTTTCCTTCTGTTGGGAGTTAAGGGGCACTGTTATTTTACTGTGGGCCCAGGGGACCTAAGAACATGTTGCCATGCAACAGAAATCACTTGGTGAGAAGGAGGACAGGCTGACACGGCTCTCAGCATGCCAGAGGGCACACACATTTTATGTTTAAATGCCCAAATATAATTAGTAGCATTTATATAATATGTCCTACATATCCCAGGGGAGTACTATATATATAGCAGCAGCAGCAGCAATAATGTTGTGAGTTTGGGGGTGTTAATCTGGGTGCCAGACCCCTCTAATCCCTGGATCCAATAAGTGTTAAAATCTAATTGAGGCTTTTAAATTTTGGAACAGCCAGGCTACCCTCCTGATGAGATGTAAGGAGCACAAAGGAAGGGCTCTGTCGGAGACTGCAAATGGCTGGGGCTCCTCCCTCAACTCACATATAGCAAGACAGACAAAAATCAGAGTTCAGACTTGGAGAAGAAGCAGTGATGTGACTTGGAAGCAAAGCAGCAAGCTGCAGAGAGAGTCAGGGGAACACCCGAGAGCAACATTTGATTTCTGTTTGAATCAAAGGCTGTGGCTATGGGAGAAACAACACCCTTTTGGGGTGTTGATCCTGTGAACCCCTCCATCGTGGGCTCAGGTTGTATATATGTGTAAACAAACCATATATCATAATGATACCTCAGTCTCTTATTCCCAAAAGGAAACTTGAATCCTGAGGTAAACTTCTGAAACCTCCCTGGAATTTCGCATCACTCTGAGATTGGGGTGGTGTGCCACGGTAAAAATAATGTTTTAGTTTTAGATTTTTCTTGGTTGGTTTTAATGTATGTTGCTTATTTATTGCTGTTTAGTTGCTTTGAGTTGCTTTTGTGAAAAAAGGAACAATTAAGTTTAATTAATTAATTGATCATATTTTCCGAATCATCTTTTAAATGAATCTCTGGGCAATTTACAAACATACCTCAAAGTAACTTAAATTAGTTTTTTAAAACAGTACAAAAAAGAACAACAGTGCAAAAATAAACTTCTATAGTAGAGACCTTTTCATCATGCTGGAAGAGCCTGTCAAAACAGGAATGTATTCAATTGTTTCCAGAAAGTGCAAATAATGAGCACCTGTCATATCTCAACAGGGACTCTGTTCCATAAAACAAGAGGCAGCCATGTTGAACACCCTTCTTTAAGTTTCTGTGGAGCAGCATCCTGCTATTTTAGAGGTATTGGGGGGGGGGAGACACGAGTTGCTTTGGAGTACCGATTTCCTGGTTGAGGTGAGATTTGAATATGGAACTTCTTTTCTTTTTAAAAAGATTTCTATTTAAACAAGAGAAATGAAAAAGAAATGAAAAAGATTGTATTGGTATTACACAGTGCAATACAGAATATCAGACAAAACCTCTTACAACAGAGGGGCTAGAAAGCAATAAATAAACATCCAAATGCAAAAAAAAGATCAGTCCAGAGATGTAGAAACAATATGAACGTACTTACAGGAAAAAGGTGGGGGCATATAATAATCAAATTTATTTATATTAATCTCACCATGTAAACAATAAAATATATGACTATCCCTCACATATTTAAGGGAGAGAGACATAGAAAATAGGAGTTGTTCTATCAACCAAAACCTTTGGAAAGCCCTCCGTGGCAATTGACCACGCTCCTCATTGTTAACAAACATAATCAAATTGTTCCAAATGGAAAAAGATCTCTCTTTTAATTTGACCCATTGAGACCCTTAGCTTATACATTGGCTTTTTCTAGAAGTGCCATTTCCCAAAATATAGAACACTAGTATGTAAAAATAAGCACTAGCAAGGTATCTGCAAAACCGGGCTATTGTAGTTTAACTACTGTAAGTAAATGGACGGTCGATTCTTTATTATTAAGATTTTCTTCTGTTCCTTCAAATAACCTCGAGTTCAAGCTGTGGGGTCAGTGCTGTATGAAGACTGACCTGTAATGGTATCAATTTCCTGAAATATAATGGAGAAGAACTGCTTAACCTTATCACACTTCCACCAAAGGTGGAAGTAAGTTCCAACAACCTTCCATGTTGGCAGCAAGAAGCATTTGCTAACTAGCCACTGTTCGTTTCATCTGAACCTGACCATACTGCAGTAAGTTTAAGCTATGGTTTATTGAAAGAAACCACCAAGATCCTGGTTTGTGTCAATAAACCACAGCTTAAACTAACTGCAGTTGCTAGTTCAGAATGATAGCTAATTTAAACCAGGAAGCTAATGTTTCCAGTCTCCTCATGGCCATGCAAGAGGAGGAGAGAGGAACAAGCTCATTCCCAATAACATGGACTATGTACACACACATTTACTCTGTATTCACTGCACTCTCACTGCTGGTTTGGGAAGCAGTATAGATATGACATTGGGACGTGGGTGGCGCTGTGGTCTAAACCACAGACCTAGGACTTGTCGATCAGAAGGTCGGTGGTTTGAATCCCTGCGACAGGGTGAGCTCCCGTTGCTCAGTCCCTGCTCCTGCCAACCTAGCAGTTCGAAAGCACGTCAAAGTGCAAGTAGATAAATAGGTACCACTCCGGCGGGAAGGTAAACAGCGTTTCCGTGCGCTGCTGTGGTTCACCAGAAGCAGCTTAGTCATGCTGGCCACATGACCCAGAAGCTGTACACCGGCTCCCTCGGCCACTAAAGCGAGATGAGCGCCGCAACCCCAGAGTCAGCCTCGACTGGACCTAATGGTCAGGGGTCCCTTTACCTTTACTTTTATAGATATGACATTAGCTATCTTGTACCTATCCTGTTATTTCTTATAAAAATGCTGCATTTTTATGGGTTTGCCCCCCAAATCCACTTTGATCCACCTCATGGAAAAGAATGACCCGTAACACCAGCCATGGTGTTAACATCTGAACTTAGCCCATGCTGGTTTGCAAAGTCCTCCTTCATCACTGGACTGTTCAGAATCAGCTTTTAGGCTAAGATATATATCGTGGCAGCAGATCCGGTATCATGGATAGATTTGTTTGCAACAGTGAAACACATATATATTCCTAAACAATAGCAGGGGTTGTGGATCTGGCTTTATAATATGTGTTCTCTCAGCAACTTCCATTGCTATCAGTCACCGAAAGTTACTGACTCCAATTAAACTTGGTGCGCATATCACTTCAAAGAGAGAATGAAAGCCAGAAATCTTTTCTCTGTAGTTTTCTTTCATGCTGATGCTACAGAATCAAGATTGGCGATTCTTTGCAAGAATCCCCATACCAAAATAGTAGCAACTTGAAAAGTGTTTCTGTTTATGAAATCCGATTTGCTATGGCATCTTAAAATGGCATCTGCATGGCAAGTTCTTATCCCCTTCTGCAGTAATGTTTAGGCACCGTCCTTGTGTGGTCCAGACAGCTCTTTAATAGTGGATTGCTTCAACTAGACCACTAACAGTCCTTTGAACACAGGCTGTTCTCCATTAAGGAGGACACATGGTCACCTTACTTCTTAGGCCACTACTTCTTAGGATCTTCATCTGCGCAGCCCATCTCTAGAATTACTCTAGAGTTATATCTCTAGAATTACGGAAGCAACAAATGGCAGCCTGAGCCCATCTCCTCTGTGATTGTTAAGCAGCACAAGCCAGTCGCTGCCAGAGGTTTCCTGCTCGCTACCGCCAAATCCCTTAGCATGCTGCAATAAAGATATTAAAATAGCAGATGCAAAACAGTTTTAAAGGCACCAAAGCAATTAAAAATAGATTGGCATCCAAAGTTAAAATGGCACAGCTATCCAGCACTGATGTCCCAGGAGAGCAGACTGCTGGCTCACACCCTCCCTCATGGGGAATGTATTGGAAAGGTCTTCGCATCTTCTGTCGCACCATTCTAGCCTGATCATTGTAACTCTGAGTGGCAAAAGAGAGAAAATGAATAGGCACAGAGCAAATGAAAGCTGGAAAACAGAGCATCTATATTAACATGGAAATGCATGATTACTTCTTGATTACTACTATTCTGCCTGCTTTTAAATTACCCAATCAATTAGGATGCTGGGGGGGGGGGCGGGCGAACTATGAAGAATGTGTTTTTGCTAATGCTTTTAAAAGTAAATGGGAATTTTTTTAACAGTATCAGATATAGTTATATTTTAATTACTTACAAAAATAGATAAGTAGCCATTTTATATCTGCATTCTTGATTTAATCTTACAATGGTTCCATTATTATTATTTTTTACAATACTCATAGGAAAATGTTCCTAGTTACACGAGACGTAATACACAGAAGGTAAGCAAACATTGTCTACACTTTAATTACAGAGCTAAAATAATTGGAATCTTTAAGGACATCAGAAGGATACTAATTCTTAATTCTTCTGGGAAAGGCACTAATATTCTGAGACCAGTGTCCTGCTATTGAAGAATCAGTGTGGTGTAATGGTTAGAGTGTTGGACTAGTATTTGTGAGACCAGGGTTTGCAGCTCCACTCTACCATGAAGCTCACTAGGTCACCTTAGGTCGGTTATCTTTGTCTAGCTTGCCTCACAGGGTTGCTGTGAGGATAAAGTGAGGAGAGAACCATGTACTCCAAGTATCTAAAGTAGGTTGTTGTTGTTGTTGTTGTTGTTGTTGTTGTTGTTGTTGTTGTTGACATCCATCAGTCTTGAGAGACTATGGAGTGCACCCAGGGGTGAAGTTAAACTGCTGCATTAGCAGCACTGATGTGATCTCCCCAGGGTGCAAGCCTGGGCAGTGTGCATATCAGCCTTGCTGATATGGTCCAAAGGAAAGCAGAGCAATACGCATAGCTGTCAACTTTCAGATTTGAAAATAAGGGATCAGCAGCCTCACCTGTCCCGGGGACAGTCTACGGGATATCTAACAATCCGGGATAGCAGTGGGAAACGGCACTGGAATAAGGGAATTTCCCGAAAAAAAGGGAAGATTGGCAGCTATGGAAATGCGTTTGGCACCAACTTGGCTGCAGGAGTTGCCAGAAAGAGGCATACAAGATGCAATCCCACCGTCTTAGGGACTCAGCTCTGGGTTTGTGTAGGGTTTATTCCTTAGCCTTTTTTTTCTCCTGAAGATATCTTGCAAAGCTGCAGAGGTTTAGGATCAGAGTTTTCCTTCTCCTGGATGGTAGGATACAACTGTACAAAAATGTCCTACCACACCTTTCATCACCCAAATAACACTTCCCAGCTTCACAAATAATGAGCTAGATCAGGATTTCCCAAACCTGGTGTGGCGATCACACAGGGTCCCCGGATGTTTGACGGTCTATTGACCCTGTGCCACCACTGTAATTGCTTTCTTTGCTGCCACCAACCCGTTTCTCACGGGTACACATGGAGTCCAGACAGTTGTTAACATTAACAAATAATCAAGTTTATTTTATAGGCATGAACAAGCTTATGGTTTCAGTTAATTTTTCTTGGCAGTTTCTTAATCTTAGTTCCTTAACTGTCCTATTCGTTCCTAACAACTTCAAACTGATTATTCCAACTATCTATCTATCTGACTCCACCTAACAATTCCTCTCACTCTCTCACCACACAACTCGACCAACCCACAGACTTATAGCCTCCCTCTTCCTTCTTCAACTCCCAACTCTCAACTGACTTTCACACAACTCTCCCTCTAACCCTAACTCCTCCTATCACATCACACTCATTTTAACCCCTTCCTTATGACCCACCTAGGAGGCAAACGCCACACCTGGGTCTCCAGCTGTTTATAGACTACATTTCTCATCATCCCTGGCTAGCTAGCTAGGAATGATGGGAATTGTCATCCAAAAACAGCTGGAGACCCAAGTTTGGGAAACCCTGAGCTAGATGAATCAATGGCAGCTTCCTGTGTTCCTATGGGATGTTAAAGGGATCAGGTCGCAGTCTATTACGCATTATGATGCAGAAGGGCTGTAACTCAGTGGCAGAGCAACTACTTTTTAGGCAAAAAGTCCCAGGTTCAATCTTCATCATCTCCAGGTAGCGCTGTAAATGTCCCCTGCCTGAAACCATGGAAAGCCACTGCTAGTGGGCATAGATGATACTGAGCCTGGTGTGTAGGATTCCTTGGGTTTAGGGAAGGTACTCACTGTGTGAAGAAACCTTGCAGTGCGTCTACCTTAATAGAGGTAGACCACCTTAATAGAGAGCCAGTGTGGTGTAGTGGTTAAGAGCGGTAGATTCATAATCTGGGGAACCGGGTTCGCGTCTCCGCTCCTCCACATGCAGCTGCTGGGTGACCTTGGGCTGTCACACTTCTCTGAAGTCTCTCAGCCCCACTCACCTCACAGAGTGTTTGTTGTGGGGGAGGATGGGAAAGGAGAATGTTAGCTGCTTTGAGACTCCTTCGGGTAGTGATAAAGCAGGATATCAAATCCAAACTCTTCTTCTTCTTCTCTTCTAATACCAGGAAGCAGCAGGAGTCAGGAAAATATCGACAGCTGTATTTATTTGTGAGCAGCAGCTCAGCAGCTCAGCAAAGCAAACAGGACTTGCTACATAGGTTCTAGCCTGTTCCCACTGTACTATGGAGGGAGCCACAGCCAGGAAGAAGAGGGGAGTATTTGTTACAGATCCGGCGTGTCTCTTAAGAGACAGGCCAGACTCACTACAAGGTGAACACTCACTACAATGATCTGACTTAATTTAAGACAGCTTCCTATATTTTCGTTCATGTTCCTGGCACTCCCAAATTAAGGGAAGGTTTATAAATATCCTGCCTCCATGCATTGTTGTCCCGATCTGACTCAGGGATGTGCTCTGTGCATTTTTTAAAAAACCCCAACCATTGCTTCAAGCAACACATCAAAAGTTATGTGTAGTCGTTAGGCTTTAAATAATTTCCATCTTTTAAAATATGCTGGTGCTGCAATCACTGTGCTCAGTCTGCAAAAGTCAGCGACTACCAACCTTCATGTATAAAAAAACCATCTCCCTGCTGCTCTATCAAAACACACCCAAGCACACACAAAACAGGATAGAAACCGGAGTTTTCTTCAGTCTGATATGGGCTAGAGTAGTTGATGCAATCACCCAGGTATTGTGTTGCAGGGCATGAAAGGTTTCCCTTCAATAAAACTCCAGAAATCCTGGGGAAAAGGATGTAAATTAAAGCAAGAACTCAAATGTCATGTAGTGTGTGGCTCGCAGAAGCATAATGATGTTTGAGTTATCAGAAAATTCCTCACGTTAAATATTCAACACAGTGTCTACATGCAAGACTTCGAGCAGCGGGGAAAGGAAAAATAGTGTGAGGAAGGTAAATATCTTGCTAGATTTGAGAAACTGACACAGCCGTGACTCCTCTGCCGAATGTAATTCAAAGAATATTAATCCTCTCCAGCTCTTCCATCTTTTATGAAGCTTACAACAGCAGGCAGGAAAAAAGGGATGGGAATAAAGTTAAAAAATTGATAAGCATTAAAAATGTAGACTGCAAATGAACACAGATAATAGTAGCAGCAGATGCTCAGTTTCTGGTCAACAGCCAGTCTATCCTGATCTCTCTCCGTCTCTCTTTCAGAGTGTCTGCATCTATAGCTTGCAATTTGCTTTCCTATTTGGTCTAATGTGAGTAGTGCAGGAAAGATAATTTCACTCTCATTTTCCTCTCCCAAATATTGAACTAGATATAGTTTAGGGATGCAGTTTGGATTTTGTTTACACACGGTTAGTTATTACGAAAACTCCTTCCATTCGCATGGATGTCAAGGAGGCGAAGCAGAGATGTCTCCGCTTATAGTGCAACAACTGATTCTTGTGGACCCTGGACTAACGCTATTGTCAATATTTCCTGACCCAGTGCAGAATGAGTTATATAAAGAGATAATCATTTTCTTCCTTGCAGTTGCACATATGGGAGTTGCTCAGCACTAGGGATGCCACATGCATTGTACTCTTAAGCAGGCATAGGCAAACTCCGGCCCTCCAGATGTTTGGGACTACAATTCCCATCATCCCTAGCTAACAGGACCAGTGGTCAGGGATGATGGGAATTGTAGTCCCAAACATCTGGAGGGCCGGAGTTTGCCTATGCCCGCTCTTAAGGGTTGGGGGAGCAGAATCTGGGGTGTGAATTAGTTGTGGTGGAGACACTGACAGTGTGCAATAGACAGGCTGGAGGAGTCAAAATGTGGAAATCTTTCTCCATTACCTGGTAACCCTTCATTGTTTATATTAATAAAAAAGGGGTAATTACATCCTCTGATTTTGCAAAGACCTTTGCAGGCAGGTACAATTCCTAATAATTTGTGGTCACTGGTTTGATAGCAGTTTAACCTCTTTTACCTTACATTAAGCATTCTGTCTCGATTGTTAGAGTTTGCAATAACTTAATGACATTTTTGCACCTCACTTTCAACAATATACACATTTCTGTGCACATTGATGCATTTCAAGGTTGGGGGTGACCTGCCTTGCAAAATTCAGACAAGTACGAATTTTTAAAGGAGGCTGTGTTTCAGATTGGTTCCTGAAGTGCAATTCAGGAGTCTTCGCATAAAAATGTGAATGGAAAGAAATCCCTGGTCTTTTCCCACCTTCCGAGTTGCACTCTCTGCTCTGCATGCTACAGGGAATATAGAAAATTGTGCCAAGAATGCGTAGCACACCACTAAGCTAGTAAGAAGCATGGATCATGCTGCAAATCGGGGTTTGATGTTATGCCTGCAACTGCTTTAACTAGCTCCTCTCTCAGCCCTTCTGGGATTCAGCTTCCTATGGCCCAGTGCTGATAAGTTTCAAGGCTTTCTGCAATCAAGCTGTATATAAATTTTATGAAATAAAATGCATGAAAACAATACGGTAGTAGACCCATGGACAATGAATTTACCTTATTTGCTCCTGTGTGAAATTCTAAGGAGCCACTGTCAGCCAGAGAAAACAATACTGAGCTAGTTGGGCCAATGGTCTGACTCTGTATAAGATGGTCCTGTTTCATTTCCCTCTCCTTGCTTACTGGCACCTCTGAGCAGGGAGAAAGAAGGCTAGGCAAGAAAGAGGGGGTATAATTTAGCATGCTTAGCAACTCTGTATTAATTGCCATTTCTAATAAACCAGCAGCCTCATACCCAGCCATTGCTCCGGAATTCTTAAAAAACTGAAAAACCAGTGCTGTTTTCAAAGGTTACGTTCGCCATCTTGATTCAAAATGGCATCCAGTTGTGTTCAATCTTAAACAAACAACTGCTTCTTGATCACAGGAACCAACTTGCAAAGTTACAATATCTTAAGAAGTGTTCAGGTGCATAGCAAACAGACAACATTCAACATTATATAGTAGATTGCCACAGAACAAATTAAGTCTGAGGAGTCAAATGTGGGCAGAATCAGAACCAAAAGTTGGTGGTGCAAGAGAAAGAAATGGGTCGAGTATGCAGCATAACCCCATTCTTCTTTCTTGCCCCCTGATCTAGTCCCCATTCTTCTTTCTCGGTTCTTCTTCCATATCTTCATCTGTTTCAGCTCCCTCCCCCATTTCCTTCTTCCAGTAACACAGATCTGAATTGATCATTTGCAGAGGGGCACGTAAAATTAGCCTAATGGCCGCTTGTGGCCCCTGGAAGCAGGTTCTTCACCCCAAATTTAAAGCAAGCTGTTACAATATGACATGTGCTGACTATGAATTCTCCCAGCACGTAGCTCTGTGTATTGCGTAGCCTGAGTTGGTCACATTTTCCCCCTTTTCACATTTGTAGCCAAATCTCTGACTGCGGTTTCGGAAAGTTATGATAACTCGATAGCTCCAGATTATATGATATTCGGTTGCTAAACAGTTTAACTCAAACAAACTCAGTCTTACTTTTGTTGGGAAGGGTACAGGGGGTATAAATGTAAGGAGTTTTTCCTTAGGAAGTGTAGACCCTGGAGATGTCACAACTGAATTGCACTACTGGAGTGAACAGAAGTCTTAGTTATAGATTATATATGTGTGTCTTTTTTGCTTGGTAGGCAGTTTAACTTGAGTGAACAAATACTTTCCTGCACCTGAGAAATAAAAGCTTTCCCTTCCTATCCCACTTCAATATGGGCTTCATCTACATCCACTTCCAAAGCCTTAATTTCCCTGTCTTCACACGTAGTTTTGGTCTACCTGTCCTCTTTGTTATCATCATCTGAAACATCAGTCTAATATTAGATACATTCCTCTGTGGGCTACTGCAAAAGGATGAACTCAACCAGTCTAATAAGCCTTTTCCATCTCTAACTAATACACTTTTGTTTGAATTGCTATTGGGAAATAGAAGATGCACTCAGCCTTTGGAGTGCTAAACAGTCCCTGGTGTGGAGAGACTGTCAAAAGACTGGTGGCTCGCAAGTGAAATACTCATTCCCTGATGAGGTTTACTGGAGTTCCTTTCTTAATGGAGTTCAGCTTGCTTTTGTTTTCCTTTATTCAATTTCAGACTAAGCAAACTGTCCCAAGGTGAGCGTAGAAGAAAATCAGGAGGGTTATTTAAGAGGTATTTAAAAACTGGAATAAATCAAACAGGAAATATGGGAATGGCCTGCTTCTGTCCCAGCCAGGGCACAGCATCCCCTTGTTCTAGTTGCAGACGAAGCCAGTTTGGTTTTTAAGACGTCTTTTATTGTGGAAAGACAAACTTGTGAAAGGTTAACAAGACCTTAAATTCTTAAATACGGCATTCATCAAATAAATGAGGGTGGAAAACTACCATAGGCTCAGAACAGCAGGTGGCCATGGTGGCACAGAGCTGAGACTTGCAAAACTGATATAATTGTTCAGTTTGGTTTAAATTGCAGGGTATAAAATGCATTGTATGTGAAATGTGTTTTTTTTAAATGATCCATCCTGTCCTGCAAGTTTCTGTGCCTGTCAAGCAGCCGAGATAGAACTAGGTGCAAGAATCCCAAGTCAACAAAAGGTTATACTGGAATTAAAAGGATTCTTTTAAATTAAGCATCAACATTTTTTAAATATATATAAACTGGTCCTGCCAGTCATGGAGAATCTCCTTCCACCCTCCTCAGAAATGCCAGCATTGCTGTTTCCTCAGCTTGAACCGACAGCAGGAATAGGAAAGTTATGGCGAATCTCTGTGATGCCTCTGCTGTGTGAAGAAGCAGGTGTGAGGATGGGTAGCAGTGCTGGGAAGAGACATGACTGGCTGTCACTTTCTTTCTTTTTTTTCTTTTTTAGATTACAAACATGCAAACATACATTTCATACAGTCCTTTAAAATGTTCATACATACCCACACTCAATCCCACAGATACTGTATTTTTTGCTCTATAGGACGCACCCGACCATAAGATGCACCTTGTTTTAGAGGGGGAGAACAAGAAAAAAAAATCTCCCCCTCTCTGCTCAGCGCCCCTTCAGCGAAGTGGCAGGAGAAACGGAGCCCCTTCCATTTCTCCTGCTGCTTCGCTGAAGGAACGCTGTGCAGCTCTCCCTCTCTGCTGAAATGAGGAGAGTCTTGCTCTCCCGGCTTCAGCAAAAGGAAACCGAAGCCTCCAGAGCGTGGAGGGAGCGCTCCCTCTGCGCTTCGGAGGCTTTGCGTTGCTATCGCTGAAGCCAAGGAGCCTGCATTCACTCCATAGGATGCACACACATTTCCCCTTAATTTTTGGAGGGGAAAAAGTGCGTCCTATAGAGCGAAAAATATGGTACTTCCTTTTCCCACTGTCACTTTCATAGCAGCTAATAATGATCAAATCCAATATGTCATAATAATGACTAGGGCAAAGGCTCAAGGAAAGACCTGCAAGCTATTTAGAAGTTAGGGGACAGTAGCACCCATTACAGCTATCCATAGCCGTCTCCCCAACTTTTATCAGCTGTGTTTGCTGCCCCCAGGCCAGAGGTGAAGACCCTCTAGCCCATGGGCCCAAATAGGCCCAGCAAGAGTCTTAATTTGGCCCATGAGGCCATTTCCCCCAAGCCACACCCACTTACCCTGCCAAAACACTTTTCAAAGGTGCTGTTGTCCCCTGACATCATCATGATGCCAGGTGATGGACAGGTGAGTGTCTGGAAAAGATGCATGTCTCAAACTCTGGAAAGCCACTTCCAGATACTGTAGAGAAGACCGTAGAGAGCTAGATGGACCAACGGTCTTACTTGCTATAAGACAGCTTCTTACACAACAGCTACCTGAGTGATAGGCCATGTGATTTAAGATCAACCCACTTTTTATTGCACTCTGCTATTGGCAGGTAGCACAGATCAGTTTTATATACAAGGAAGATGCAGAATTGTATTTTGTACATTGTGAGCAGCCATAACATTTTCAGAAAATACCAGTACAGGGGTGCCTCAAGAGAAGGGGCTTCAGCGTGAATCACACCCTGGTTTGATTCAGTGTGTCTGGATATGCCACACAGTCACTCACAGAGGCTTCATTTCCCAGAAGAAAAAGACCATCATCAGTTATAATTCAAGGCAAACCATGTTAGGATCAAATGGAAAGTTTAATTCAGCTGCATTGTTCAGTGTGAAAAGACCATTTGTTGCAAGCTGTGTTGATGAGGTATTGAATGCAAAAAGTTAAATTTAGATTTCAAACAAAGGCATGATGAATGGCTAGGGGAGGGGGAAGCAGGTAAAGCTAAGATAAGGGAAACAAAGAGAACAGGTCGGGTGGACAAAGTAATTCATCCTCCCCCTTTTTTGCAAGATTAGATTTATTAATGACTTTTTCATGAAATAGGGCTGGGTTTAAAATGCAAAAAAAAAGCGAGAGGAAATAAAGATCTGTAACTGTAAGCAGTTTTATGTAAAAGACATGTTTGTAATGAGAAAGTTAAGTAATACATCGATATTTGTTGCCACCAGCCAATATTTCATACTGCTTGCGATGTTGTTTCTATTGTATTTTGGTGGCGGGCAGGAGTTAGATAGCAGGACAGAATACATTTGTCCCTGGGAGGGAGAACATTTGAGGCAGGGTGAGATTATGAAGGCCTTTTTTTAGATCAGGGCTAAACTGGATGTAACACTGGGAGTTATATGATCATATCTCCCATGTATGCCTTAGAGTTAAAAACAGGCAAGAGAGGTGAAATTCTCCAACATTTTTTTTCAAATTACAAAACTCTTTTCTGAGAAATTATGGCCAACTCAATGTTGAATGAATCTCTATTGTTAGTTCATAGTGGTGAATGAACTCCACATCCCCTGCTTTAAATAGTGGCTCGAACAGTATTGCAGTAGCTGCAGGTTGATTTACACGCTGAATATAACTTTCAACTTGTACCTAATTACTTTCCATCTGGGACTAATGAATCTGACCATTCAGCATTCTTTCTGCAGAACTCCGAAGGCGTGGGCAAATAATAACAAGTCACTGGTGTTAAGAGCAAAGAACAAAGGCAAAATAGTTGTTTTTTATGTGCATTTTTTTATTTTTTTACCTCTGCACAATTCTATTAATAATTCAGTATATCACAGTAAGAGCTACAGTACTCACAACACAAGGGAATAGACCTCGGACAAAATACAATGCAACAATCTGCTTTTTAATTCATCAAATGCAACAAAGGTCTATTGAAGTTCAAAATCATCCAAAAGACACAAGAAACTTTGTGTCATTCTCTGCCTACCATCTCTAAGATGTAGGCTGCTCAGCAGTCAGAAATATGGAGAAAATGCATTCATCAGACTTGTTTCCCTGTTCAAACTAATTTAAAGTTTACATCAGGGGCAGCCAATGTCATGCCCTCCAGATGTTCTAGACGTCCAACTCTCATCAGCCCCAACCAGTTTGACCAATAGTCAGTGATGAGGGGTGTTGTAATCCAACAACATCTGGAGGGCACTAACTTGCCTACCCTGCCTGACACATTCTTAATTAAAAAAGCCACTTCTGTTGCCAACACAGTAAGCCCCTAACCTGAACTTTTAAAGAGTTTTCCATTTTGTTCCCCAGAAATGTGCCCCCCATGTGTTTTTGCTCCCTCATTTCCCCCCGCCACCTCGCCTTTTGTTTGCCTGGAGGGACCCCCCCCCCCCAATCTGGCAATGTTGCGCTCAGCTCTACTATTGTTGTTGTTTTTTTTTTTTTTTTTTTTTTTTTTTTTTTTTACCACATTAAAATTAATTTTATTGTGCACCTCCACATCTTTTTTTTTTTTTTTTTTTTTTTTCATAAATCATATTTCTTTTACAAAATCTTTTGGACTTCCCCACATCTTCCCGAATCTGCGTTATTTATAATACCAATTTCAGCATTTTGTTATCTTATTTCATCACTTATTGTATCTTTCATTTTGTCACATTACCCTTTTCAATATATTTATAACCCAATGTTCATAATACAAAATCTTCAGCTATTTATTATCTTATTTCATTACTTATTGTATCTTTCAATTCATTATTGTATCTTTCAATTTCATGTTACCAAAATCAAAGTTATTGTGACCATAATCTTATATATTGTGATTAAAACGTAATGCAATAAAGATTTTTCTTAATTTCACCTCTCTTTTCTTGTGCCTTAATTTTAATTTCACCTAATTACCATTGCTGGGGCTAATATTTCCTAAAAAGTGCATTTTCTTAACATTCATACAGCTTATAATATTTTTGTAAATAGTCCTTAAATTTTTTCCAGTCCTCTTCCATTTTTTCTTCTCCCAAGTCTCGGATTCTGTCAGTCATTTCCGCCAGTTCCATATAGTCCATCAACTGCGTCTGCCATTCCTCCAGTGTGGGTAAATCTTGTGTCTTCCAACACTTTGCGATGAGAATTCTTGCTGCTGTTGTAGCATACATAAAAAAAGTTCTATCCTTCTTTAACACATTCTGGTCTACAATGCCCAGAAGGAAGGCCTCCGGTTTCTTAGGCAAGGTATATCTAAATACCTTTTTTAACTCATTATAAATCATTTCCCAAAAGGCCTTCACTTTCGGACATGTCCACCAGAGATGAAAGAACGTCCCTTCCGCCTCTTTACACTTCCAACATTTATTATCAGACAGGTGATATATCTTAGCAAGCTTGACTGGGGTCATGTACCACCGGTATATCATTTTCATAATATTTTCTTTCAAGGCACTACATGCCGTGAACTTCAATCCGGTGGTCCATAACCTTTCCCAGTCCTCAAACATAATGTTATGTCCAATATCCTGTGCCCACTTTATCATGGCGGATTTGACTGTCTCATCCTGTGTATTCCATTTAAGCAGCAAGTTATACATTCTTGAAAGTAGTTTGTCTTTAGGTTCTAACAATTCTGTCTCTAATTTCGATTTTTCCACCTGGAACCCAACCTTTTTGTCTGTTTTGAAAATTTCCCGAATTTGGGCATAGTGCAACCAGTCTCGCACCTTACTTTTTACATTTTCAAAACTCTGCAGCATCCAATTGTCACCATCTTTTTCTATTAATTCCCAATATTTTGGCCAGTAGGCCTCCATGTTAAGTCTCTTGCGTGCCTTGGCCTCTGCCGGTGAAAGCCACCTTGGTGTTTTACTCTCCAATAAGTCTTTATATTTTGTCCAGACCATAAAGATTGCTCTTCTAACAATATGGTTTTTGAACATTTTATGAACTTTAACCTTGTCATACCACAAATACGCATGCCACCCAAAAGCGTTATCAAACCCTTCCAGATCTAGGACATCGGTGTTCTCTAACAAAAACCAATCTTTCAACCAGCAGAAGGCTGCAGATTCATAATATAACCTCAAGTCTGGCAGGGCAAATCCCCCCCTTTCTTTCGCATCTGTTAGTATTTTAAACTTAATTCGGGGCTTTTTGCCCTGCCAAACAAACTTAGAAATATCCCTCTGCCACTTTTCGAAACATACCACTTTGTCCACAATCTGCAGGGTCTGAAACAAGAATAACATTTTCGGCAAAACATTCATCTTTATAGCTGCTATTCGGCCTAACAAGGAAAGTTTTAGTCTTGTCCAAGTTTCCAAGTCCCTTTTGATTTCTAACCAACATTTCTCATAGTTGTCCTTAAACAAATTCAAGTTTTTAGAAGTCAAGAACACCCCTAAATATTTTACCTTTTTAACCACATTTAATCCTGTCTCTTTCAAAAACTCATCTGTTTCTGTAGACGTTAGGTTCTTAGCTAAGACCTTGGTCTTTTGCTTGTTCAACTTAAATCCCGCCACCCGACCATAATCAGATATTAAATCCAAAACTCTTTTTGTGCTAGAAACTGGCTCCTGTAATGTTAGTACCAAGTCATCTGCAAATGCTTTCAGTTTATATTGTTTCACTCCGACCTCAATGCCCCGAACTGACCGGTCCCTTCTAATCATATTCAAAAGCACCTCCAGGACCGAGATAAACAGTAATGGGGATAGGGGGCACCCTTGCCGTGTCCCCTTTTCAATATTGAATTCCTCCGTCACCACATTGTTTACTATCAATTTAGCTTTTTGGTCTGAATATATTGCTTCTATACCATTTTCAAACCCCCGTCCCACTCCCATCCCTTCCAAATTTTTCTTCATGAACATCCAAGAAATGTTGTCAAAGGCTTTCTCCGCATCAATAAAAATTAACACCGCTCTAGTGTTAATATTTGTTTGTAAGAGTTCCAAGATGTCAATAATGTTTCTCGTGTTGTCAAACAAATGCCTACCCGGGAGAAAGCCTGCTTGGTCCTTATGAATCACTTCATTCAATACCTTTTTAAATCTATTTGCCAAAATGTCTGCAAAAATTTTGTAATCCACGTTTAGGAGTGAGATGGGACGGTAGTTCTTCTACTATTGTTGTTGTTTAGTCGTTTAGTTGTGTCCAACTCTTTGTGACCCCATGGACCAGAGCACGCCAGGCACTCCTGTCTTCCACTGCCTCCTGCAGTTTGATCAAACTCATGTTCGTAGCTTCGAGAACACTGTCCAACCATCTTGTCCTCTGTTGTCCCCTTCTCCTTGTGCCCTCCATCTTTCCTAACATCAGGGTCTTTTACAGGGAGTCTTCTCATGAGGTGGGCAAAGTATTAGAGCCTCAGCTTCAGGATCTGTCCTTCCAGTGAGCACTCAGGGCTGATTTCCTTCAGAATGCATAGGTTTGATCTTCTTGCAGTCCATGGGACTCTCAAGAGTCTCCTCCAACACCATAATTCAAAAGCAATTCTTCGGCGATCAGCCTTCTTTATGGTCTACTATATGTATATCAAATATAATAGGGGCTGATCTGCAAAATCCCAGTCCCCATGCTATGCAAGTGCTGCTCTCCATCCCCGCACCTGCATAAAGAGGACAGCAGATTCATCACAAAACTGAGAGTCAGATGGTCAACTACCACCAGCACTTATTGGTTTCTGACTGTGAGATTTCACACATTCTCTAGCCAGTATTTCCAGTCTGGGAACTGGGAAATGTACATAGTCATTCCACAACTGTGATTTCTGGCTATCACATTTGTATCAAGTTTGCAAAGGCTCAGCTGGGGCCCCCCTTCCGTGTGTGTGTGTGTGTGTGTGGTTGGACACTGCACCAGTGCAAAACATTAAATCCATTGTTGTGGTTAGGGGGAAAAAGTAGTGGCTACACTTCCTGCTCCTCTGAGCAGATCCAGTACTGCATCAGGTGTCTTTGCCTTTGCAGATAGTGCTTCTACTTATGCAAGTTAGGATGCTTGCTTTTCATCAATTCCCCTACAGCCCACCCCCTCCCCAGGTTATTCCTGAGGGTTCCTCTGGAACACAATTTGATATAATGCAGTAGCAGGGAGGAGAATCCGCCAAAATTGGGTGCCTTGATTTGTGCTAATGGAAGCCCTTTGCACTAAGGCGCACGGTTAGCATTGGATATGACCCACCGTTCCGCCAGCATGCAGATTATTCCACCAAGAACCGGCATTGTTATTAAACAGGAAGAGTGTTTGAAAAAGATACTTGATCTGTTAAACTGCATCAGCACCTGAAGACAGGATGCAAAATCCTTACCTCAGCATTCAGCTGAATTGACAACAAATCATGCTGATTGCATGTCTCTGTTTGTAGCTAATCTGAGACAGAAGGACAATTAGATTGTTGTTGTTGGTAGTGTGGATAAAAATAAGAAATAAAACACAGCATATGAAACACAGTGAACTAACTTCCAGGAGGCTGGCAATCTGTTCAATTAATTTATGGCCAAACCAATCAATAAATCTCACTTGATTATTATTTTTGGTTGTTGCTTCTCAGCAGTTGGATGTGTGAACTGGCTCTTTTGAAAACATAGATCCATGATGGTTCATTCATTCATGCACTTGATATTGCAGTCATGAAGTATGTGTCCAATACACATCAGTCTTATGGCAACAACGCTGCATTGCTAAAAACCAAATGGGAGATTTGAGGCTGTCTTCAACAGGAAGACGGTTGCATACATATGAAGCCATTGGGTCATCTTTGTTTAAAAATCAGTTGTACGAGTAGGAAGGATGCCACAACATTATTTGCTGGTGTCTAGCCACACGTAATACAGTGGTGCCCCGCAAGATGAATGCCTCGCAAGATGAAAAACTCGCTAGACGAAAGAGTTTTCCGTCTTTTGAGGTGCTTCGCAAGACGAATTTCCCTATGGGCTTGCTTCGCAAGACGAAACGTTGGGCGAGTTCTTGCGAGTTTTTTCCCTCCCCCCTTTTTCTAAGCCGCTAAGCCGCTAATAGCCGCTAAGCCGCTAAGCCGCTAATGGCCGCTAAGCCGCTAAACTGCTAATAGCGCTAATCCACTAATAGCCGTGCTTCGCAAGATGAAAAAACCGCAAGACGAAGAGACTCGCGGAACGGATTAATTTCGTCTTGCGAGGCACCACTGTATTTGACTGTGATGAGATTTCAGCTATAAGCAGCAGATCAGCCTTTCTTATCTTTATCATATTGTTACATGTTAACTAATGACAGGGCAGGGAACCACATTATTAAAATAAACAGATAACTGAGCATTGACAAGGTATTTTGACTCAATGTGCAGGTTCACTCCTTTTCTCTTTTGCTGCCCCCTCTAACCTCAGCAGCCCTGCCTCCAAACCTTCTAGAAGCAACCAACTCTTCCTATCTGTTGGCCTGTATGCTGTTTCCTCTCAGCCAAGCCAAATTCTGTATTCCCTGCGAAGCCACAATACTGCATTACTGACATTCCCTTCTCAGCCTTTCTTATTGTCTGGAAACAGTTTGTGATGTCACAGCAGGGAAGCCTATGCTGTGTGAAGTGGGGATTGTGATATAAGCAACGGGCGACCGATAGCGCTTTTCTATGAGCATGCCTGCACACTGCACAGAGACTAGAATGCAAATTCCAGAGGGCCTGATGCAAACCAGGCTGGACTGTGTGTGCGCATGTGTGTGTGTGCACGCACGCATGCATATATACACATTCACACACTTACACACAGTTGATTGGTGTCAACCCTTCTTCAATGTGCATTCAAGTCTGCAGAGTCTGTTCATAAATAATAATATTGAAAAACAATCATAGCCAGACATGTAAGGTAGTTTTTCATTCTCCAAGTAGTTTCTTAAGGTAATACATTATTTTCACTTAGGAACACTTCACAGGCTGATCATAAGATTTGCTGTGCCAGCACATAAGTAAAAATGAAGTACTGGTAGATGGATCAGGACAAAGTCACTTGACTAGGGCTCATGTCTTTTTCTGAAGTCACTATTATTTTGCTTATAGGTCGGAACAAATTGTGTGGGAAATAATTGACCCAGGGTTCACTAGAGAAAAAGAAAAGGTCCATTTTGGTTACAACTCAGTTGAAACAATTATTCACCCTTATTCTTAATAATATAGGACAAGAAAGAAATCTTTATGTAGTGCTGGAACTCAGGAAAAAAGATGGAGCTTTTCTCAGCACTGCTGAAATACTAAGCTTAACAACCAGGAGGAAAGGCCCATTGAAGTCCCTTGGGTTTATGGCTGAGTAGTAAGATGATGTAGGCGGCGCTGTGGTGTAAACCACTGAGCCTCTTGGGCTTGCCGATTGGAAGGTGGGCAGTTCAAGTCCTTGCGACGGGGTAAGCTCCCATTGCTCTGTCCCTGCTCCTGCCAACCTAGCAGTTCAAAAGCACACCAGTGCAAGTAGATAAATAGGTACCACTGAGGTGGGAAGGTAAACGGCGTTTCTGTGTGCTCTGGCACTTGTCACGGTCCTCTGTGTGCCAGAAGTGGTTTAGTCATGCTGGCCACATGACCCAGAAAACTGTCTGTGGACAAGCGAGAATGAAAGCGAGATGAGCGCTGCAATCCCATAGTCGCCTTTGACTGGACTTAACTGTCCAGGGGTTCTGTATCTTTTACCTTTTAAGATGAGGGTTAGTTTACAAGATCTTTCAGTGTTTGGTGACTTTGTACAAGTCCCAAAATCAGCGGGCTGGTTTCAAGATTATGATTAGCCAGTTTGGGTCCATTTATGTCGTTTCAAGATGTGTACAGTATTTTATGAGAGATAGTCTTCAGTTCAGCGGCAACTCTCTATTATTTTCCCCCTGAGAGGTACATGCTGTAGGCAGTACACATGCAGTGGTGAGTCTCGCCAAATCTGGGATTCCTGTTTCCTCATTTCTCACACAATTTACAATCATAGACAAATTCACCTGAGATGCTGATTGGTGCACTCCTTGGCTGTTCGTAGTAAAGTTGGGCAGAGAAGAAAGGAATTAACTGGGAAGTAAGGAGGGCATCTGTGGACCCACGGAGCCTGTGGATCAATGGGTTGTTCATATATGTTTTTTAACTCCCTCTTCCCTTCAGCATGGTTTTTAGAATTATGTGGGCTTTTAGAATTCTAAAGGTGGTAATGACTTGACTAAGATTGAGGTGCATCAATGAGTAAGGATTGCAGATTAAATTAAGTTCCATTTTCCTAGTCTTCCCTGCATAATCTGAGCATTGCTTTCTTGGTTACATTTGTGTATGATGAAGAGACAGAATCTACAAACTGGGATTTATCTCACTGTGAAGAAAACCCCCCAAAACTCTCAGGGATTAGACTTTTGGTCCTCAGGTCTGCTGAGTTTATAATTCTTGTTTCTGGCTTGAACCCATATCTCCCAACTTTATTGAAAATGGGTCAGGCAATATGCATTGGTTAGTCACAATTGCTTTGGCTGTGGTGCACCACAGCTAAAATGGGCCAGTCACATTAAACCCAGAACAAAGACTGGCTCAGTCTCAATTTGCCCATGATGTCTTATCTCATTTTTCCTGTCACTCAGTGTAGTGGTGCTATAGGAAAGCAGTAGAGCTGATAAGATATGCACAAACCAAAGATCATTATCTTCCCCAGACCACATCAACAACACATGCGTTATGAAAATGCAATTTACCTTGATCTCTTCCCGCCACCCATTGATTTTGGTGGGGGTTTCTGTTTTGGCCTGCGAGCCTCCAAATTGCAGTAGATTACTATCATTACGGTGCCTCTCTCCGAAACCACCATGTTACCGTGTGCCTGGAAATTTCCATTTTAATATCTTTCAAGTCCTGCCATATTGTTTGCAAAGTTAATTGAAGCTGACGGATGACGCTGTTGAACTTTGGAGGAGGAGGAAGGCGGGCAAAGCCACCGTTATTCAAATGGGATTTTCAAGAGGAGCAATAAACAAGTTCTTTTCATTCACAGATCTATTTAAACCAGGTGCTAAACAGTCATAGCGTCCAGGTGAGGGGAGGAAAAACAACAACACCACACACCACGGAGATGAGTGGATAATTCTGAATCTGCTGGCCACTTGCGGTGTATGAAATGACACAATATTATAACCAATCCTTTTACAATGTCACCGAGGCAATCTTTCAGAAGCTTTGAAGTTATTTATTGATATATTTACCAAGTGATGATTTACTCAGTGAGGCAAAGTGACTATTTGATACTGATTTCCCCTCACTGACAGCTTATCTGTGTTTTTTATCTTACTCTGTCATTTCCCCTCTGCTTCTTTCCATCATAGATGAAAACTGGAGGGGTGGGTGGGAGGTGAGCAATGGTGGGGAGTCAATAAAGTCAAATGATTTTTAGTGTCTCTTTCCCATGGTTGTTGTATTGCCCCAGTCAGTTATCATCCATCAGAATGCATTTTCAATACCGTTATAGTTTGTGGGTGGGAGGAAGACTCCCCTAAATTCCTGGAACCAGAAAGGGGTTAGAATTTAATCAAGACCCCCCGGATCCCCGGATCCAGCAGGTAGTCAGTTCCCAGAATAGCCTGACAATGGCTGCTAAGGCAAGGTGATGAGCTGTTAAGGAAGCAGGGACTCTGTGCCAGAGACAAATACATGGAGTCCCACCCTGAGCTCTGAGAGAGAAAGCAGAGTAGAGTTTAGGATTGCAATGGTGGTGGTGATGATGTGAAGAGGCTTCAGTCTGCAAGTGGCAAACTGAAGGGAGTCAGAGCCATGATTGGGGTCAGTTTGAATCCCAGGTTGCAGCTATAAGGAGCAGCAAGACTCCCTTGGAGTAGAAGGCTGGAATACTTTCCCAATGCTATAGCAAATGTTTTACTTTGGTGAGTTGCTGCATGCAAATAGTTTTTGACATGGCAACAGGAGCTATTTAAAGAAGCTGCATCTGGCCTCAAGATTAAATACCCACAATTCTTTGAGGGTGAGGCTATGCTACAGACTTGGCTTGGGTTAATGCCAGTTAATTGTAATGACTTAACTTAAATACCGTTTGATAAGGATGCTGAGAATTCTCTCTCAAAGAACATTAGCCCTTCCTTCCTGCAAAACTGTAGTTTCTGGGATTCCCTGAGGGGAGGAAAGGAGGATGATGAAGCCATTTACAGCAGGGGTAGCTAACCTTTTTTTTAAAACGAAGGATCACACTGAAGGTTGGCCTGCATAATGAGACCCTCATACTAGCAGACACATGCCACGCATGCACCCCATACATTTATGATGTAGGGGATGTAAGCAACCTGCACATATGTCATAGCTGTCAACTTACAGATTTGAAAATAAGGGACCAGCAGCCAAAATAAGGGACCTGCAGCCTCACCTGTTCTAGGCACTCCAGTCTTCCTGTCCTCCTGCAGTCTGATCAAACTCATGCTGGTAGCTTTGAGAACACTGTCCAACCAACTTTGTAACCAGAGGTTCAACTGAATAGAATCTGAATCACATGCACCACAAGGCCTATGCAGCCTCAACTTAAGATGGCTCCCCGGCCTGGCTTTGCACTGCAAAGTTTGCAGCAGCACGTGCAACAAAATGGCGTCCAGCATTCAAAAACCCCCTCAGCTTGCATTAACTAGCCACACACAAGGCATGCAAGTTCCACCCCCCAGTCGTTCTTAGACTTCTTATTGGGTGAGCAACACAGCCAAGCAACACAGTTGGAGCCTCCTTCCTCCCTGGCCAGCAGGGAGGGAGGGAGAGGAGCTGCTTCCTTTGAAATTTAAGGGACATTGTTTAAGGGACATTTAAGGGACATCCATCAATAAGGGACAGCAGTGGGACATGGCGCTGGAATAAGGGACTGTCCCTTCAAATAAGGGACACTTGACAGCTATGACATATGTGCAGACACATGCTCAGCAAAGGCAGGTAGGTACAGACTCAGCAGACACTGGCCCTATCTGCATTATACAATTTGAATCAGTACCATGGCTTCCCCTAGCCCCCCAATCCTGAAAAGTGTAGCTTGTTAAGAGCATTGGGAACTATAAAAAAGGTAAAAGGTAAAGGACCCCTGGATGGTTAAGTCCAGTCAAAGGCAACTATGGGGTTGCAGTGCTCAGCTTGCTTTCAGGCTGAGGGAGCCGGCCTTTGTCTGCAGACAGCTTTCCGGGCAGGGCCGTCTTTACCTGGGGGTGGAAGGGGTGTGGGGCACCAGGCACCCGCCGCTGAAGCCACCTAAGCTCTTAACTATCTAGCTGTTATGAAATAATAAATAATTTTGATCAAGCTAGGAAAACAAAATACATAGATACCTAGGTATTACCGAAATGTATACTTACTGTTTCACTAAAGGACTTTCGACTTTGTGCGCTCATTTACCAAAGATGCACCGCACCAGCAGTGGCGGCGCTTGTCATTCACAACGGGGGTGCTTGTCAGACTCAACTACGGTGCTTGTTATTCACAATGGCACCGTGCACACTACATTTCCCAGGATTCCTTGGGGGAATTCATGCATTGTAAACGTGCATTCATTGTGCTTTAAATATATGCTGTGGATGTGACCTCAGCTACTCCATTCTCTCCCTACCCCTCCTCTCATTCATAAACTACCTTTTGGTTAACATACTACCTTGCACAGCCTTCCTTAAAGAGAATCCATTTTCAAAGTATTCCTAAAAATAACTGTAACTGTATGATGTTTCCCACCAGCTGGTACAGCACTTTATCATCAAAATGATGGCGCTTTGATGATATATTTAATGTAGTGCATTATCAAAGGGCTGCCTCCCTAGTGACATACTGCTGTAATGTATTATCAAGGCACCGTAACTTTGATGATATAGTATACTACTGATGTGTTTATTATTTTTTTGTGATCAAGAGAACAATGAGCATCGATTAAAGCTGAACCAATTTTGCAGTTTATGAACTACTGCTAAATGCAGATGGCACCCATTTAGTTTTTATTTGGAAAATAAACTAAACACATGGTGCCCCCTATAGCTTTTAAAACTCAGTTAAATATTCAGGAGGTATGGTACATGGCGAAGACTTTCTACCACTCCCCAAAGGAGCAGGTTAATTCATCCCTGCCATGGAGCAAGCTTCTATGAATTGAATTTTACGCTGTCAGACAGCTTTTTCAAATACTTTAGTCTCTGTTTTCCACACTGCTGGGAAATCTCATATACATACTTCCAGAGTTCATATATTTTGCCCTTTATTCTTTCTTTCTTGTGTGCCTGTAGGAGTTACAACTGGGTTATTACTTCTCTTTAGGCATATTGTGGTAGGAGATGTAATCACATCAAAGCTGATGAGCGATTCTGTGGTTATGTTTCATTTATTGTCTCCACTGAGGCATAGCTTTAAAATCACTTTTAAAAAATCACTGGCTGGGTGGCCAGTATTGTGTCATAGTCGAGAGTGGAAATTGTGGGGAGTGTGTATAGGACAATATTGCATGTGTTCTGTAGACAACTAAAAGAATGGAAACATTATTTTATTTTATTAAAGATAGAAATGTTTATGTGCTGCCTTCTTGCAAAACATCAGGGTGGTGTACAACAACATAAAAACATTTAAAACTACAGTGGCACCTTGGGTTAAGTACTTAATTCATTCCGGAGGTCCGTTCTTAACCTGAAACTATTCTTAACCTGAAGCACCACTTTAGCTAAAGGGGCCTCCTGCTGCTGCCGTGCCGCCGGAGCACGATTTCTGTTCTCATCTTAAAGCAAAGTTCTTAATCCAAGGTACTATTTCTAGGTTAGTGGAGTCTGTAACCTGAAGCGTATGTAACCTGAAGCATATGTAAACTGAGGTACCACTGTAATATGAAGTCATCATTAAAATGACTGGCTATTCAAGGGACATTTTAAATGAATGCATAGGCCTGCTGGCATCATCATCATCATCATCACTACTCTTCAAAAGATGCCTGAAAGTCAGAACATCTTCTGATGCTCCCTGCAAGACTTTGAATGGGAAATACTGGCTTGGATCCTGAGAAGTTCAAAAATGGAAAGAAACTTGCAGAAGGGAACTTTCCCATCTTCTTTTCTGCCCGACAACTTCCTTCCCCCGCACCTTTAAAAGTCACTCCACTAAAATGTCTGTGCCAGATCAAGGAACATTCTCAAACTAGGAACCGATATCTTCGAAGGCACTTTAATCCAAATCAAGACAGGCTATGCATCTGAATCTAAGCTACTCAACCCCCCCCCACCACTCCCAGCCAAAAGTAACTCCCCCTTTCTGGGCTTAGTTTGTATGTTCTACTATTGCTATGAGTCACACACAACTATCAGACTTTTCAGAGTTTCTACTGCCTCTCTAGGATCAGATGAAAACAAGAAATAGACCTCGGTGTCATCAATATTACGGATGAATGGAATGAAGTTGCTGCGCTTCTTAATTGTGTCAGGATTCTGAAACCCAGACGACATCTACAGTACACACTGAAGGCAATTTAACAGACATAACTTACCTCAAAACATCCTGGAACTGTGGTTTGTTAAGGTTGCTGATATTTTTTAGAAGACACCTATTCCCCTCACAGAACTACATTCCCCAGTGTTCCATGGGAAGAGAGATTGTTTAACCACTCTTGGAATTGTAGTTTTGAGAGGGGAATGGGAGCTTCCTAATAACTCTCAGCACCCATTAAACAACTGCTGTTCCCAGGTTTCTTTCAGGGAAGCCATGGCTGTTAAAGTGGTACAACAGTGCTTGACATATATAGTGCAGATGTGGCCCCAGTTAGTTCCCTTTCAGTGGCCAGAAATTCTGGTTCTAGAGTAAAGATGCACAGCTGCCATTTATCTAAACTCAGATAATAAATAAAACCTCCAACAGAAAGAATCCTAGAGGAATGGTTTCTTTTAGAGCCAGTGTGGTGTAGTGGTTAAGAGCAGTAGACTTGTAATCTGGTGAACCGGGTTCGTGTCTCCGCTCCTCCACATGGGCTAGTCACACTTCTCTGAAGTCTCTCAGCCCCACACACCTCACAGAGTGTTTGTTGTGGGGGAGGAAGGGAAAGGAGAATGTTAGCCGCTTTGAGACTCCTTCAGGTAGTGATAAAGCGGGATATCAAATCCAAACTCTTCTTCTTCTTATCCTTGTTTTTTTTTTTAAGACAATATATTAATTGGAAAACTGTGCAATACTGCAGTGTTGGAATTCCTTCATTGCACAGTTCTGCAAATTAAGTAGATAGGAAAAATAATTGGGAGGAAATTGAACTGCTGAATTAGAGAGGAGGGACCTGTTCATTAAAATGCGACTAGTTCAGTTTTCTCCTGGGATTTTTTTTTTTAAAAACCAGTCCTCTCAAATTTATCTTGATTCCACTTTGCCAAGTTCCCTTCTGGAAAACATTCCAGAAGCATGAAACAGCAAAATCTCAGGTGGAATCCAGTTGGAGCAGATTCTGTTACCATCCCCAAAAGCTTGCTGTTGCAAGTTCTCTTTCTGTTGTACCATCCCTAACACCTTGGTGTTGTTCCTCAAAGCTCCAGATGAGTTGACACAGTTTCATGCATACGTTTAAACAACATGGAGGACAAAATGAGACCTTGTTGCACTCTGAAAGCCAGAGCTGGAAGCTTCATGGCCCTCCAGATAGAACCACAAACATCTGGGTGTTGAAATCAAGATCAACTGCTACCAGCATGGTCAATTTTTAAGGAATCATTAGGGTTTTAGTCTAGTAATGTCTGGAATGTCACTGGTTTCTCACTCCTGCTATAACCCAATGGCCATGGAACTGAACACTCATTCCCCACTTCCATTTTTCTGGGATCTATCTCACAGGAAATACCAGACTTGTGATTCAGTTAGGTGTAATCTTGGCACTGGTATCTTCTTGGCACGTCTTTGCTGCAATTCTTCCCTGACAAGATTTTTTTCTTTCTCAGCACCAAATCTTTTCCCAGAGCTTGTTATTATGGACTATATCTTTCTAATTCCTGTCCTCTTCACAGGAATATTTGTTGAATCTTTATTTTTGGAGCTATTATCCTTCCTGACAGGACAACAATTTAGGCCGCAGCTCCTTTGCTCAGGAGGATCGTCTATCTTCTATGATTGTGGGAAGCAGGAAGTTTTTATTGCTATGAAATTATTGCTACTCTTTCACCCCTCTTAGAAAATGGAGTTCCATTCCTTGTATTTCAGTTTTAATTTTACGTGTTTAATACTGAAGACAAGAACTAATTTAATTTTTCTCCTGTGTCTTGTTCCGTCGTTTCAATTCCCATCACCATCTCTTCATGGTCTACTTGCTTCACTCATTGATCTCTTCCATTTGTGTATTTAAATAATCTTTTATTGCTTCTGTTCACTTCCAGAACAATTCTCTGTTCCTTGTCAGTTTAAACTTCCTTAATGAGGTTTTAGGCGATTTCTCATTGGCTTCATCTTTTTTGTTTCTTCATATTTTTGTGCTCTTTCCTGGCAGACACATTTTGTTTGGTTGGCATCTGTCTGTGTCAAAAGACAATGGAGTATGCCTCCGGGGGTGAAGTCAAACAGAATGGCAACAGAATGAATGTTGTGGGATTTTCTTGGTATTTTAGGGATCATGAAGAACACACTCTAGCTACCTGAGCATTTTAAAGTCCTATTGGTTTTAGGAAAGTTATGCACAGATAACAACTCGTATTGAACTGGAATTGTTTTGGCTGGATCACACTAGGGATGTAAGAAGGCATCATTTTCCAATCCGCAGGTGTTTCTATTCCACCACATGTTCTGCTTTTGTTGGAACCCTCTGACATTCCTAGATCACATCCTCATACAGTGGTACCTTGGTTCTTGAATGGCTTAGTTGTTGAACAGATCGGCTCCCGAATGCCAAAAAACCAGAAGTAAGTGTTCCGGTTTTTGAACAGTTTTGGGAGTCAAATTGACTTCCAGAATGGATTAAGTTCAAGAACCAAGGTACCACTGTACTTGGCCACTTTGTTTAAATACAGTGGTACATCGGGATGTGAACAGGATCCATTCCGGAGCCCCATTCGCATCCTGAATAGAATGTAAGGTGCATCTGCGCATGCGTGGGTCACATTTTACCATTTTATGTCATTTTGAGTGTCTGCGCATGCACGAGTGGTGAAACCCAGAAGTAACGCGCTCCGTTACTTCCGGGTTGCCGCGGAGCATAACTTGAAAACGCTCAACCTGAAGCACATTCAACCTGAGGTATGACTGTATTAACTTTCAGAGCAATTCAAATGGACTGGGAGAGGGGGAATCGAAGCTGCCACATCCAAAACCCTGCCAGGCTCATGCCAAAAAGTGGAAGGTTTGGGAAGATGGCCAGTGGCGACTGGTGCCTGTATTTCTCTTGAGATAGATGCTTATTTTTTAAAAAAAACCTAACAAACAGTGCGACTGGTAGGGTAGAAGGCAGGGAGACCAACAACAGCTGGAGCCAGAGCCAATGACAGGCAGAGTCCCACCATTTCCATTTCTGCTAATGAACTCACCTCCAATGGAAGCAGCATCTCTCCATTTTAGTCCTTCTTTTTACAGATGCTAACTTCTTCCAAGATATTCCTTTCCATTTGGGCAGGGGCTGTGTCACGGTCATGGGAAGGCTTTTTGAACACAGCAGTTCCAAAGCCAGTCCAAATCCACTCAGGAAGACCCCCATTCGTAGCACCAAAGACAGCAGCTCTGTTGTTCAGTGCTCACTTTTACTAAAGATATTGTTTGCCTTGAGACTGCAATACAAATATTTTGGAATACAATGCAATAGAATAAAGACTGCCTTTCCTACTGCTGATGCAGGAAAATCTGTAAGCACAAGTTGAAGTGGCTGATCAAAATCTCATTGCTTATACCAGTCACCATCCCTTCCTTGATTCTTCCTTTTTAACAGCAGTCAAAACTAGCATGACAATGAAAATAAAATAAAAATTAAATATTGCATTTCCATAGATGAGAACTCTCCAACGATCACTTCCTAATAATTTCATCATAAAATTTGTGGCAGGAGCTTCAGGTCATAGATGGCATTAATGAAATAAGATAACCTTAATTACCCAAGTGATAATTAGTAATTTGGAGAAGATAATGAGGATGCCAGTGGGGATAGGAATAACAGAGGCTTTATGTGTATGTGCAAGAGAGAGAGAATTGTTGTACCTGAATGTATGTTTTTGTGTGGCAGAGAAATGTGATGCTTTGGATGACTACTTGACCATTGGTCCTGTAGGCTGGTCTGATGGGACTTGGAGGACACCAGGTTGGGAAAGACTGGACACCAGGTTGGGAAAGACTATGGGGGAGGAGGAAACAAAACCCATGGCTCAGAAGCAAAATCGTCTAGTGGAAATAATGAGGATTTTTAAAAAGAAGGAAAATGAAAATGAAATGAAATGAAATGAAAATTCCCAGGATTTGAGTAAGTTTTGAGGAGGAATTCTATGCCACTGAGATTCCCAGTTTCCACCCAACATCACGGTCATCAATAATATTTGACTCCATTCTGTTTTCTCCTAGGACTTGGAATAATGAATTGTGCAGATCAACATAAAAGCATATTTAAAGAGCTATAGAAAGCATTTCTTGATCATTTCTATACCAGGATTTTGTTATCCTCCAATCAGTTACTTGCTAGAAATGGGTGCTCATTTAACAGTACAGGAAAACCAATTCCCCTTGTTTTTCTGAAGCCAGAATCAAATATTTGTGCTCAGACACAAATCAAGATATGCATGGAGGGTCTCTTGATTTCCTCCTTAACGTTTGAAGAGCCACTTGATTGAAGCTCTGTGCTTTGCAATGCTATTGGGGACATTTTACTGCTGGGCTCAAGATACCCAAACTGTTAGTTGTTAAAGTTTTTAACCAGCTGTCTTCTTGAAGATAGGTCAAGACTTTTATTTTCCAAGGAGCATTTGAAATAAGTTAATTTTGCTCCTGTTTGTTTTTTGTACTGACTATTTTCATTGTTTCAATTGGCCATATGTATTTTAAAATATTTTTTAATGTCCACTGCTTTATAAAGTTTTATGAAAAGTGGTATAGTACAGTGGTAACTTAGGTTACATACGCTTCAGGTTACATACACTTCAGGTTACAGACTCCGCTAACCCAGAAATAGTGCTTCAGGTTAAGAACTTTGCTTCAGGATGAGAACAGAAATCGTGCTCTGGCATGGGTGGAGAAGACTTGGGCCCAAATGTGGTCCTTCAAGAGCCAGCATGGTGTAGTGGTTAAGAGCAGTGGACTCGTAATCTGGTGAACTGGGTTCGCGTCTCCGCTCCCCCACATGCAGCTGCTGGGTGACCTTGGACTAGTCACACTTCTTGAAGTCTCTCAGCCTCACTCACCTCACAGAGTGTTTGTTGTGGGGGAGGAAGGGAAAGGAGATTGTTAGCTGCTTTGAGACTCCATAAGGGGAGCGAAAGGTGGGATATCAACTCCTCCTCCTCCTCCTCTTCTTCTTCTTCCTCAGAATTCTCTCTTGGCAGCCACAGAACCTGTTTTGTGCCCTCCTTGAGGGTTTTTGATGGCTGGAGTGCATCTGCTTCATCATCATCATGATCATCATCTTATTTGTATGCCGCCTTTCCATAGTTGAAACTATGCTCAAGGCGGCTTACAACATGACAAGATTTACATAATTACAAACATAGCACAAGTCATATACAATAAATTAAAAAAACAAAAAATGTACACAACCAAATGGAAATAATTTACACGTAGATCATAAGATCTAAGACTAAAGAAACAACAATAATATCAATAACAGCAACAAGCTCTCTCAACCCCCCATAAACAATACTCCAGTCCAAGAATCTGTTCAACAGCCTCAGTTTTTGTAACTGCCTGAATGGAGGAAGGAGGGGTATAGGAATGTGTGTTCTGCTTTGGCCCCATCCAGCACTGGCATGTGGCCTCCAGAAGCTTGCTCCCATCACTGCCCTATAGCCACTATGCCCCCCCCCCCAGCATTTGCCCATGTATACTGCATGCTGGTACCACACACCTCCCTCAATTAGATACAGATATATTTTTTTTGCCATTTTATAGTGCCCATTTCCCTACTCGTTAGCTTTTGGGTAAAGAAAAGACTGAAAGCATTTGTTACCAACTGCACATGTTTATATGAAATTCATTGCAACGGGATAACAAATGATATTATTTTTATGTAAAAAAACATTCTAATAATCTTTTTAAAAGTTCATTTTCCTTTTGTGTTCTCGGATGTTTGTTAATCAGTGAACGCTGATGCTCCAGGGTTTGTTCGTCACCTCTGTATTGTTCCCCACTTAATATATGTTTGATCTTTTCTCTATAGTTTTGTTCCTTGTTTTTCCCCACTCTTCTTGAGAGATCGGAGGCTTTTAATATCTTGAATTATTAATTTTTTTAGTTCAAAAACAACATCTATCGTCATAGTCCATTGTGGTAAGTAATTGCGCTTTCTCATATTGCCAATTTAATTTGGGGAACATTTCTTTTCTTTATCTATAGCACATCTCCGTTGTGTCATCTGTTATTGTCTTTGCCCTCACTACTCCCTTGTAAGCGCGTGTCTTTTTTTTATGCCTCCCAATCATTATGCAAATTTTACATACAATCATGCTTTTCTTAAATTAAGCATTCCCATTTCAAACCACACACATTTATTTTTCTATTTTCCACATTTCTTAAAAAAACAAAAACTTTTGTACAGATTTCATTAGGGTCACGCAAAACCTGTGTGAACTAACCGCCTCTTAGAGGGAAAGAAACCTCACACCAAGCTTGAGATTTCTCTCCCACTTGAAGTTTTGTTTTTTAAAAAGTGGCTGCCATTTGTTTATACAGTGGTGCCCCGCAAGACGAACGCCCCCCAAGACGGAAAACCCGCTAGACGAAAGGGTTTTCCGTTTTGGAGGCGCTTCGCTAAACGAATTTCTCTATGGGGTTGCTTCGCAAGACGAAAAAATCTTGCGAGTTCCCGCGGGTTTTTTTGCTTCCCCCCCTTTCCTAAGCCGCTAAGCCACTTATCAGCTGTTCCGCTGATAAGCCGCTTAACAGCTGATCGCTAAAAGCCGCTAGACCGCTAATAGCGCTAAGCTGTCAATGGGCTTGCTTCGCAAGACAAAAAACCGCTAGACGAAGAGGATCGCGGAACGGATTCTTTTTGTCTTGCGAGGCACCACTGTAAATTAATAAAGGAAACAGGAGCACAATCCTCCCCAGTTTTGATGGTTGGGAGTGAATTGGGAGCTTTGCATGCAGATCTTCCTGAGTTCAGTTGCCAGCATCTGCAGGTAAGGTTGGGAAATAATCCTGTCTACAACTCTGGGAAGCTGTTGCCAGTCAGTGTAGACATCACTGAACTAGATGATGATGAAGAAGAGGAGTTTGGATTTGATATCCCGCTTTATCACTACCCTAAGGAGTCTCAAAGCAGCTTACATTCTCCTTTCCCTTCCTCCCCCACAACAAACACTCTGTGAGGTGAGTGGGGCTGAGAGACTTCAAGAAGTGTGACTAGCCCAAGGTCACCCAGCAGCTGCATGTGGAGGAGCAGGGAAGCGAACCCGGTTCACCAGATTACGAGTCCACCGCTCTTAACCACTACACCACACTGGCTCTGGGCCAATGGTCCACTACACCACACTTAACCACTCTTAACCACTACACCACACTGGCTCTGGGCCAATGGTCCGATTCAGTGTGAGCAGCTTCCAGTGGCCTTCATTCCAAACCAACCTAAGGAATATGCTGGCACCCATGAAACTGTTCGCCGCTTAGAGATTGGCGTGCACATCACACTGTGTTCTAGGGAAACTTGAGGTTCCGTGATTACTTCAGAGAAAGATCAGCATGCCAGCATTTCAGAATTGGCTTTTTATGTCTTAAAATTATAGGCTTCCCTATATCAACTTGATTTCAGGGAGACTTACGACCACATAAAGACACCATGAAAACAAATGCATTCACTAAGACTGCAATAAAACAGCAGGCTGTGGGATTCAGTTAAAAGCAACCAACAACTCTCAAATGCCTGGGTTAAAAAATAAATAAAGACCCCTTTACCTAGCACCTATGTGATAACAAAGAAGGCAAAGGACATGGCTGCTTCAGGGAGGGAATTGCACAAGTGGGGGGCGTGGCGTAGATGAAAATACCACCAACACTTGCCTCAAGAAGGGCACAGGGATATTTTTGTGTATTTTTTAAACCCACCTTTCCCCAGCTGATTACCACCTACCCACGACTATTTACAAATTGCTGAAAACTCATCTCTGCCCCACTGTACTCAGTCTGGTGCTGTCAGGGAGGATATTGGGGTAGAAGTCAAGGTCCCCATTCAGAAGAATGACCAGGAGAGCCTGCAAGCACAGCAAGTTTGGCTTATCACATTTTCGTCTCTCTCTCTCTCTCTCTCTCTCTCTCTCTCTCTCTCTCTCTTGAAATCATTTTTATTTGATTTTACAAACATAAATTTATAACAATCCAAATGTTTACTCTGAATCTCGAGACTTCCCCCCATGGGTCCTATTGTCAACATTTACAACGGCATATTAGTCCATAATCTATATTTTGTATCCATCCATATTTTCCACAGTATCTGTTACATTGCAAGTGAGATTAAAATCCTGTTAATGTTTTCATCTGCTTGCAGTGGTCTGTTAAATAAATTATAAATTTTTCCCATTTATTATAAAGTTTTTGTCTTCATGGTTCCTGAGCTCCAGTCAGCTTTACCATTTTGGCATAGTCCATCATCTTAGTTTGCCATTCCTCTCTGTTAGGGACTTTGTCTTCTTTCCATCTCTGGGCTAGTAGCATCCGAGCAGCTGTTGTCACATACATAAAAAGTCTTTTCTGCTCCTTTGGAATGTCGGTACCTATGATTCCTAATAGAAAAGCGTCTGGACTTTTAACAAAAGTTATTTAAAGCATTTTTTTCACTTCATCATATATCATGTCCCAGAAAGCTTTTATTACCTAACACAACCACCACATATGATAAAAGGTACCTTCCTTTTCTTTACATTTCCAGCAGGTATTTGTACTTGTTCTAGACAGTTTTTGCTAACCTACTAGGAGTCAAATACCACCAGTGGCTTATCACATTTTCCCATCTGAAGTAGGGGTGGGGATTTTTTTCCCCCCCAGTCTAAAGGCCCTATTCCATTGTGGTTAACCTTCTAGGTTTAGTAGCTGATGGGACGAGAGGCAAAAGTGGGTGGGACCACACAAAAGTCTGAGGTTTTAAAAAGAAAAAGATGGAGGTTGTACCCTACTCAGTTGCTCCCTAGACAATAAATCTGCTCCCACATTCTAGGTTTCCGGTCAACTGAGTATAAAATCACTGAAGCAGCTGACATGAACTAGGACCTTGTTTTAAAATTGTATGTAATTAAATTGTATTAATGCTTAATATAATAAGATACATTTCTAATAAGCTTCCTGTGTTTAAGTTCTGGATATTTCCCATTGATTCTCCTTTCTTGGTGTTTGCTTAGGCCCCTACAATAAAAGATTTCTGGCCACAGGATTGAGCCCAAGTGAAATTAATCAATACCAGATGCTTGCTTGTGCTGCACTACAGTTCTTTGGTCCATGTGCACTGCCTGGGAAGTAACTTAAAAGTGATATTTACAAATCTTCTCCCTTATCACATAGGGCCTGTGCCACATTCAAAAAGAGCAAAACCGCTTTGCCAAATCATACATTGTGTTTTTTTAACCATCTAATGCACATGGCCAGCAGGGTGAGGTTTCGAGTGGAGAGAAAAGAACCAAACATGAATACAAAACACACAATAAAAGGCTTTTATGTGGTATCCAAGAGCAAAAGGTGTAGGCAGGGAAGGGAAATGACATACATACCAGAGGTAGGGAAATCAATGATTAAAATGCTAATTAGTGACACTAGATGACACGAGCAACACATGAATATTCAAAGCAATACAAAACAGTATCCAAAGGCACCAGCCACGAATCCAAAATAGTGATTAACAGCCGCTCTTCAAAAAGTCAGTGCTGAATTGTTTTTCCTTTTTTTTTGCCCTAAAGTGGCAATTAACAACCATTAATAAATCAGGAATGAAAGTCCTGAATTGTGTTTTGCAGCATTTTCCCTCTTGTCAAAGAGCAAAAGTTCCTTTGAAATTGAGGTTATTTCAGTTTCTGTATAGAATGGATCGACTAAAACTGTTACAGGTGGCTGGTTTTTATTTTATCTTAAATAACTTGATTATCATTTAAATACAGAAGCAGGGCCGTCTTACCCATAGGTGCTAGGGGTGTGGGACACCCAGGTGCCAGGCTCTCAGAGGCACCAGGCCGAGAGTCTGGGGCCCGAGAATTGAGCCTGTCTGTGATGGCCTGGCATTTGGACTCGGATACTGAACTTGAGGGATCCCAGCCTGCACAGGATTCCCCACCTCCAGAACCAGCTGAGCTGGGGCTGGGGCATGAGCCTGAAGGGTCCTCACTTGTGCTGTATCTTCAGGTGCAGGCATCAGCTGAGTCTGCTCTGGCTCTTGTGGTGATGGGGGACCCATTGCCTGCAGGTGCTCCACTCTCAGCCCCATCAGAGGAAGCTGAGGTTGCCTCTGGGTCCGTAACCCTCCAGTCTCTCATGAGCTTCAGAGGCTCAGGGCAGAGGGGCAGAGGGAACTAAGTTCCCGCAGGAGGAGTGCTCGCTTCCAGGCCAGGAGAGGCGAGTCACCAGAGGATCAGGGCCGCCCTATGCCTTGGGGCAGATAAAAACCGGCCAGCCCCAGTTCAAAGTTGCGGGAGCAACATTGTTGGTTGCTAGTTCCTGCCTGAGCTCCTGACCAGCCCTGGCTTCCTGCTTGCAAGCCTGTTCCTGACTTCACCTGGCTCCCTGCCCTGCACCCAGCTTCAGCTACTGTGGACTACCTCCTTGTTGCACCTTTGACTATGGACCGGACTTGGACCTCATCTCTCGGGTAACCCACGGGACCAGCACACCGTCCGTAGGTCGGAGTGGCTCTTCGCTGCGAGTTCGGGGACGACCAAGCCAGTGAGACACTGAGGAGGCCGGCCGGCTCCGCCCTCCTGCGTGACTGGACTGGCCAACCTGGGGAGGGGTGCGCGGGCGGATCTCTGCACCCCGGCGCTGCATATACTTAAGACAGCTCTGTACAGATAGCCCTGTACAGAAGGTGACATTCTGTGGTATCTCTCCACCAGCAGAACAGACTCACCATGCCACCACAAAACCTTTTCTAGAGGGCTGAGGGATCTTTCAGAGCAGATTGGGTAGGCATGGAACCTGCAGGAAAGGAAGAGAGGATGTTGTACAGATTCAGCCAAAGTGAATCACCTTGAAGTCCTTGAATCTTAATTGCTGTGAGCTGTTAACATCCTAAACCAGGCTTCCTCAACTCAGCCCTCCAGATGTTTTGAGAATACAATTCCCATCAACCCTGACCACTGGTCCTGCTAGCTAAGGATCATGGGAGTTGTAAGCCAAAAACGTCTCGAGGGCCAAGGTTGAGGAAGCCTGTCCTAAACTCTCCCACTGAAATAAACGGCACTTCAAGTGTTTATTTTCACTCAGTTCACACCTATTGTGAAGACCACAATTATACAGGGAAGAAACTTCCCCCACTGCTATGGTAATACATGAATCAGCTGTCCTATAGAGGAAAGGAGGTTGTAGTGCTATAAGGTTATGATAAAGGAGCATGAGATGATCTTGCAGTAACTTTGCACCAAATCTTTGGTTTTCTGTCTCTTGTTTGTCAGTTAACTCTCATACGTTACCTGGATGACCATGAGGCACTGCAAATCATATAGTTAAATGGTATATCCAGACCTCACTGGAGAATTGGCTCCAATCTGGACATGGTTTAATAAAGCGTTTACTATTAAAGCAATAATGAGTTTCTTGGGAACATCAACTCAATGTTTTTATGGCCATCAAAAAGCTAAATAGACGATTAGGAACAGTGATGATATGAACATATATGCAGAAGTAGCATTACAATGTGCATATAAGAGTGTAAATGAGAACCTTGGGAACAACTGTAAGCTCCTTATTATATTCCCAATCTTTAACTGTTTTAATCAAGTGTTTCATTTACATGTGGTTTTATATTCATTATGTGGTTTGGAAAATCATGGCAAGTTTTCCATTTTTCGAAAGTGGACTTTTAAGACAAAAACATCAGTATATAAATAAATTCAAAAGTAAATAATTTTTTTTTATTTTTTTTACAGGAAGGGATAATAATGTAAGAGTTAAGGAACTTCCGGGTTAGCGCGATCTGGAAATGGCGGATTCCCTCCGAGCTGCGGAGGGAATCGGCTTCATCGAGGACGGGTCTTGCCGCGCCGGCGACGCGGGGACCCTCAGAAACCGCAGGCGCTGAAGCCTGCGGACGGGAAGACTCGGTGGGCGCCTTAAGCACCCCCCCGACCCTCAAAAAAGGGTACGGAGGGCGGTGTGGCGCTGAGAGTCGATTGACACCTCGGTGGAGCGGAGCCGCGAGCCACGACCGGAGAGCGCTGACTTTCTCCCTGGAAATTTGGACTGAAAGAATTAACCCGTGAGTAAATGGAATTTGGCTTTAAGAAATTTTTCCTTTGAATTGGAGACGATCGGAGGGTGTGCTAAAAGGGAGTCCGCACCCCCCCTAACTACGGACAATTTTAAAGCAAAGCTCAGAGAACTAAGGCGGAAAAGATACACTTATACATTATAAAAGAAACTTATTCCACGATTTAATAAAGGAAGTGTTGTGCTGGAGAGTGAGGAGAAAACCTTTTTTTTCCCTCTTTTTTTTTCTTTTTTTTTGCGAAACCCCCCCTCCCCCCGGGACCAGGGAGAGTCCCGTGTTTGAGTCTGGTGCAGAAAAACAAGCTGTCAAAAGAACTGTTAAATGGACAGATTGAAAATTTGTTAACTGATATCTCTCTGAACTAAAAGTTAAATTGTAACAAAGTGGTTGGAGTCTCGATAGAAAGAAATAAAAAAGATTTGGACTGTTGGAAAAAGTTTACAAAGTAACCAGAATCCCTCTAGGGGGATTCCAAAGCTACTACAATGGCGGCAGATGGAAAACTACAGGCAGAGATAAACAGGATGTTTTATCTTGTGGGAATACTGCAAGAGCAGAGTCTGAGTATGAACAAACAATTAATGACCTTGACTTCAGGAACAAGCAACTCTGCTGAAAACATGAAGGAACTGACAGGAAAGGAATCTGCAGCCAAAACAGAAAAGACACACCAAGAATTGGAGGAAAGAGAGCAAGGAGAGGAGAAAGAACAATTGAAATATACCAACAAAAAGTCCATAATGGTGGAACGCAAGGGAAAAGACTATTGGATTATCTGGATTACAACACTGCAAAAGAGGTTAAGGATGAAGGAGGGGGCCCCTGAAGTATCTGCAACACAGGAACTTGAAGGATATAAGAAATATGATTGGGGCTATCCTTTTGATCATGAAAGACTGGCTGACCTTTGGCAGCAGTTCCTATCAAGCATCTATGAGGGAAGAAAAATTGGAGTGATGGAGAATGGATTCTTTCGAGATTCGAGGACCGATATAAGAGACTTCCAACAGAATCGACGGAGAGGAACTGAAAGGGACTTAAAGGCTCTCGACGTGAGGAATCCGGGCTAAAAATGATGGTTGATTTTTATTTGAAAAGGGATCAGAACCTGGGAAGGGGGGAGGGGGAAATATCTTTATTATTGCTATTTAGTTACAGAAGGTTAAGAACGAGGATAAATTTTGGGTTGGGTGAATAGGGTCTATATTTAAAAATGGGAAATCGAGGGAAGGGAACCTACGCCGACCTTAGGGAAAAATTTAAATGTTTATAAGAACTGGGGATAAGAGAAATTGGGCTAATTATGAAGAGATATATTTAAAAATATCAATTATAGGTTAAGAAGAAGAAACTAAAATTTGCTGAACGAATCATGGGAATAGGGATGTATGAAGAGGGGGTGGGGGGGAGTCCGGGGAACAAGGTTAAGAAAATAAGGTGTTGTGATGATATTTGTTTTGTTTTTGTTGTAACTTTTGTGTTTGTGTTTTGTAACTTGTGTTTGTCTCTAAAAAATGTGAAAACCCAATAAAAATTATTATTAAAATAATAATAATAATGTAAGAGTTAAAATGAAATAGACATCTATTATCGCTGGTTAAACTATAAGAATCCAAAGGTATGTGTGGTGATATTCAGGTCTTAATTCAAAAGAACTGCTGTTTTATTTCGCTTAAAATGCTTATATAGTATCAAAAGGTCTCCATGATATCAGCAATAGATTTGCATTGAAAAACATCCCAACATTTCAATATTCCTGCTTTGGGACATAAACTAAATATTGGCTATATAAACTTTTCTGTGTAATAAGGAAATCACGCAGTATGAAAGATCCATTAAAAAGAAATGACTTTCTTAAAGAATCCATCCCTCATTCTTGGCCGTGGAAGGAAAACGGGCAGAATATTTAGCTGGAACCTCCTTAGGTCAATTTCTTGCTTTAATATTAACCTGCAGCTGCGAACGTGTGTTATTACAGAAATGAAGTAATGGAAAATCATCCTGATGTGAAAGCATATTAGAAACCACAAATGAATAGGCTTCGGGCACTTGCATAGCATTGTTGTGTGCAACTAGGGGAAGAAAAATACTGGCAACAGTTCGGATTGCTTGGATTTTTTGGGGATCCATTTGACCATATTTATCTGGAAGCGCTTCACTCATTGTTGCAGGTGGAAACTTTTGCCACCAAACCACGACCCACAAACATTTCTATCACCATATGGAATATATTCCCCAGGATAAGATAAATACAGTAGAGCAAGTCAACTGAGGAAGATCTTAAGTCTAGCTCACCTCTCTTCTAATCTAACTATCGCTGAGTACTCAATACTGTGAAGCAACCTTGCCCAACCTGGTCCCGTTCAGATGTTTTGGATTACAACTCCCATGAGTGCTAGCCAGCAAGGCTGGAGGTGTGAAGGAAAAGGCAAGTTGGGGTGCCAAGCCTCTTGAGGGAATCAAGTCAGGGAATGCTGCGGTAAAGAACGTACCATGCAAACTGGTTGCAAGTTCTAGTGATTTTCTGCAGCTAAAGTGGCCCTAAAATGGTATGACCAAAAGCATGGACTTTGGTGCAGAAAATGGACCTATGCTGGATGGGGAAGACCTGGAAGGACCTGGTGAAGACCTGATTAAAATGTACTTTTTCTGACATAGTGCCATCATCAGCTAGAGTTATTGCCATCTCTAAACCACAAGGTGGATCACTTGTTTGATAATTATTGCCCCAAGTTTGATATTCCAATGCAAGACAAAAATTTAAACAGCTCTTTTCCCCCATCCCCTGAACATCCATAAATATGTGTTGATTTTCAGGGTCTCGTGTTAAATGGCCTGGAAATTCTAAGGTCCAAAGAAACCAAAGAGTACCACAGTTATATCACTCCATACTGTAGGAAGAAGAAGAAGAAGAGGAGGAGGAGTTTGGATTTGATATCCCGCTTTATCACTACCCGAAGGAGTCTCAAAGCGGCTAACATTCTCCTTTCCCTTCCTCCCCCACAACAAACACTCTGTGCGGTGAGTGGGGCTGAGAGACTTCAAAGAAGTGTGACTGGCCCAAGGTCACCCAGCAGCTGCATGTGGAGGAGAGGGGAAGCGAACCCGGTTCACCAGATTACGAGTCCACCGCTCTTAACCACTACACCACACACTGGCTCTGACTCCTCTGTAGGCAGGGGATTACATGCACAAATGCTTCCCACCATACAAATATAACCCATAGATCTGAGATGGGGAACCAGTGGCCCTTGAGATGCTGTTGGACTCCAGCTCCCATCATTCTCAGCCCACCTGTCCAATGGCCAGGGATGGAAAGAGTTGTAGTTCAACATCACCTAGGAAGCCATTGGTTCCTCATCCTTGTCATAAATAAAACAGCCTACCAGGGTGAAATATACTTGGAGTCGAGAGTGGATTTCATGCTCTTTATTCAGCTCATAGTGGCGAGGAGGAATGGAAGTTCCCCCACAATATCTGCTTTATATACATTATTTACACAATGGGCTGCACGTGATTAGCTAATTCCAGGAACCTCCTGAAGGCCAATCAGGTTGTGGATTCACTTCCACCTGGAGCTGGATTGGGTGGCTCCTGCAGACCAATCATACTGCTGCATTTTGGATCCTATTCAACTCAGTACATAACACAGGGAAAGATTAATTTAGCCTCCTTGTCCCCTAACCTTGAGTTTTCTATGTGAATGGATATTTTTTTTTTTAATGAAGGAGAATTAATCACAAGATCTCCCATCTGCAATCTGAAGTGGTGCAGTCAAGGGACAGTTTTATTATGTAATCAGCTGTTTGTGTTAGACCAGGCCTAAAGCTCAAGTTCCAATCCAATCTGCAGCGAGTTTGGGAAACAGCTGTGACACAATACTCAGCGATCTTAACTCTAATCCCCACTAATATAGTTTAAGATTTTACACAGCTGTTTCTGCCCACCCTCATCCACATGGACAGCTGGAACACATGGACATTTCACAGCACATGAGCTCTTGCATCGCAGGCGTATCGTGAGAGGGTGATCTTCATGGGATTGCTGGAGGCACGTTGTAAAAAATAACCAACTGACAAGCAAAAGGCAAGCCTTTGAAACCTGAAAATGTTGAGTAAGCTGGTTACTGACTGGTGTAGAACAGCCTATGCACTGCCGATGAACCAGTGGCAATTTACTCCAGACGGCACTTCAACTCATAGAATTTTACTGATCTCTGGTTTGTCTAATGCAATTAGGTTAACAATCCATCATGGGACTATAAATAAGAGCTATGAATTTTCTACTTGCTTTAAATGGTACCTTTCAGGCAAATGCAACATGTTTTTTAAAAAAGAAAAAAAAAAACCCTTATATTCTCTGACAGAAAGTCAGCGTGAGAATTAAGTATCAGTCTACATGCTTTAATGTTACCAAGAGTGATAGGGTAAGCCAAAATACAGACTGTATTTAGCTAACAATGACTGGTGGGACTGATATAATTGAAAAGCGGGGGAAAGTAAAGTTTATAGGACTCACAAGTACTTCATAAGCAATTTATGGATATGTGTTTTGCCCTTTAAAAGTTCTCTTTATTAATTAAAGAAGGTTACTCATATCCAGATGGGATGTGGGTGGCGCTGTGGGTTAAACCACAGAGCCTAGGACTTGCCGATCAGAAGGTCTGTGGTTCAAATCCCTGCGACGGGGTGAGCTCCTGTTGCTCGGTCCCAGCTCCTGCTCCTGCCCACCTAGCAGTACCAAAGCACAAAGTGCAAGTAGATAAATAGGTACCGCTCTGGCGGGAAGGTAAACGTTGTTTCCGTGTGCTGCTCTGGTTCACCAGAAGTGGCTTAGTCATGCTGGCCACATGACCCGGAAGCTGTACACTGGCTCCCTTGGCCAGTAAAGCGAGATGAGCGCTGCAACCCCAGAGTCAGTCATGACTGGACCTAATGGTCAGGAGTCCCTTTATCTTTACCTTTTTACTCATATCCAGACTGTGGATTCAATTCACACCCCGCTCAACTCAGTGGCAAAATTCCCTTTCATTTGTGTAAACCAGCACCTTGCACTTTGTGCTTGCGAAGGGTTTAATTTTGAGTGTGGAATTGGTACAGCCAGATATTACTTAATGCCTGGCCAGGTATTAAATTCATCCCCTCTGAAGCAAGTAGGGATGTGGCAATTTAGGGGAGGTGAAGCTGCTTCCAGATGGGCTTCTGGCAGTCTGTATAGAATCAGAGTGAAGAGCTGATCAAAGAGGAGAGACATAGCAAAAAGCTGTGATGGGAGCAGACATAAGCTACCTCTGCTCCATTTCACTGAAGAAGACAATCCCACTTATTGGTGTGAACCACCACAGACAGGAGGAGAGCCATGAATCAAGTGTTTTGTACCGTCTGGCAAAAAGCACCTCTTTAAAGCATACCCTCCAACATTCTTCAGCTGAAAATCGGGACGTGGGTCTTTTGGTGCCTCACTGCCACGTGAGTCAGCTGGCCGCCTCCCCTGCCGCAGCCCCTACCTGGCAGCTACTTGCTCTCTTCCTTTCTCATTTTCTTCCTCTGCCTGTGCCTCACCTCACACCACCATGACAAAAGCAGTGGCTTTGGTGGTGGCAGAGAGGGCCTGCAAGAACACTGCACATGTTCATCTCCACTTCTCCACCATGCCCAATGGGGGCAGGGGGAGAGGTAGTAGGCTGCATGGGAAAAACCTTCTAACCCCTGGATCCAAAAAGTTCTAAAATATAAGACAGACTAGATTCCTGGTAAGGTGATCGCCTGGGTGATGGGCCATTAAGGGAAACAAAGGAAAGGGAAGGGAAGCTCTGTGTCAGATGGCAAATTGGTGGGGCAAATCCTTTAACTCTGAGATAGTTAGAAAGATGAAGCCACAGCTTAGCATTTGCAAGGACCAAAGGAAAAAGCAACAAACTGGGAAGTGAGTCAACGTTTCATGTCTGTTAAATCAAGGCTGCAGCTAATGGAGAAAGAAGACGCTTTTGGGGTGGTATATGTGTAAATAAAAACACCACAGTTTCCTCTGTGCCTCATTTCCAAAAGGCAGGGTCATAAGGTATGGAGGTGGGGACTGGCTTAGGGGAGACTAAGGCAAGGGGCAGTGCCCCAGTTGCCATAATGGACCAGCATCCACTGATTACACTGTCTATAAAAAAGATATGAAAGTATGAAAATTCCCCATAGGGATTTGAGGCTGTTATTTTGGACATCAAGAAAAAGAAATAATACGGAGTCCCACAAAACTGTAATAAATGTAACTGGGGGTGGGCAAACAAGAGTGTCTTTCTTTCTTTCTTTCTTTCTTTCTTTCTTTCTTTCTTTCTTTCCATTTCAGAGCGATGTGAACATGTATAACATTTCTAATTTTCTAAAAGGAAAAAAAAAGTCTAATCAGCAAAGCATTTTAATCCAGTGCCTCTGACACCTTCATTCTTGTTCACAGCAAGACAGTCTCCAATTAGACAGTCTAATTAAACAGACTAATTAGCCTGAGCATTGAGAACAGATTTTACCATTTTACTGTGTACTTTTTTTTTTTGCTGAATCACAAATTTCTTTTCATCCCTCTCACATCGTAAGATAAATGTATTACAGTGACGAGCAGAAACGCCAGATATCAGTGAGAAATTTGATCAGAAAGAGGCCTCAGCTTATTTCAAGTTTTCCCTAAAAGATGCCAATCTGATGTAAAATCTCACATCCTATAATCTTCTATTCTGGCTTTATTCACAAAGAATAGTGAAATAGTAACACCCTCAACTGCAGAATCCAGTTTCATAGCTTGGACTACAACAATGGATACATTTTCACACATGTGATCCTTAGCTAGTTTCTTCAGGAAGTATTGCCACTATGCACTACTTGGGTTCATAGATTGCTCACAGATGGTTTTTCATTATTTTTAATTAATGCGAGCTCAAGCCCAGAATACTAGTCAAACCAGGGTTTTATTGGCAAAGCTGTCTCGCTAAGTTAGTCTTCCACTCTTACTTCAATTAGAGTGGAAGACTAACTTAATGATGAGACAACTAATGTCTGGATTAGATGAAACCTCTTCAATGTGACCCATATATGTGGTGGGGACCATGAGTGTGCCTGCTGCCCTCACCTAGCCAGAACACCAGTCTCATCTCTGACATCACAGGACATGCATGTGGGACAGTCATGCTTCGTTATGACCCAAGTAGGCCCAGCATACATAGGTGATTAGCTGATTTCATCCAGGACACCAAACCACAAGAAATCAACCAATGCGTGTTAGATTTCAAATGGGCATTTGAATGTTACAGCTCAACATGGATGTCAGAGATGTGGCACATTTGCCAAGCTAGAGAGGGCAGCTGTACTATTGCTCCTCAGACTGAGTGAGGTATTGCCTGGTGTGTGTGTGTGGGTGTGCGTGCGCATTTACAAATACTCATTTCCTGTAGCCTCCCCTGGCTTTATTGTATGCTTCAACTCTCAGTGTCCAGATCTAGGCTGTAAGCTATTGAGGGCTGAGATCTGTCTGTTGCTTACACTCCTCTGTAAAGGTCCGTGTACACTGCTAAGAATGCAAAAAAGCCCTGCTAGATTAAGCCAGCATCCAAATTTTCATAGGTCCTAGTTGGATGCTTCCAAGAGACCACAAGCAGATCTTGAAAGCAGTAACCCTCTGATTCCTGTCGCTGCTGTTCAGCAACTTGCATTCACACTCCCTCTGAATGTACTCTTCTGTAGAAACCATGTATAGACTCTTCCTCCGCAAATTGGTTTAAAGCCCCTTTAAATCCATCTGAGCCAGTGTCCATCGCTACATCTTGTGGCAGTGGAAACCAGATGTGAATTATATGTAGTGTGAAGAAGTGCTTTCTTTTCTTTTCTTTCCTTTCCTCTCCTCTCCTCTCCTCTCCTCTCCTCTCCTCTCCTCTCCTCTCCTCTCCTCTGCCAATTATTTCCACAACATGCTTCCAGTCCATCTGATTGCATGCTCCTGAGTTCTGACATTATGAGAGAGGAAGAAAAACTCTGTCCCCAACCCCCCCATTCCATTTTCTCTACACCCTGCATAAGTTTTAAGGATACTTGAGGAATCCATTGGAAACCAATCTTGATATGGATTTGTGGATTCCAACGCACTCAAGCTTTGCTGTATCAGATCACTTCTTGCATCGATTGTCTGCTTCTGTTTGAGCTGCTCATTTAGCATCTTTTTTACATTTTTTTCCTAGAAAGTCCAGGAATCGTACACTAAAAAGTAGTAAACAATGCATATGTGCAGACATGTTTTGTTATTTATGCGTAAAATTCCTTTGGGTATAACACATGGAAGATTCCACTGCTTAACTGATCGCCTCAGTTTGGTCTTCCACTGTGATTAGTTCACCAGTAACCCCTCGTACTTGTCTCTGAGCAACGTAACCTATTAAGCAATATCCATAAAATATCTAGTTTTAAAGGGGCAGCACAGTTGTAGCGGTGCCTTTTGCCAGTAGGGTCTTCTTGTTGCTGTTCCAAGCTGAAAATGTTATTATTCCCCACATACGCCATCAATATATATGAGTTTGGAATTAAGGCTCACCCACTCTGCTTTGTTCTGTGACCGAGCCTGAACTTCTGAATACAATCCATAGCATCCAAAATACAATGAGTGAGACAGGGAGGGAGGAAAGTGGAACAAGAGTAGATGACATTTCTGGAATGAACAGGAGGAAGCAGGGAAGGAGTTGAACAGCTCTTGTGGTGTTGTGGGGGAGGGGCCCAGGTTGCATTCATGACCCTATGTGCATAATATATGCACAAGACAGCATACCTGGCCCTCTCCTACATTTTTATCCTCAGAACAACCCTGTGAGGAAGGTTAGGCTGAGAGTTGGTGACTTGCCCAAGGGCAACCCATGCGTTTCATGGCTGAGTGGGTGTTTTAATCCAGATCGCCACAGTCTTAGTACAACACTATAATCCCTGCACCACACTCTACCTTGAGAAGCACTGAATTAAGCAGTCCCTAAAAATATGTACTGGGAAGCAAGGCTGCAACCCTAAGGACTTAAGGACTTAAGTGTTGTATGGCCACTGAAAGAACAGGAAACAGCGGCCTGATCCAGCACGCTCTTCTTATGCCATTGAACTCAGTGAGACGTACTTTTGAGTTTATTGTTGGACTTTGATTTGTACTAAATCTATTAATAACTCTGCCATTCTCTAAAAGTCTGTTCAGAAGTGAATCCCATTGAATTCAATGGAGCTTATGCCCAGTTAAGTAGGTATAGAACCACTTCTATCCTATACATTTTTCTTCAGAAGTGCATCTCTTAGAAAATAAAATAAAATAAAGTATGTCTAGCTGTGTTCAGGGGCACTTGCTCCAAAGCAAGTGTTGCATAGGGTTGTAGCTTTACAAACAATGGGATAACTGGCTTTTGGATTGAACTGCATCTCAAGGTTATTTTACATTCAGAGTAGCAAAGCTTACCAATCTTCCATTACCTTTTATATCATAAACTGAAGGACAGCACAGAATGCTCAGGCTGGCATTCCATGGCATATTGCAATTAGAAGCCTAGAGTAATTAACGGCTGGTATTAATCTCATTGAGGCTTGTCTTGGAACTGAGGGTTTTGGTTATATTAGATCCTGATCCTGATTTAGGATGGAATATGCAGAACAAAGTCCTTATTGTTTAAGCATAAATAGTACAGGATGTACAAATGTTTACCTTAGAGCCTTGTAGCATTTTAATTTAATCATCAACTCATGCCTTTAAAACCTCTGGTTGCATTTCCCCCCACCCCACCCCAGAGTCTTGCAAAATGAAATCTCAGAATTAGGAAATTCCTTGAACTGCAAATTTGTTTTGCTCTAGTGCTAATCTTAATAAACAGACCACAGGTTAGTTCCATTTAGACTTTTGGTCTGATCTTTTTTTTTAAAAAAAAAAAGAGAGAGAGAGAGAAAGAAAGAAACAAACTCATTCTCTGATAAATGTTGGTCATGTTTCAGCACCTAGCTTAATTCTGATTAGCATTACAATCCAGTACAATAAAAGCAGTTTAATCAGAAATTGCAAATGAGTCTCAACCAAATCTAGTATAATCAGCTATTTTGCTGACAGAGCTCCGGCAGACGGATTGTCAAGCACAGAATGAATTAGTGGTTATGTATGAATGGCTTTAGGACATGTTTGATACTGATTTAGAGGAGAATTTCCATAAACAGCAGTTAAAACTTAATTAAAAGTAAAAACCCTGTAGTATGCTCTTAAGGGTGAGCAGTCTTTGCTGAATTTAATGATGAAAAAGTTTCTCCTCCTCATCTAATCCTTCTCCCTTTTCCCCTGTCTGTCATAAGCCAACAGTCACTAACATTTGTTCTGCGCCGACCTCTGTAAACATAACAATAAATTTACAATAAGTAGATTCTCCCCGCTAGCATCGCATTAAACATTTTTGTTAAAAGGCACACATGGTACCTTTTCCCGCTAATTAAAAATTACTGAGTGTTGATGACCCAATAAAATTATTAGAGTTGTTTGTTTGTTTGTTTGTTTGTTTGTTCAGTAGTGCTCCAGATTGTTGCTAAGTAGCAGGAGATAACCACAATTTACTTATTATTATTATTATTATTATTATTATTATTATTATTATTATTTTGGGTAGCAGAAATAAATAAAAAATAAATTGCTGCCATTGTTGTGGTAGATATAATCTGTACAGTTGGTAGCAATTCTTACAAAAATCTATATTAGAATCACCCTCAAGGGTAGGCTCTTATTCCCAATTGACACATGAAGCACATGAATGTTTTCCCCAAAGCTATGCAATGAGGTTAGATCTGAGCTTATATTTAAACCGGAGCCTTTATTTAGTTCTTTTTTCCACTGGCCCAACGGTATTATGAGGTCTAAAGCAGACGAGATGTTAATGAAATCAATATGTGTTTTTGTTACGTAAACAGCAATTGTATTTCAGCCTGAGCAGCTTTAGGAATATGGGTTTGAGGGAGAAAAGGTTACATATTTATGGCTCTGCCACGGTTCTCAAAAAAATCTCCTTCTGAAGCTGCTGTGTTCATTTCAAAGGTACCAATGGCAACTTCCCTTGGAATGCAAAGAGCAGCTTCAGGAAATCTGTTTGTGACAGGAGGAGAAAGACACTATGCATCCCAGAGATTCCAAAGCCCCAAACCAAAAGTGAACTTTGATTTCATGTCTAGTTTGCTTCTGAAATACTGGTAGAAAAAAATCAAATTCAGTTTCGGAGGTGCTAGTTTATCCTACATTGTATCCTCTGCTTCCTCTAAGGAGGTCTTTTAGCCCTGCAGTTGCCCTAAGAGTGAGATTAATCTGTGAAAATGAAGCAATGATTCTTCAACATCTACTTCATTGGACTGGTCATGCCTGATGCTTGTCTTCCAAAGCAACTACACTATTCCGAACTTAAAAATGCAAAGTGTAATGCTGGTGGTCAACAAAAAGAGGTTTAAAGACTCTCTCAAGGCATATGTAAAAAAATGTAGCATAAACACTGACAACTGGGAAACACTGGCCTGCAAGCGCTCCAGTTGGAGCACAGCCTTGTTATGGGCTTTGAAGACACTCGAACTCAGGATGCAAGGGAGAAACGTGCTAGAGGAAGGCACACTTGGCAAACCCTCAATATGATCATCTCCTGCCCGGAAACCAATGTCCCCACTGTGGATCCAGAATTGGCCTCCACAGTCTCTTACGGACTCATTGTTAAAACCATATTTATGGAAGACAATCTTACTCGGCTACAAGGGATCGCCAAAAACTGAAGAAGATGCTCCTGTTCTTTGAATAAGAACCTGACCTGCACAGATTTAAGAGGGGGGAATTCCATCGAGCTCTAAAAAAATTATGACAACTGCTGCTGTGCCGAAGATTTCCCCAACTTTTAGCCACCAATTAATGAGAAAGGAAAATGCATTTGGAAATTATCAAGGGGGCGAGGAGACTTTCATAAAACTTCCATGGATGGGATATGGGACCTTGTTATTCCACTCACCTCTCTTTGAAAGCGGCTGAGGAGTTGTGTGAGTGTCCTTTCTTTCATTCTGCAAATCATCTCTCTCATTATATTCCCCCACCCCTCGTGGACTAGGATTGACAGGTGGGTGGAGCTGACCACCTGTCCATCACCTGACATCACATCATGGTTTTGCAAACCGCTTTGTTGGGTCCTGAGAAGCCCTTTACAAAGGACTATTTTGCAAAGTGCTTTGCAGGAGTTTTGCAGATCAGCTAATCCCTGGTGTCCTTTTGGCTTAGCTGGGTTTCTACCTGCCCCACCCTGATGTTAAATATGATGTCAGGTGTAGAGCAGGTGGGTGTGGCTTGACCATAATGGTATCGTAGACCAAATGGGGAAACCTGGTGGGTCTAGTTAGCTCAATGGCTCATAGGTTCCCCACCATCTACGTCTACAGCACACTGAATCCATCATGCCTCAGTTTCAGAATTTGGCTGATTTATTTTCATGAGTCTATGATTCAAATATCTCCAGCTCTGGAGGGCAACATCAATACTGACAACAGTTAAACAGGCCAAGGAATGCATGTTAAACTGAAGACCATGTTTCCCCAAAAATGATATGTTTGAGAAATGACAATTTTAATGGAAATGGCAAAATGCATCAATATCTATGACTTTTAAAAGCCAGTTGGTTTTATTTTTTAGAAAATTGATCGTCTCAAGTGCTTCTCACTTCCCGGAGCAGGGCTAGAACTTGATGGTCTAGTTTCCTTTGGATGAGAGAGAACTGCAGAGTTATAACGTCCATGCGATATATTTATTTAAAAATATGCAGACAGAGCATATTGGGAGTAATCAGACTCCCAAGAATCAGGATACGTAGCTGTTAATTCTGCATCAGGTTCCTGAGCTATTTTCAGTGCGGTTATCTGTGTATATCCCTCTGCAAATAATGAAGAAAAACATATCCCAATCACATAAACATTTTATGGAAATGATTTCCTTTGCTTTGACTACTGCTTTCAAGAAAGTAGGGGGGAGTTCTAACGGAATGGGAGTAGAAGCAGAAAGTAATAGCGTGGATAAAAGAGGTATTTATTATTCCAGATGTCTCAGATCCTACCGGCCTTTCTTCAGGGAAATTCAAAGAAAAGGGGACATAAGAAGAGCCTCCTGGATATAGCTGTCAATGTTTTCCCCTTTTTAAGGGGAATTCCCTTATTCTGAATAGGATTCTTCGCAAGAAAAGGGAAAAGTTGACAGCTATGCTCCTGGATCAGGCCAATGGCCCATCTAGTCCAGCATCATGTTTTCTCCGACTGCACTGGCTACCAATTAGTTTCTAGGCCCAATTCAAAATGCTGGTATTGGCCTATAAAGCCTTAAATGACTCAGGACCCCAATACCTCAAGAACCGCCTCTTTCCATATGAACCTACCCAGACCCTGAGATCATCTTCTGAGGCCCTTCTTCATGTGCCTCCTCCTCGAGAGGTCCAGAGGATGGCAGCATGAGAATGGGCCTTCTCTGCAGTGGCTCCCCGCCTGTGCAATGCTCTCCCTAGAGAAGTTCGCCTGGTGCCTTCATTATACACCTTTAGGCGCCAGGCAGAAATGTTCCTTTTTAACCAGGCCTTTGGTTGATCTGATTTACATCCTATGCCCTTTTAAAATGTTTTTTTTTGGGGGGGCTATTGTGTTTTGTTTTTATTATTATGTATTTTGTGGTTTTATATCTTGAGTTTATTTTGTGAACTGCCCTGAGACCCCCTATAGGGTAGTATATAAATTGAATAAACAACAACAACGAGTTCCAGGGACACCTGTTCTTCTAAGGAGAGTTGTTTTTTCATTCCTTATACAGTGATACCTCGGGTTAAGAACTTAATTCGTTCTGGAGGTCCGTTCTTAACCTGAAACTGTTCTTAACCTGAGGTACCACTTTAGCTAATGGGGCCTCCGGCTGCCGCCATGCAATTTCTTTCTCATCCTGAAGCAAAGTTCTTAACCCGAGGTAATATTTCTGGGTTAGCGGAGTCTGTAACCTGAAGCATCTGTAACCTGAAGTGTCTGTAACCCGAGGTACCACTGTACTCATAACCTGCCATTTAGCCTGACAGCAGTGCATGATAATTCATCAAAATACATCATAACCTCTTCTTTTATTCCAGCATATGGTACCATGTGTTCATTTGCCCTGTTGTGATTCTTGCATTGCAAGATGACCCTTGCTATCCCTCCCAACTCTACAATTCCACGATTTGATGAAATGCAGAACAAATATCCAAAGAGAAAACATTGCAAACTGGGGTTGAGTCATTTTTTTAAAATATTGGAGTTCCTGTACCTATGGGTGGAAGAGACAATTTCGGAAAGGGCATCTCCCCCCTCAAAAAAATCTGTAAATGAGTGCAACTTGACAGTTTGCACCACTGAAGTATTCCTTCTAACTTTTAAAGGACCAGGACTCCAGACATTAAAAAGTTATCCAGTATTGTCTGGCCCACACTATGTATGCACACACAATTCTTCCGATCATTGTAATCAGTAGTTCAAAAAACTTCTGGCAAGTTTCAAAGCTCTCTGCCTACACATCCATCTTTAATTTCTAAATTTCTTTTGATGGAAATAAAATTAGTAAGAAAAAATGGGTATGCAGTCTATGTTATTCCATCAAATACATAATGACTTTTCCCCAGAGAACATAAAAAGGGCAGTTGCACTCATGGAAATGGATTTCAGAGAATTCTGCTATTTACAAAATTACTTCAGACTTAATTAGAGTTTGACAGGTATAGTTGTTCTTATGCTTAATACTCCTAATAGGGAGAACACGTAAAAGCAGAAAAATGGTTCCCTATTTAATTAATGATTATCAAAGAAGGTACTCAGAAATGTGAGAGTCTTTCAGATGTCATAAAATTACCAACTATGGAAACTGGTACGGAAGACAAATTGTGGGTAGCCTACAAAATCTTCCATCTCCACAGCACTGACAAGTGTAGAGAAATATAGTCATTTATTTATTTATTTATTTATTAATAATATTTATTGAACATTTTCAAATATAACAGGAAAAAAAAGAAATAAAACATCCATTTTATAACCTTATTTTCATTAGCATCTTGCCAGGACTTCCCCACCCCACCCCCTCTTGTATTCCAATTCCTTCAAATAGATTCAAGCAAGTTCTTACCCCAAATTTTAAACTTATTATAGTTAACCCAATGTTAAGAATGTTTTTCCATCCCCTAAAATCGACCCCGCTCCCTTCCACGAGTTCCCCTCTTTAATATGCAGAACAGATTAAAATAAAAGAAAATAGAACAAAGAATAAAATATAATTTAACACCCTTTGGATTCCAAATTTCCCTCCCCCCTTTCCCGGTTGCGTTCCCCAATGTCCATCAATGCCTGTTGTCATCCTGGAGATCCCACATCTAGGCCGAAATCCTTCACAAGTCCACTTTGCCGTCTTTTTAATAGTCTTTGCCGTCTTTTTGATCATCTTTAGTTTCAAGCGTCCAATCTTGGAAAAGCTCTATCTCAAAAAGGTCCATTTTTTCCCATCCAGATCTCTGTATTTAAGAGTAAAAACTCCAATTTTGTTTCTTTAGACCTTTCAAATCTGGATGTCCCAAATGTTCCCACTTCCAGCTTTGTCCAATTCTTGTTGTTCATGTTGTTCTTATTATTCTCTCTCCTCACTTTCCTCTAGTTTCTTTTCCTGCTCTCCTGCAAAAATGTTCCAATTCCAAAAGCTTCTAAATCCCCTACAGAGGCTTTGTTATTCAGGAACAAAACTTTACGTCAAGTCCCTTCCATTCTTCAATAGATAAATCTATTGTCTCCTTTAGTGTAGAGACCTCTGTAGACAAAATAGTGTTCCATTTCTGCAGTTTCCCAGGAGATAAAAAGTCCAATTCAAATTCCATACCAGCAATACTTGTAGTGTCCCACAGCCCCTCTAGAGGGATTATAGTAACTCAGTTTCCTTCCAGATCGCACCCAACAGTCAAAGTAACTTGTTATTCCTTGTTTTAAACAATTTATATCTAATTTGTAACAAATGTAACCGGCAAAGTCCTCATAACAAAGTTCTCTTTTTATTCTTCAGCTTTGACAGCTCCTTTGACAGCTGTCAAAGCCTCTGTTTCTCCTCTCCCGGCGCTCTCGTGGATCGCTCCCGGTTCCCGGGGGGGGGGGTTGCATTTTAGCTCACGTTCTACTTTTCTCCTCCAGCCCAGTCTTATAATTTTCCATCGTGAAATTAGTGACTTTATCAAAATCAGGTAGCACTTGATCTTAGTTGTTAAATCCTTTGCTTTAAATCCTCTACGACGGGGGGAGACTGACTTCCTTTTTGCACCTCCCCCGCTCGCTCCGAATTTAAATTTTTTTCCCTTTTTAAATCCAGTTTCCAATTACTCACGGGTTGTTCTTTTTAATCCAAATTTTCAATGGAAGAAGTCAGCGCTCTCCACCAAATGGCATGCGGCTTCGCTCGGTAGGGGAAGCGGAGGACTCATAGCACCCCCCCCGGCACCCGCTCCGTAGCCTTTAAAAAGGCTCCTTCGCGGGTCGGGGGGCGCAAACGGTGCCCGCCGAGTCACCATGCCCATGGGTTTCAGCGCCCATGGTTTTTGAGGGTCCCCGCGACGCCAACGCGGTAGAACCCAGCCCCTGCCGAGCAGGCTCCCTCCGGAGCTCGGAGGGAGTCCGCCATTCGGCGATGGCGCCAACCCGGAAGTCCAATAGTCATTTATTTATTTAAAGCATTTTTACTTTGTTCTTTATCCCCTCAAAGATTCCCAAAGTATCTTTAAAATATCAGCAATAAAACAGTCAGGTATACAACCTAAAAGACATGTCACGAAAGAAAAAGGCATTGGAAGGGATAAAGATAAAACAAACTTATTAGTAACCAAGTTCTGGTAGCAAACACTTGGAATGGAAAGAATTCAAAGAGAGGAGAAGCCAAAAGTTGTTGGCCTTTCAGCTGAGCCAGTGGGGCTTGCCATATGTCAGGAAAAATCCTGATATGTCCTGGTTTTAGAGTGCAAAATTGGCATAGGGGTGAATTTTGCCTAATCCGCAAAATGTCAGGGAAAACCCGTAAGGATAGAAAGCTGATGATAGGCAGGACCTCAGCTTTGTTCAGTCCCATATCCCTTTCAAGGAAAACTTCAAAGATGACTGGAGATCAAGGTCAGTTCACGCATGAAGTTCTTGCTGCAGTTTTTATGCAATGCATTCATTTTATTGAGCTATGGGTTAGAGCATCATGAGAAGCAAAGATTAGTTGAGCTGATGAGTCAAACTCCTCCCCAAAACGGTATGGATTAAATGATGCCTAAGTAACTGTCATTAGGAGATTTTGAGGACTTGCTTTTAAACTCTTCTGCTTTGTTAGGTTTTTAACCTGTGTGTTAATAGGATTGGTTAAGCAAAATCCAATTACGGGAAGACAATGTGAATACTAACATCTCGGTAAGGACAACTGAAACTGGTTTTGTTCATTCCTGATTTATTCTGTGTGACATTTTGTGCAAGGAAGAAATATTTTTCGTGGATGCCAAACAGTAACAGCCCAGTCCTGAGGGTTATTTCATTTCCCCTACAAGGGACATGCATTGACGCACAGGGGAAAAACAAACAAACATTTGTGCCAGCATTTACTCTGCAATGAATTCACACATTTGGAAGCCACAGTTAGTGCTTGCTGAAGAGGAGGAGGAGGAGGAGGAGGAGGAGGAGGAGGAGGAGGAGGAGGAATTTGGATTTGATATCCTGCTTTATCACTACCCTAAGGAGTCTCAAAGCAGCTAACATTCATTCTCCTTTCCCTTCCTCCCCCACAACAAACACTCTGTGAGGTGAGTGGGGCTGAGAGACTTCAGAAAAGTGTGACTGGCCCAAGGTCACCCAGCAGCTGCATGTGGAGGAGCGGAGACGCGAACCTGGTTCACCAGATTACGAGTCTACCGCTCTTAACCACTACACCACACTGGCTCCAGATATGCGGCAAATCAGATATATTGGCAGTGTTGACAAAAAGCTATGCATTAATGTAAAGTTTAGGAACACGGGGAGAGGTCTTCTGTGTTTCCTAGCCCAATATATTGAATCGTTCTGAACTCCCTCAGTTCTAAAATTTGCCACTGTCATTACTAGACACAAGTTCTTGCAACCATATAGATTTCTATTATCGTGGTAACAGTCTCTATTCCCTGCCTGCAATATCCAGAAATACAGATAAGTACTGGGGGATATTAGAACAAGATGTTATTAGAACAGAAACTGAAGCTTTGCATGTTTCTTTTCAACCCACTTTGAGAAGATTTTCACTGGTAACCAAGAAAAATGTTTCAGGTGAACTATTTGTCATGAACAGTGAGCAAGTATGAGCAAAAGTCAGAGAATAGGGTGTTTTGCTTGGGAATCTCCAAATTAGCTTGAATTTTTTGTTGTTGGTAGTAATTGGATCCCTCCCTACAAAAAACACAAAACAGATGAAAATAAGAGGCACCTTTGATATTTCTAAGAAATAAGCTGTTTTTATTAAACCAGCCTCTCTGAACACAAGCAATTTGCTGGATAGATTAATTCTTTTGCTTGTTGCAAAGCAAATGGTTAACAAATGTTATTTTAAGGATTTTAAAAACTGTTAAGTAAAGCCTTTGATGTTGAAAATTTAATATGCTTTTGAAACCAGCTGGCATAAGCAAAATTTAGTTTTCAAATGCAACAGAATTCTTTGTTTCAAGCAGGCTGAAAAAGCAATTAGAATAAGATGTCTCCTCTTCGTGAGGGAAAATTATGATAGCAGAGCAGACAAATCATCTTTGTAAAGAATTATTTTTTGCCTTTAGACTTGAACTTGTATGAATTTTCATTTGCTCGCTTTATCATTTTTTGGAGTTAATGAATATGATTTAGTGAATTTCATTTAAACATAGTCTCTGACTAATATTATTCACTGTCTTTATTAACACTGGACCAAAGTTGCTATTTTGATGCTGGCATTGATGTGCGTAACATTAATCTTCTTTGTGACAGTTCTTTTAACTTATGCATGAGAACTTAGTAAATTTGAAGAAGAAAGAAAAAGACTAAACCAGTACATTTTGTCTGGCTTTTTAAAAAATCTAGTTCATTCTCTCATTCGTGGTCGGCACATTTCTCAGGTTTGCATGAAGTATGGTTGTTGGTTTTTTAAAATAAAAAACCTCACATTTCCTGAATTCTGGACTCTATACACACGCCGTAACCCTATAGATCAGCTGAGGTGCCACAATTAAGACTTATGCTTAGTTATGGTTAAAGATCAGGGCTGTTCATGGGAAGCAGAGCAGAGCAGCCACTTCTTGCCCTACTTTTCAGTGGCATCCTTCAGGTTTTCATTTCTTTTCTTTTCCCATGAAGAAGCCTTCCATTTTCTCTCCCTCTTCCTATGAGCAGTTTAGAATTTCATTATCATTTCAGTGAGTGAGAGGTTGAGCTTACCTTACTGCTGCAAGATGGTTGTGGATGGTGAGTGTTCCCTCTGCCTTCAAATTAAACATGTCTCCAGCACTCTGCAGCCTCCCCAGCTGCCTGAATTTCCTGATCTGAAAAAACTCCACAGGAAGTTTTTTGTTATCTCGTGGCATCTTCCTTTGAGCTTTAACCAAGCCACGGAAGCCAAGGAGGCTGACTTCTGAGCACCTGAGATCAGTGTGGTCACAAATTTTATTTTAAAAGAAACTCATTTTACTTACAAAAAAACACACACCCCAAAACGATTCTATAGAGATATTTTAAAGTGGAAAAACAATAATAACAGCAGCCAGGTGTGTAGGAGGCAGCTGAGGACATCATGCCGTTTTCAGTAAAGCAGTCCTGTGTGTGGCTGAACATGGTGCCTGTGTAGAACATTTTTGTTTAGACATGTAGAATGTTGACATGTGTTTTAATTTCCTTAGCCGTCTTTCAAATGTTTTTCAGTACCTGTTTTTAAATGTTTTTATTGATCACTTTAAGGTGTGTGCTTTTTGTAAACCCGTTGGAGGCATTTATTACAATCTAGCAGTATATGCATTTTGTTAAATAAGAAATAATCTGTAGATGAGGAAAATTGGAATAAATAGAGTGGTACCTCGGTTTAAGAACAGTCTGGTTTAATATAATAATAATAATAATAATAATAATAATAATAATAATAATAATAATTTGTTTATACCCCGCCCATCTGGCTAGGCTTCCAACAAAATATTAAAATACAATAATGCATCAAACATTAAAAGCTTCCCTAAACAGGGCTGCCTTCAGATGTCGTTAGAAGTTGAAGAACGATTTGGTTTACAAACTCCACAAACCTGGAAATAGTGTCTTGGTTTGAGAAATATACCTGGGTCTAAGAACAGAATCCAAACGGTGGAAGGACACCAGCGGTGGGAGGCCTCATTAGGGAAAGTGCACCTTGGTTTATGAACGGTTTCGGTTTAAGAACAGACTTCATGAACGGATTAAGTTCATAAACTGAGGTACCACTGTATGGGAAAAGTGCAAGCCGCCACTTGGATGAGGACATCATCATGTGGACAATGCAACACACACACACACACACACACACACACACACACACACACACACGATGCCTTGAATCCAATTCAAACTGATGAGTGTACACAGCCTATGACCACTGTAATAAAAGTTTGATTTTCCCATATCTTCTTTTTAATAGCCCACCAATTTCCCTTCTTCCTGCAACATTCTGAACTGCTTAGAAATCCATATTTCAGATACAAACGAAAACAATATTATTTTTTATATCTAAATATTAATGTTCCTGCTTGTGTGTACTTAGCACGGCAATTTGTTTGCCTGCGTGGCTGCTGCAGTGCAGAGTTCTGCTGGCTTAAATGATTTTCTGTAACAACTCCCAAAGCATTTTTCTGATCCATACACCGGATGATTGCTCTGTTTAACAAATACTCTGTGGCTCCGTTCCTTGTTCCAATACTAATTATATTATAGAGTTCACCACGAGGAAATCTCTTGCCTTCTGCTACCTCGTACATACTTAGGATATTCTCGCTATGAAAAAAGCACCACTAGGACAAGGCAGAGGCACAAGTGGGCATCTCAGTCAAGCACTTTTTAAAGCAGTGCTATGCCCTATCATCATGGGATTTCATTCTTGGCATTTGAGTTGGTGCATTGTGGATGGATTGCAAAACTGCTGCCAAGTGGTGAGCCTCCCTGACGAACAATATCCTTCCTCTGTGCCAGACTCCGTCCTCTTCAGTCAACAAGAGCTTTGCCAAGAGAAGAAGGAAGTATCACATTGGGGATCATGCTGCAGATGGCTTCTGTTGAAGCTGCAACTACCACTTGAAAGGCAGCCATCTGTGTGGAGTGATCTGCCACTACGGCAAGGGGGGGCAGCCTGTGGCCCTCAAGATGTTGTTCCCACCAATCTCAGGCAGCATGGCTAAGGGACAAGGGTGATGGGAGTATAAGATAGGGGAGACCTGGCTTTCCAGCAGTACAGTGGTACCTCTGGTTAAGAACTTAATTCGTTCCGGAGGTCTGTTCTTAACGGGAAACTGTTCTGAACCTGAGGTACCACTTTAGCTAATGGGGCCCCCCGCCGTGCGATTTCTGTTCTCATCCTGAAGCAAAGTTCTTAACCCGAGGTACTATTTCTGGGTTAGCAAATTCTGTAACCTGAAGCCTCTGTAACTTGAAGCCTCTGTAACCCGAGGTACCACTGTATATGTGAAAAGGATCTAGGGGTCTGAGAGGACCAAAAGCTTAACATGAGTCAACAGTGTGAGGCAGCAGCAGCAGAAAAAAGAAAAGAAAAGCTAACACTAAATCTAGGCTGTACAATCTATATCAGCTGTTGTTCCTATGTGGAAGTTGTAGAAATTGCCACCCTTTTAGACAGGTGTCAGGGGTTCAGGGAGAGAGGCGCAGATGAGGGAGGAGACAGAGAGTGAGGGGGAAGGATTCCAGAGTGACGAGGAAGACGATGACAATGACCCAAGATTGTCCATGAGTCCATCCAGTGAATCGGAGGACTCCCAAAAGGGAGCCCCTCTGGTCAAGCCAAGGGAAGCTAGAGGGGGAAGCAGTCAGGAGCAGGGAAACGAAGGGGGAACCCCCAGTGGGAGTTGGAGAGCGAGACCGGCTGCTCCGCTGGAACGGAGTGAGGGGGGAGGAGTGACCAGTGTGTCAGAAGGAGCAGAACAGGAAGCAGAGAGGGGAAGGAGATCAGGGCAAAACGTCCTGCCGGAAGGGGAGGAAAGTAGTATCGAGGGCAGTGTAAGTGTCGAAGGCAAGGTCAGGAGCAACGTACGCGCGCCAAGTTCAAAATGGGAGGCGCGCGGAAATGAAGAGAGTCCTGGGGAGGAGCCTGGTCCCAAAGCCCGAAGGAGGGGGGAGGAGGCGGCAGAGGACTCAGCCTCTGGAGAGTCCCGAAGGGAGAGAACACAGGGGGGCAGAAAGACCCTGCGGAAAAGGAAAGAGAGAAAGAGGTGGACCAGTACAAGCCTCTTAAACTGGTGTAGAGGGGGGACCGACTCAGAGGGTACTTCAGCGGTCTAAGCGTAACAGACGTAGAGTCACGGACCTCGGATGTAAAGCTAATAATGTTCTTCAATAAAAGCTTTTGTACATAAGCTGGAGTGGACTTTGGTCTCTTGTGAGCTGGGACCACGGGTGACTCTGACAACAGGTATATGTATGGACAATGTTGTTGTTTTTTTAAAAAATGCTGACAGCAGAATGTTGTCAGAATAGTGGGCAATGGGCCAAGGAACACAAACCTGAGGGAAGGGTTGGTGAAGCAGAAAGATGCCCAAAGACATGGCTAGAGGCACAAAGGAGTTGGCAGGGTTTGCCGAAGAAACTTCATGTTGTTGTTTAGTTGTTTAGTCGTGTCCGACTCTTTGTGACCCCATGGACCAGAGCACGCCAGGCATTCCTGTCTTCTACTACCTCCCGCAGTTTGGTCAAACTCATGCTGGTAGCTTCGAGAACACTGTCCAACCATCTTGTCCTCTGTCGTCCCCTTCTCCTTGTGCCCTCCATCTTTCCCAACATCAGGGTCTTTTCCAGGGAGTCTTCTCTTCTCATGAGGTGGCCAAAGTACTGGAGCCTCAGCTTCACGATCTGTCCCTCCAGTGAGCACTCAGGGCTGATTTCCTTAAGAATGGATGCGTTTGATCTTCTTGCAGTCCATGGGACTCTCAAGAGTCTCCTCCGACACCATAATTCAAAAGCATCAATTCTTCGGCGATCAGCCTTCTTTATGGTCCAGCTCTCCCTGGGTAAGCCAGGGGTAGGGAACCTGTGTTGTCCTGCAGATGTTGTTGGACAGGGATACCTGGAAGCAGTGGTGGAGCAAGCCAATTGGGCTCCAGGGGTGGGGCCAGCCAGGGCAGGACACTCTGTGGGGCCTCCGAGGAGTCTGCCTGCCTCCTCCCACTCAACCACCCTAGAGCTGAGAAAGAGGAGGCAGGCAGACCATTTGAGGCAGTGCAGAGCCTGCGGGCGTCCAAGCTACTGCGCCAGTCCCAGGAGAGATGCATGGCTCAGGCGTGCTGCAGGGCCCGCGGTGAGTGCCACCTGGCATTTTGTCACCCCCCTTAGTGGTGACACCTGGGGTGGCCCATCCCCACCACACACCCCTTCCTCCACCCCTGCCTGGAAAGTTGGCTATTTATTCATTTTAGCAAGGCTTGTATGGGAGAACTTTCCAGTTCACTCTATCCCAGTGGGTAATATAAACACTACGAGAGGAACATAGGAAGCTGCCTTAAAGTGATGTCACTTCTCAGGCATTTGCAACAGCTGGGGCTCTTTCTATCATAACCTTAGAGGGTTAATTTTTATTTTAGCAAAAACAATACCAGGCAGTATCATTGGGAACCAAACACTAAAATCCAAATCCCACATGAGCGATATCAGATGGGGAAAATGTTATGTACAGCGAGACAAACGTCTAAGCAATATATAAAAGTGTATAACGCACAAGGTCACCGTATTTCTAGTAAATGCTGAATTAAATTCATGCACCGATATATTTCAGACAAAGATAATCATACTTTTGTCTTTGGAAGCCAGACAAGGACAGAGAAGAGATTGTTTTATAACAATTTGAAGTATAGTATATGATTTCTGAAAGTGAAAAAGCACAAACTTGATTTACCAAAAATTGTTGTGAACTTAAAGTCCTATGTCATTTATTCTGCTACTGCTTCTCGTTCCATAAAAAGGAACAGATTTGCTGGAGTGTGCCTGTGCGGAATTTCTGAGTGTATTCAAAGACAAAATAGCAACCTTTTATGCTTGCTGGTCCAAAGAAGTCACTTTAACTACTCAAACACTGTGGAAGTGAGATGTGCTGAAATTGCATTTAGGTATTGCTGTGGAATCGTGATAAACTACAGCAGCCCCTAGAGATGAGCTTGGGTAGAAAAGCCACCTGAACACAGAATGGGGGGTGGAATTGCTCCCAGGAGCTGTCAGGATATATGACCTGTCAGCTTGCAGCAGTGTTTCAGTCTGAACGGTCAGCTCCCAAAGTTACTTGAACAAATATCTGCTCATTCCTCTTCAGTCACTGTAAATAAACACACATCATCTGGAATAATTTTTGATCTTCCCTTTAGGCTTATGTAAAAAAATCCTCCTTAAAAATAAAATAAAAACAATCTCGCGTGTTTTTTTTAAAAAATGGCATTACTGTACAACTTCCCTTTGATTTATCATTCCTTTGGCTCTGTTGCCAACATGCAAAGCAATGGGCTGGCTCACACAATGTTCATCACTGGATAGCTGCAATATCACGTGAAAACTTGCATGTGTGAACGGGCTGTCACAAGTGTAACATCACTTGAGGCTGGATAAAATGCTTCCCATTTCATGGCTACATTCAACACAAAAATAAGAGGGAGAGGGGTTTGGAGGGCAGAGAAAACTTACTGACCCTCTTCAAAGCTCTATCAACTGTTGTTTTAGATTTCTCATAAAGCCAGACTGCAGTGGAGCATTTGTGAGGGAGGTTGTCAACATTACAAAGCACCTCTCTCTGGTGGTCACCATTTTCCCTCTTAAAATATCCCTCAGAAAATTCTTGCAACATGTCCACCTTTTGTAGCATTCGCTGTCCCACTGCTCAGACTGCCAAATGTTGTGGTGAAAATGTTCAGGAAAAATCACCATCTTTTCCAGCTCAGTCCTATTTAAAGGACAACTCTTATTATCATTACTGTCAATGCATTTATTACCAACTCTTCTCCCTAAGGTCCTATATAGTACTATAGCAATGCACATATATCTAATCACTCTGATGAGTTCAAGTGGCTTGGAGATTGTTAGGGAGTTAATGCAATAGTTGCCTCATTATAGCATGACCTTATTCAGAAGCAAGGCCCATTGAGTTCACTGGTCTTGATTACTCCCAGGTAAGTCTGCATACAATTTCAGACGTAAAGTTTCTTCCCCCCGCCCCTGACATTGCTAAACAAGTATTTTAACAGGCAATATAGCAAGCTTGTTTGGTTAGTGTTCTTGTTATCTATTGCTGTCTATTCTGTACATAATGGGGAAACTCATTATAAATTGCTGTGGAAAATGATGAAGAGGAGAGGTCTAGTAATTTATTTTGCCAATTATATTGGGTTGTGGGTTGTAGGCTGCCCTATGAAGCTGTTTGAAGTGTGTTTTCTGTCCTTGTTGCTTGGGGAAAAAAGTCTCTCTATTTACACTGGGAAAAGATGAGGCCTGAAACTACCTGGGGCTGATTCACACATGTATATGCATTTCTCAGTAATATAGTACATCACTCAGTGACTTATCACATGATTAGCCACAAATGAAATGTGTGAACTGTCTCTTCTGGGAAGCATTGTGATTGATGTCCTATGAGGCGGTTGTGAAACTTCACTCAGTGGTACTTGATTTGTAGCAGCTGTTTTACACATGCAAATAATCACTTGATGTCGCAGTCAGGGACTGAAAAACATGTATGCAGATTCCCTGGCCCTTAGACGAATTCTGCTTATCTTGTTATAGAAAACATTATTAATGATAATAGTTCTCCATATTTCTATTAGTTTTTCCCTAGCTGTCTACATTATCTTATGCAGGCTTTTGTCTGTATGAGAGTCCAAAAAATGCCATTTTCCTTTCAGAACTGCAGAGGGGGTGGTGGTGTAGTTATCCTCTCCCCCCCCCGTGCTTTTGTGACATCACCAACCATCAAACCAATTCCCACTCTTGTCTCAGACCTATTTGCGTGCCTCACAACCAGTTGTACTCACCTTGAAGAATCTGGTGCAGGGTTTGGGATGGCTACTGGTCTCAGCCTTACATCTGGCTGACCCAGTGGAAACGCTGGCCATGAGTGCTTTGACTTAGCTTAAACCAGCTGCACCTTTTCTTGAGGATGTTAGACTGACCAGGGTACCACATGCTTTAGTTACATCTAGATTTGATTACTGTGAGTGACTCCACATTGGCAAGAGTCTTTCATAGCTGAAGTTCGTTCAAAATGAAGCAGAAGGGCATGCACCCATGAGCCCATGTTACACCAGTTCTGCAACATCTGCAGTAGGTGCCAGTTTGCTTCTGAACATACCTTATAGTGTTAGTGATTACCTTTAAAGTCATACATGGCTTGGGTGCAGGATAAATAAACCATAACATGACATAATGTACCTGTGGGACCAATTCCTCCCGTACCATTGTGCCTGCTCCCTTACATCAGAAGGAAGGGCCTTTCTCTATGTCAAACTTAGTGTGGATGCAACAAGATACAGGGCCTTCTCAGTGGCTGCCCCAACAGTGTTTGTTAAGTATCATTGTTTAATTGAGATTGAAATGGAAAATAACTCTGTATGTGTTTGAGTGTGTATTGCCGAAGAGTTAACATGGAAAATTCAATTGAAGCTAAGAAGAGCTCTTTGGGTACCTGATGGGTTGATAATTAACCTAGGATATTCTCTTCTCTCTCATGTGGTGTTTAACTTTAAGTCATGTTAGAGGGCTGGCTATTCAGTTGCAAATCAACAAAGGTGCCAAGGGAAGCTCCACGAAGTCTGAGGCACCAGGCAAAAGTCATACCAATGACTAGTCATTATGTGAGATTTCCTCTCATTGGACCAATGACAATTATGCATCTTGGTCTATTAAGATGAAGGCCCTGCTGCAGAATCAGAGACTGTTTGGGGTGATTGAGAACCCCATCCCTGCAGCACCAACGCGTGCTTGGGAGTCACAGGATGTGAAGGCCAGAACAGCTATAATTCTGTGTGTGTCAGACTCGCAGCTTGTGCATATACAGGATTTACAGCACGCGAGAGAGGTTTGGGACACGCTGAGAAGGACACATCAGAGAGATGCAGGTTCTTCAGCGTTGCTGTATTTTGAAAAGCTGACCAACCTGAGGCTTGCGCCTGATGGAGATGTACAAGCGCACCTGACGGAAATGAAATAACTGCGTCAACAGATGGTGGAACGCAATTTCCGTCTGCAGGAGGAAGTGTTTTGCTTCATGGTGATAAACAGCCTGAATCGGACTTACAAAACCGTTGCCAGTCAACTGGGGTCACTCCCAGCGCAGGATTTGACCTCGGAGAGGGTCTTTGCCGTGGTCCTGAATGAACAGGACAGACTTGCTGCCCTGGAGGTCAAGGACAAGGGGAGGGAAGAACGGAGTTCTGACACCCCCACTGCTACTGCTACTGGAGAAAATGCTGTAGCTTTGAACGTTGTCCGATGTTTCAATTGTGGACAGACTGGGCATCTTCAGTGGAACTGCAAGAAGCCACGTCAGAACAAAGGTGCCAAGGGAAGCTCCACGAAGTCTGAGGTACCAGGCAAAAGTCATACCAAGTCACAGGCGAAGCCTGCAAAGGCTTTGATGTCCAAAGGAACCACGCCAGAAGTGGAGAACGCTTTTGTCATTGACACGGGGTGTACGTTTCACATGACAGCACGCAGGGATTTGTTTTCGACGTTTAAGAAGCAAAGCTTCGCTGTACAACAGGCCAACGGTCAGGAGCTGAAAGCGACCGGAATTGGAACTGTGTATCTTGAAAGTCTGAACTTGACTATAAACAATGTTTATTTGGTTCCAGAGTTGAAGTACAATCTGCTCAGCGTTTCGCAGATTGCCAAGAAGGGACTAAAAGTGTCCTATGATGATGAGAACTGCGAGATCTACAAAGATGGAGAGCTGTATCTTTCTGCCAAAGAGAAAGATGGACTGTATTTGTTGACTTTTGATCAAAGTGATTACATGAATTGTAATTCTAACATGATCTCTTTTGCAGGTGTAGCCAAGAAGAACGCCAAGCAGGTCACCTCGAGGGTCAACAGGGCATTTCAGCGGGTGTATGCTGATGTGATTGGTCCTCTAGCACCATCTAGAGGCAATGCAAAATATTACCTAATGTGTGTTGATTCTTTCACAGGTTTTGTCTGGATTTATCTTTTGGAGAGACCAAAAGATGCCTTAGAAAGGTTTAAAGAGTTTTGTGACAAGGTTAAAAATATGCATGATGCTGACATTGATTGTCTTTGCACAGATGAGAAGCCAATTTTTCTCTTACAGGATTTCCAGAGGTTCCTGAAGAAGAAAGGGATAAGACACAAAATTGCTGCTTCCGAAGAAGCTTGGAAGAGATGTGTCTGCGTTAGGGTGAACAAAGAATTGCAAAAGGGAATGGAGGCGCAATTGCTAAGTTCAAATCTGCCACATGAGTACTGGGCTGAGTCGCTAATGTCGTTTTGTTATACGTGGGTGAGAAAGTTTTCAAAAGAGTTGGGAAGTTCTCCTTTTGAGAAACTGTTCCATAGAAAACCTTCTGTTGCCCATTTCAAGGTTTTTGGGTCTCATGTGAGGACAGAAGCTCCGGGGGGAGTAAAGAATGCCAGAGGCATTTTTGTGGGTTATGAAAAGGGTCTCTACAGAGTAATTTTGTCTGAATCTGGTCAGGTGATTCTCACAAAATTTCTAGAGAGTGCTCCTGAACAGGAGAGAGTGATTGTTCACACATTTCCCACAGGTGATGATGATTCAGATGATGATGATGATGTTGATTTCATTGAATTCAGTAGTACTGATGATGACAGCGATAGCTCAGACAGCTCAGTTGTCACAGTCATTGAGAGGAAACCTCACATAATGACTAGACCCTCAGAAGAGGAGGATGAACCACTGATTACGCTTAGTACTGGTTCTCCAGAGAGTTCAGAGGCTGAACCAGAAAACAGAGAAGAGCAGCACCTCTTACGTAGGTCTGAGAGAGCAACGAAGGGTGTACCACCCAAGAGGTATTCAAAAGAGTTTGCCAACCTAGTTATTGCATGTGTTGCTGTTGTAAACAACCAGGGTCAAATTGAAGCTGTGTCTGAGTCAGAGACAAAGGCACAACAGAGAGTTGCTAACCAAGGTAAGGCAGATGCACTCATTCCTTGGAAGTCACACAACCAGAGAGGTACATTGGTGAAACCAATGGCGGGTAGTTCCAAGGGTGGGACTGAAACAACAGGGGAATGTTATACATATAACAACTGTTTGTTTTCTTCTCTGGATCATGCATTGCACGCGGCACGCATTGATTCTTTAGGGGGAGGATGTTACCATAAAGAAGCAATGCAGAAGCAAGAAGCAGCAGCTACGTCAGCTGCTGGTGGCTGGAAAGCCAGACAGGATGTTTGTGACTGTTGCCATGGCAAGAAAGGGGCAGTCCATTCTCCGTATTGAGCACCGGATGTGAGCTCAGTGTGTGACATATGACCTGTACAGGATGTACATGGGTGGAGTGAGTCTCTCTGCTGTTGTTTGTGAAGAGTGCAGACATCTTTATCTGTATGGCTGCTAAAGACAGAAATAAAGACATGTAAATACATTTCTGTCTGAGTCTGATTCCTCTCCCTGGGGAGCAGGGAGGAGGAGAGAAGCAGTGGTGTGTTTTTCTCACAGTCTGGGAAAAATCGCCGATACAGACCGCGCCTGTTTGCTGCCGGAAGTCGCAGGGGGAGGTCAAAAGAAATTCAGCCGGTGCCTGGAGAAGTAGGCACATTCCTCTGACCGAGGCAGAATTCCAACAGTCTTTGCATCTTTCTCTGAAAGCCACAGAGAACAAAGGATGTGATAATGAGGTCTCTCCTGAAGAGAAAACAGCTCTAGGCTAATGGAGGCTATGTTGGGGCGGGGGGGGGGGAGAGAGCTCTGATTTTAGGGTTTTTTTTGAGTTATTTCAGATTACTAAAACAGTGAATCTGTTTTGAACACGCACATGATGTCGTACAATTATTTGGATGTATCATTTGTTTTTGTTTTTAGGAACAAGTTCTGTGAGCAAAGAGTTTGAATCATAATTATGGGTCTGGACAATTTTTATTCCAAGAGGAGTAAGTTTTTATTCATCTTGCTGTTTCAAGCTGTGCAATATTAATATCTGGAATATTGTGGAACACCTTGCCCCCCCCCCCCCCTTTGGCTGTCTTTTGGTTGTCTTTTTGCCTGCCATGTGCCTGCTGTAAAGGTCACATTTGTTTGTGGACTCTGGCTTTTGTTGTAGCTGAATACATTTTATTGCTTTATTTTATTACAGTGTGGTATATGGTATTGTGATTTTAACTTGTTGCAAGAGCGTGGTGTGGTACAAAGGCACTTTGAAGGGCAGGGCAGACATTTCTGTGTGAATATCTAAAATACCTCACACTGAGGAAACAGGCTTGGAAGCAAAGGCTCAGTAATGGCTGTGCAGGCAGGCAAAGGTGAGGAACTTCTAGTGCAATGAGTCTATGTGCAATGCCAGCAACGTAATAGCTGTTTTGTTGGATAATAAGGACTAAATGGCAAATAATCATCCAGCCTTCAGAATTCTATCAGGTAGCAGCTAATTGCTCTAGCTACAAAGCTAGAATTCATTCTCATTTCAAAATTGCTTCCAATGGACTTCAGAGCTACTTCAAAGTAACTGTAGAAAAGCTTCCATTATTTGATGCCCAACTCTTTTTATCTAGAAGATCTTATGTTTACCTGAGAGAGTTATGATGTGTTGCTGACATATCCCTGTTTGGGTGTTGCCTTTTGGAGCTAGGACTCCTGTAACCGCAGACATTTTTAGAAAATGCCCCCAGTCCAAGCAAATCAAAGAGATAGTCCCTTTACATTCCAAAGGAAGTGGTTGTTGAATTATAGAGAATCCTCCCTTGTTCCAAATATACCCTATAAAACCCATTCACATTTTGCTGCAGCTCCTTTGTATCCAAACATTAGGGCCAAACATAGAACTTGCTAAGAAAGTCAAGGTGGGCACAGGATATCACGAAGCACATAGTAATGTGGGCTGCCACCTTTAAAGCAGTTGGGGCAAGATCATTGCCTGTTGCTGCCTTCCATCTCTCCTTTGATCAACTGAGATTTATTTTTGTCATCGTTGCCTCAACGTGGTTTGACCAATGCCCCTGGAGCGGGGACCGTCTGCCAAGAAACCCCTGGCCACTGCTGATCATCATTGCAGACCCTATTTTGTGTCCCTTTTTTCCAGGGACAGCCCCAGTTTCTGATTTGATTCTGCAATGTCCCACTTTTCCTTAGGATGACCCTATTTTCATCAGAGAAATGTTGGAGGGTATGGAAGGACGTCCCTATTTTCATTGGAAAATATGGCGTTATGTGATCCCTGAGCCAAGGAGATAAGTAGCTATCCAACCTTTAGAAGACATCTGAAAGTTTTTAAAAAATATTTAATGTTTAATTGTGCATTTATATATGTTGGAAGCCACCCAGAGTGGCTGGGGCAACCCAGTCAGATGGAAGGGCTAAATTATTACTGCTACTACTACTACTACTACTACGGAATAAGGTGTCCCTATTTTAATTGGAGAAATGTTGGAGGGTATGTCATTGCCTACCTTTTCCCTCTATTGGGACATGGGTGGTGCAGTGGTCTAAACCACCAAGCCTCTTGGGTTTGCTGATCAGAAGATCGGCAGTTCGAATCTCCATGATGGTGTGACCTCCCATTGCTCTGTCCCAGCTCCTGCAAACCTAGCAGTTTGAAAGCACGCCAGTGCAAGTAGATAAATAGGTACCACTGCATTGGGAAGTTAAATGGTGTTTCCGTGTGCTCTGGCTTGTGTCACAGTGTCCCATTGTGCCAGAAGCGGTTTAGTCATGCTGGCCACATGACCTGGCCTAAAGCGAGATGAGTGCTGCACCACATAGTCTCCTTTGACTGGACTTAACCGTTCAGGGGTCCTTTACCTTTACCTTACCTTTTCCTTCTGGGTTAGAGGAGACAAGTCAGTGGACAAATTAAATGAAAAAGAAGATGAGCAACTGCTACCACCTATTCACTCCCTCATCTAGCAGATATATTGTTTCAGCAGCTGGAGCAGGTGCAGCAGGCCCCAGCTGTTCCCCTTGAGACTCCTGGCTCTCCTATCTTCCTCAACAGGTTGAGTGGTGAGTCAATAACAGTGGGGTGCTAGGGGGTAACCACCTTGTCCTTTGCCTTAGGCAGCAAAACTTATTTGCCCTGTCCCAGAGCCTGCTATTTTTGCCATTTTAACCTCTGCACATGATGCACAACTCTTTTAAATCTGACAAGGCGGTGGAAATGCTAGCAGCAAACAGTGAAAAACAAGGCCTGTGTGTGTGTGTGGGGAATTAATGGCTGGTGCATGAGGGCTTGGCCACATTCCTTGGGCTGTTTTGGAAGTGTTTGGCAATTTAGTCACTGCAAGACTAAAATTTGCCCATTTGGGATATGCCGATGCCTCCCGTTTGTACCTTAGAACTTGGAAATCTTCCTTTTATAAAAGACCTACATTGTTTTTTAAAAAACAACAACAACATCAACAACCCTCTAAATGGATGTTCCTTCTTCCCATCAGTTCATGCTTCCAGCTATGAAGGATTTATCCACCGTGACCTTTCTGATTTAGTGTTTTGTGCCATTGGTAATCATGTGTCTTGGGCTCCCATAAACATTCTCATGGCACGGGGACAAGGCACCTTAATAAGGTCAGTGCCATCAGAGCCTTGTAGTTACGAAGGCTTGTGCTTGGTAGAACAGAACTGTATTCAATGAGCCTTGTTTTCATTTGTGGGCAACTCAAACGGATTGGACAAGGAATGTGTGAAAATTGCTTTTTGACAGAGAGCAAGACACAATGAATATCATGAGGGTCCTTTTTTTTTTTTTTTTGCTGTCATGAATCATAGGCCTCTGTGGTGATGGAGAAAAGTGAAACTGTGGAGCTTTTTAATGCGCTACCAGCCAAGCAACTGAATTTTTCATAACCCCTTATGGTTTTACACAGTTGAACAAAAGAACAGTTCATAATATTGTACCAGAGGTGTTTGCTTAGTCTTAGTGGTACACAAAGGAAGGTTCCAATGGGTTGTGGCTTTGTTTGGTAGCCTATTCATTTCTGACAAACAGAATGTCCTTGTTTCATTTTATGAGCTGACTGATGAACTTCAGGTTAATGCAACTAACATAAACATCACAGGAAGTGAGCAACATTACGGGAGGAGAAAACTTTGGAAACCTTATGAGAAGCTGGTGAAAGTGAAGGACTGCAAGGAACATCATGCAAAGTGTGTTTATAGGACCAAGGTGAAACTGTAAAGCTCCCTTGCTATTTTTGTTATTGGGTGCTGGATGTTGCTTATGTAATCATGTATTTATCGTTCTGAAATGTTGTTTTTGGATAATATTGTATTTGCTATTGTATTGTTTTGTTATGCTAATAGGACATTCTTTTTGTACTGCTTGGTTTTGAAATGTATTTTGTTGCAAGCTGCTTTGAGTCTGGTGTGTGTGTGTGTGTGTGTGTGTGTGTGTGTAAATGTGACACACAAATGAATGAATGAATATTCTTGTTCGACATGACAAATCCTTAAGGCTGGATTCCATCTGTTTTCACATTTTGAGTACCAGATTGCTGGAGGGCAGGGACCCAGAGTAAACATTTTCACTTGCACTAAATATAGATCAGCCACACCCATTATCATGAAATGTCATTTCTTTAAGACATACTGTATGTGATGATAAAATGGTTGTGATCCATGAATAATGTGTAAAGGGAGGTTGTACTTTACAAATCATCACAGTAGCATGAACATCAGAAGAGCTCTGCTGGATCAGATCAAAGGTTGATCTTAGTAAAAAAAACACAGTCCCCCCCCCCTTTTGTTATAACAATTTAATTTATAACTTGTTTATAGCATTTGTTCTTCCTGCGTGTAGATCCATCCCTGGTCACAATGGCCAACCAGATGCTTCTGGGAACCTCAGAAAGAGGGCCTGAAGGCAGCAGCCCTCTCAGCTGTTGATCCTTAGAGGTTACAATTTCTCTGAACCTGAAGGTAGTATATAGCCATCCTAATTAATAAGCAATGGTAATCTAATCATTTGTGAATTAATCTAATTCCATTTTGCAGGTATCTAAGCAAATGCCCCCTGCCATTTATGGTGGTTAGGAATTCCATAAATTCATTATGTGCAAGAATTACAGGATGACCCTGAGTTCTAGTGGTTTGAGAGAAAACTCATCTCTGTCCAATTTCTCTACACTGTGTGTAGTTTTATAAACCTCTGCCATGTCGCCCATTAACACACACACACACACACACACATCTAAACTAAAAGGTCCCCCATTCAGGGCTTTTTTTCAGCTGGAACTTGCCAGAACTGAGTTCCGGCACCTCTTAGGTGGGCGCCATTGCCATTCTAAGAGAACAAGGGAGGCCTTCATGGTGAGTTCTGGCACCTATTTTTCTAGAAAAATGGCACTGCCCTCAATGCTTCATCTCAGGGGTGGGAACTACAGCCCTAGGAGCCAAATGTAGCTCTCTAGACCTCCCTATGTGGCCCCAGGGACCACACCCCTCCCTGGCCACAGCCTATCTCCACAAGACGTAATCGCCACTGCACCTGCTCTCTGCCCACCTCAAGATTATGTGATAATTCATTTTGCTTGTCTGGATAGAGCTTGGGGAGATATGTGTGGTTGGAATATAGTAATGCAACAGTAAGAGTTGCATCTAGTGCTCTTTCGCCTTTTGCATCACTGTCAAGTGACTCTTGGAAGGGTCTCCATGACCCATGAGGGAACGTGTCTTTTGGTTTCCCCATGTAACCCTGAAGATTTATGCTGATATCCTAACTCACCAAATGAGTGGCTTTTGCGGTTAAATTTCTCTAGTCCCTCATTTATTTCCAAGAGCTCTACAGTTTATTTGTGTGAGGTGCAGCAATACAGTACGGGCCCTTTAAATAAAAGAGTCATTTTCCTCTACACTTTCCCCTCATAAGTAGGCCACCCAAGAGTTCCTGTTTCATATCTGTAACACGTCGATAATGCAGCAGTTTTAATTAGGTATTATGCAGAGGGGGCTAGGTCATTCATTTTAATATCAAAGTTGAAAGAAGTCTGTGGAACACTAGAGGTCAGTTTTGCATGATAATAAAATTATTTTTTCCTTGCAGGGGCAGAGGTCAGTATCCTAACTAAGGATTTTTTTTTTTAGCATTTCACGGTGAATTTCATGAATATTTATTTGTTAGGGCATATATTAGCAAGCTGGGAGAGTCTGAGCATTTACACGAAGTGTGGGTGACTAATTACAAGCGAATCACAAGGCCCAGCCAAAAAGAGATGGAAAGAACAATACTGAGCAAAAATATAGAAGCAACCTGGAGATGACTTCTCCTTAGAAGCACAGCACTGCAGATCTTGTTGGATCGTCTGGTGGCTAGCAAGTTTGTGTCAAAACCTGCTTATGAAATAGCACATAATATGATATGATATTGAATGCCCTCATCAAAGCAAGCCCACCTTCAGTGAAGTTGCATGAGCATTTGTAGGATTACGATGCCCTAGATGAAGGCCTGCCAGCCCATAAGGCAAGGTAAGGCAACCATCTCAGGTGGCAGGATCCAGAGGGGCAGAAGATCCTGATGTAGATCTCTTTTCTCCCCCATGTCCCTGACGTAACCCGTTCTGCCCTGGTGGGGTGGGGAAAACCATGTTGTGGTTCACCTCAGATGCCAAAATGTCTTCGGCTGACACTTTCCTAGGCCATATTATTTTCATTTTTTTAAAAGCCTTTTTTCTTAAAAATTAATAATAAATCCTGCTACGTTAGCTTCACTTTACATAAGTAATCGCCTTTCCACATGCACATATATGTCTGTAGCAAAATGGCATAAACCAAAATGCGGTTATGTGGCCAGAATTCATGTTACAAAGAACATAGTGAAATTTTCAGAAATACTTACTCCACACAGGCGAAGTGTGCAGGGTTGAAAGAGCAAGACAATTCTGAATGAGAAAGAGCTGCAAAGCAAGATGGTCACAATATTACTTGCAAAATGAACAAAGTAAGACAACATCACAAAATCTGTCACTACTGATGGCCATATCATTGCATATTATATATTTGCGACATGGTTTGCTTGTTCCCTGAACCTGTTTCAAGGCACTTCTAAAGCTTTAGATGAGTAGTGGCTAGAGATGGCTGGATCAGTACATTTGCTGCTTTGCATCTTAAGTCTCTTCAACTCCATTTTCTGTTCTTTTCCAAATATTTTTTTTATTAATTTTCATTCTTCACACCACACATAAAACAACATAACTCACAACACACCAAACGCTTTGCTTAAAAATATCAAATCATATTCTCACAGTTCCTCCCAAAAATTATTTCAGCGTATTGCCAATGAGATCTCAGAGGGTTATGAGCACAATCTTCTTGATGTATAAAATCCATTGAACCACATTTGCTATTTTGTTGCCTATTCACTTAGTTTGAAGAGATCCTTTCAGAAGAAGAAGAAGCTTCAAGCGACAGAATCCCCCTCAGGCTACTACTCATCATAACGGTAAACACAACTGGTTGGCCAAAGCTATGTTTGTCATTGAATTGATGGTGTTTCTGGGTTTTATCACTTTCCACAAATTCTAGACCACTCTATTACTTAGCAAATATGTTCATTCTCAAAGTGTTGCTGGCTCCCCCCCCCCCCCCCCCCCCGCTTATCAGACAAATCACCTAGACTCCTGCTTATGCATGAGCATGGAGGAAAGCTATTAAACCATTGGAAAAGGGGCAAAATTAAATTACAGCCGATTAAAATGCAACAGTCAATGCAATTGCTTTACCTTTGAGAAGGCCTCACACCTATTGCTATTCAGTTCAGCCTGAATGTACATGTTGCTGCTCCCGCTTGCTAAATGGAAATAATTGCTTGGAATTTGCAGTGTCATTAACATTGCACAGAAATGACTCTAATCTTCATGGAATTCCTGCATGATTATTTGCATTACATGCTAGCACCTTTTACATCTCTCATCATCATCCTTCTGTGCTCTTTTTGAGCTTTAGGGTCTGTAATATTCAAGACTGCTTAATTCAGAGAGTTACGTTTTAAAAAGACAACTAAAAGACTCGTAAACATTTGAAAATTGAAGGGCCCTGTTCTAGCTAAAGTTCCAGTATGCTCCTATACATGTCTACTCAAAAGTAAGCCCCACTGAAGACATTGGGGCTTACTCCCAGTGAAGTGTGCCTAGGATTCTCACAATTAAGTCCTACTAAAACCTATGGAGCTAGTCAGCTATGATTCACCTAAGTTCAAAAGTGAGGAGGGGAAAAAAATGGCCACCGGTCTTTGTTCCTGCCATCCACCTCAAGTATCAAAATCTCTTGCACTGATCCTGTTCTTACTAACCTCAAAGTCACCAGCTCAGGGAAAGTCAGGCTGCATTTTTGTGTAATCAGCCTGAAACCGGTGGCAAGCTTTATTTATGAAGACAAAATGATGTAAACAAAACCAAAAGAAGAAAATATAATAAAAATAACAAAACAACATGGATGCAAAATGAATTAGCAGTGCGATGATTTAAACCACTGTGCCTCAAAGCCACATTTTTATAGGAGCAAAAGCAAACCCGAGTGCTCATTCCCAAACTTCACATTTTCAAATTGAATAAGCTGTGCTTGATTCAGCCCTGGCTGAAATTCTAGAGGTGCAAACTTAATTATAATCTATGAGTGTTGAAAAGATGTAAATAGATGAGAAAGCAGCCTATATGGGCCGAGCTTGTGTCACGGCAAAAGTAAGCAACAACCCAAAAAAGAATTAGGGAGGCAAACTGATAGATGTATAGTTCAGTTGATCCATCTTGGCACATCATAATTTGCATTTTCCAAGTACTGGATCACAAAGCTCAGTGTACGCTGACATTGTATGTTACCTCCTTTTACAATGAGTAAATAGACTATTTGGGGAGCAAGATTATGACAGCATCATTCTGACGTCTCCCAAGATAATTTTGCAGAGGAGAAATATGTAGTTATTATCCTTTGTCAGCATATTACACTAATATGAAGATCCATTTAGATGTGATATTAAGGGCGATCAGGTGTCCTGCTTACAGAGGGCAGCCCTCTGTTTGAAAAAGTCCTCCATTAGAGTCCAGGGCTGGTTTACAGATATGGAACCACATGAAAGCAGAGTAGGGGCCTTGAAATAGTAAGAAACTATATGGAAAACAGACTAGGCATTTTAGGGCACCTTGTCACAGAACATGCTACCATGGTGAGATGTATGGTGTGTGTGATATTTGTGCTTAAATTATAGCAATTCTTATGTAATTTACACTTATATGCACACGTTAGCATTTGAAAATTTTATTCAACTTGATGTCCTTTTTGTCTGATATGCATTTCCTTTTTTCTTCCTCTTGTGATGTGACAGGGCACAGCAGCAGGCCAAGATGCAAAGATTCTTCAGACTAAAGATTCACTTTGGGAGGAATGGAAGGGAGGCATGCAGGGAGGGCTCGGTCAAATGGTGTTTAACAATATGGGAGAAGGGAGTGGGTAAAATTGATGGTGTTGTGAAGAGGAGTGAACTTGCTAACAGGGAACTAACTTAAGACTGATAACATCCAGCATCAAGGCCTGCTTGGCTGACTCTTTAATTTTCACAGGCATTCAAAGTCATCAAACAAAAAAGGGGAGGAATTTACACTCTCCTGTCACTTCAAAATTGCTTCTCAACAGAGAACGAAGAGGCTGTTTTAGGGAGAGAATGTGTGCCTTCCAAACCTGGCCTTTATACTTTTGTACACCATCCCAATCTCTGAGCAACGCGAAATTCCAGGGGTTCAGGGTTTGTGTTTCCTTTGGGAATGAGGCACGATGGAGACCGTGGTGTCTTTATGATATATGGTTTATTTACACATACAGTGGTACCTCGGGTTACATACGCTTCAGGTTACATACGCTTCAGGTTACAGACTCCGCTAAACCAGAAATAGTGCTTCAGGTTAAGAACTTTGCTTCGGGATGAGAACAGAAATCATGCTCCGGCGGCACGGCAGCAGCGGGAGGCCCCATTAGCTAAAGTGGTGCTTCAGGTTAAGTACAGTTTCAGGTTAAGAACGGACCTCCGGAACGAATTAAGTACTTAACCTGAGGTACCACTGTATATACAAGCTGAGCCTGCGATGAAGGGGGGTGGGTCACAGCATTAGCACCTCAAAGCGTCTTGTTTCTCCTGTAGCCACAACCTTGGATTCAAGCAAAGATTAGGTGTTGCTCTCAAACATTTCTCTGGCTCTCTCTCCAAATTGCTGCTTCACTTCTGATCATTCTTACTTCATATTACTGCAATTCATTCTATCTAATTGAGTGAGGGGACCCACCAGCTTGCTGTCTCACAGAGTGCCCCTTCCTTTTGTTCCCCTTAATGGCCCATCACCCATGGCTATCACCTCGAGTTTGTCAACACTCTGTTAACAAAGCCATCACTTTAGGAGTCAATGCAATTCATGTTTTGGAAAAGTCTTATGTGTCTCTACATGTCTTATGTGACAGTATTTGACATGCAAACTTTCATTACATACAGTGGGAAAGGTTTGGTTATTTGCAGGGAAACCTCGCAGAGCCTTTTTATTGATGTTCTGCTGTTGCCACTGGCTCTTATAGATTTTCTACTGAATATAATGGAACTTGTGTCAAACACTTTGGAAGCCCAGCTAATCGTTTACAAGTCATTTGCTTGTTAACCGTTGATCTTAAGGATCTGTGTTAATCGTTAAAACTTTGGCTGGCCTTGCAGCACCATGTGACCCTGAAAAACACATTTCCTTTCCTCACCTTTCATTATTTTTTCGTGGGGTATGTATTTGGAGTGGCACTGGGAACTTGCCACATTCAGCCTTATCTGGAGTCTTCAGCTTCTACCAAACAAGACAGGAGTGTTAGCACCTGCCTTGAAAGATCCAGTTTCTAAGGATTTCTGACGTATTCCACATTCGTGCATATTGCACCTTCTGGCATAATTCCACCCCCCAACTCTTTTATCTAACTTCATTTGTAGAATTGTTCCTCACAATCGTGCACGGATATCAACAAACATCGCTGAGGCTTCATTGACTCTGTTTTTAAAGGACAAGCCTCCAGCCATGCAGATAGCATTCTCATTGTTTTGAGCATTCCTCAGTGCCTTTCTTCTACCTTTTATGCCCCAAACTTATTCTTCCACGGGGAGAAGAAAATCCTACCCTGAAGTCAACTGAGCCTGAAGCTTCAGCTTTGAAGGGCTGCTATGCAGGAGAGCTAAAATACTGGTCTGGGGTACACTTGAACAGTCATTGCCAGAAGGAACTGACAGCTCCTTGTGGGGAACAGAAAAAGGTGGAGTTAATTGAGCATGGCAAGGGAGATTGAAAGCAAACAAGACATATTTCTGCTTTTCTTTCTTTCTAAAAGTAGGATTCAAGGTGAATATCAGCTAAGGCACCAGAAAGGGCTATTTTGAAGCAATAAAACTGATTAGACATTTTCTTTTGAGCTTCCCAAATGAGTCCCTACCCTTTTTACACACCAATGAGTTAACTGTCCCCTCCCCCATAGAAATCCATGGAAATTTGACATCCTTCCACAGGGCCTCCAAAACGGAGCTGTTCTGCCAGGCCTTTGGTCAGGGTTCAGCCTGACTCATTTTCTCTTTGTATAAGAACAAGCACGAAGGAGGTTCCCAGCCCGCTCATAGGTCCTTATGATATCAGTGGAAACAGTTGGTCTTGGTGAGTTTTAACCGCTCCCAGTTTTAACCTGAAGATTGCCACTTGTCCAGGTTTAATTTTAATTGTTTGAATTAATTGTGGGATGTATCTTAATTGATTGATCGCTTCTATTATGCATATCGTCTAATTTCTATGATGTTAGCCACTCTGAGCCCAACTTTGGCCAGAGAGGGCGGGATACAAATAAAAATTATTATTATTATTATTATTATTATTATTATTGGTCAGGAAAATAATCGTAGGCATTTCTCTGTTGCAATGAAATGACTCTCTCAGTATAGGTCAGTTTCTGCTACCTTTCTTTCTGTTGAGGGGCACATTCCATTTGGGTAATCTGTCAGGAACCACATGCCAGTAGAAGGTGGAAGGCAGATCCAAAAGTGTGTCGTCCACTTGCTTTCCTCTGCCTTTCTGTTGCTCCTTCACACCCTCCTCCCTCATTTTTCCCATCTTTGATACCTGTGTCCCTGGGCTTCTCTCCAGGTCTTCTACTCAGCATGTGATATGATCAGGCCAAAGCACTCATTAAACAACGTGTAGCAGACACAGAGCGCCAGTTAGATCTAGCCAGGACCCCAACTTTTATTGCCAATGAATCCATCAGGTACTCTGTCTCCCCCATGGCATATCTAACTAAACTTGAAGTCCCTAAGCATCGGAGGGCCTTTACTCTGACACGATGTCTCGCCCTCCCCTCAGCTGTCATTGAAGGTCAATATAGGAAGATTGCTTACTCAGAGAGACAATTCCCCTGTGATTCTGGATAAATAGAAACAATAGAGCATGTGCTTCTCCAGTGCCTATACAGTGGTACCTCAGGTTACAGACGCTTCAGGTTACAGACACTTCAGGTTACAGACTCTGCTAACCCAGAAATATTACCTCGGGTTAAGAACTTTGCTTCATGATGAGAACAAAAATCGTGTGGCGGCAGCGGGAGGCCCCATTAGCTAAAGTGGTGCTTCAGGTTAAGAACAGTTTCAGGTTAAGAACGGACCTCTGGAACGAATTAAGTTCTTAACCCGAGGTACCACTGTAATGGGAAATCATGTTGCCGAAAGATGGAACTCCACAGTGCCATCTGGTGTCACAGCATTATAACGCATTTAAAACTTTTTATTTTTTTATTTTTACTAATGTGGCTGAGTCCCTGGTATAGATTGTCATGTCCCTCCCTGCTCCTGTTTACACATGCAACCTGAACCCGAAAAAGAGATGCATACATGTCACTGATATACATGCGTGTCTGGGTAGACTCACAGCACAATGCTTTTCTAGTCCCCATTGAATCTAATAGGTGTAGCTGATCAGCTAGAGATAAGCTTCATGCTCAGTGGTCACTAGTCACATGAAACCCCAAAGTGAATCGAGTTCAGCTGGGGATGTGGTGTGTATATGCTGGGAAGCAGTGGCCAATAGTGGCTTTCTTGGGTGCATAGTCACATAGCAGTCGACACACATGCAACTACTTTCAAGTACTCTGTGTATTTTCAAATGGAGATGTTTTCTGTTTAGGAATGCTTTACCATTTGGAGTGGAAGGGAAGGGAAAATATAATGCCTTGCACATGTTCTGGAGATGTTCTCATGCATCATACATGGTCCACCAATAGTACACCACCAGGATTGATTTACTAAGTCTACCAGCCACATTGCAGGACTACCTGAACGCCTCATGATCTTCCTTTTGTTCTGAAGTGCAGCACAGATAGCGTTCTGTTCAAGAACATTAAGTGCTTGAGTCAGTTCAGATTATAATGTTCCATAAAATCTTGTTGTTGTTTTTAAATAATATTTATTGAAATTTTACAAAATCAAAAATACAAAAAAGCATAATAAAACAAAAAACAGAAGAAAACTCTCAAACAAAAATACAAAATACAAAATACAAAAAACAAGAAAAATGGAAAAATGGAAAATAGAAATTTAAAACAAATCCATTTTTTATAACTTTAAGCTCATCAACTTGTTTCTTTGACTTCCTCACACCTCCCCTTTTTGTATTCCCATTAAAATATTCAAATCAGCAAATCCTTATCCTAATTCATTTTTACATACTCTTTTTAACTTTTGTTGTTAACTTTATCTTCCCTCAAACCCATAAACTTTAAATTTTAGAATTTAAACCATATTTGTACTTAACACCTTCAAATCTTCTGCTAAAGCCAATTAAATCCTTTCCAGCACAATCTATTATTTCATTGATATTACTAAGAAATAAAAAGATATACAAAAGAAAGTTCTCTTATAATTTTGTCCATCGTCCCTTCCTCCTGGTTTCGGGTTATGTCAGTCCTTATTTCCCTTTAAATCTTAACCATCAGTCCGGTGTTCTAATGTCTGAGGCTCTCAAATCACTTCCAAGCCCCCTCTGCTGGCTTTCTTGTTCCTGGTTATAATACGACACTTCCTTGTCCCTTGTTAAAATCTTTCGTAATTTCTTCCCTTTCTCCTTGGGGGATAGGTCTCTGGGGAGTTCCATACAGTCGTAATCTCCATTTTCATTCATCAAATTGTTCCATTCCCCACAGTCCCACTCCCCTTTGCTGATTTTGTAATCCAAGCAATAATTGATCCGGAAGAACTTATCGTCTTGTTTCACAGTCCCACTAGAGCTAAGGATTCCCTTGACTCCAAAAGCTTGTAAACGCCCTTTGAATTCAATGACTTTAGATCTCTCACTTTGTGGTTTTTGAGGTACAATAACAATTTCTTCCATCTTCCACTGCCCTTGGATCCTTGAGTCAGTTTCCTGAGTCGGTTGTTGTGTAGTTTCTCTCTCTTCTTCTCCTGTCAATTCATACTTTCTAGCTACAGCAGCCATAAAATCCAATTTTTCATCCACCAAGTTCATATCCTCATGCAGCTGCTGCAGCAAAGCATATATTTTGCCAAGGGCAGAAAGTGGAGTTTCCTTCCTACTCATTTCTGGTCAAGGTCAAGTATCTGGTCCCACGCTGATTCTCACAGCTGTTATGTCTCCCCCTAAGGGCTGCAACAAAGAAACTGGCAAACTCCCTCTAGAGCAGTGTTTTTCAACCACTGTTCCGCGGCACACTAGTGTGCCGCGAGATGTTGCCTGGTGTGCCGTGGGAAAAATTGAAAAATTCGAAAGATTTAAAAATAAAGTATTTTATAATTTTTCATATTTCTGTTTACTTACTATTTCATAATAAAGTAATTATAAAATACTTTCTTTGTGTTTATTTGATTCCTATTCAAGAGAATTACTTTATATATAGTCAATATAGGCACAGAGTTAAATTTTTTAACATTTTCTAATGGTGGTGTGCCTCGTGATTTTTTTCATGAAACAAGTGTGCCTTTGCCCAAAAAAGGTTGAAAAACACTGCTCTAGAGGACACAGCTTCTATTTAGCCTCCATCTTTAAAATGTATCCAACAAGGGAAAATTTACTTTCAGTTTCCTGGTACTTTGTTTCCTTGCAATAGACAAAAGCAGCAGAGAGCAACATAAAAATCTGTCTGTCCAAATATAATCCGTTTTCTTTAAAGATTTCTGTCCTGACATCCCGTCCCCAGGTTTGGGGCAATGGAAATTTATGTTCCTCTATTCTTTCCCTGCAGGATTAAACAGTCATAGTTCTCCCCCCCCCTTTCCTCCTGCTGTCAAGGGGGTTTTAATGATCATAGGTGCAGGAAATTTCAATCTTAGAGTCAAATTCCAGGCTATTTAGCATGTACGATCTTTGCTTCAGTCTGTTTACAAAAAGCGGAAGGCGGACTTCCTGTTTAGACCTTCCCGCTTCGTTACCTAATTCAGAAAGTTTTTTCTTAGCCAAATCTTCCGTTTTTACTCACAGGTACTTGTTTAGAGTCCAAATGTCATCAGAAGAAAGTCAGCGCTCTCCGGCGATGGCTGTGCGGCTTCCCTCCATGAAAGTAGCAGTCGGTTTGATGCACCGCGCTGCTATTCCACTTCGCTCCGGCGCCCCAAAAAGGGGTTTCCCGGTGAGTAGGGGAGGCGCTCTTGGCGCTCTGCCGAACCCCACGTCCCCAGGCTCCTCCGCCTGGGGTTTCTAACGGGCCCCCACCTTCACTGCGGTGGGAAGACCCAGCTTTCACGGAGCCCGTTCCTCCGCTCGGAGGAACTCCGCCATTCACCGATGGCGCTAACCCATAAAATCTTGCTGCTGTGATTTCACATTTATTTTAATTTATAATTTGCCCTAAAGAACCCAAAAATAGCCCAGTGAGAACTAAATGCACTTAGTGGACTCAAAATGCTAACTAACTATAGGGGTTAGAGTGGAAAGAGAAGATGAGGAGGAATGGAATGGAATATCATGGAAAAGGCCTTGGCTGACTAGCTGGAACCCTGAACAGGACCAATCTGCGCTGCTACATTTTGTTGTAGATGAAATTTCAGTTGGCCAAAGAAGAGGAAGAAGAAGAAATCAATTCACTGAATGTGTTCCAGCCTAGTTGTCTTCCATAGAAGTTTGAATATCATTATTTTTTTTTTGGTAATTTTTTTAAAAATAATTTTTATTTATTTTTCCATGTATACTTCTTCTAACAATATATCTTTAACAGTTTTTCATATTTCGACCCTCCTCCCCTGGACTTCCCTCATACTCCTGTTTTGTTTTATTTCCATATTGTTCACCCTGCATATTGTTTCCCCAAAATTTTCTCAATACATATAGTCTTTTTTTTGTATACAGTTGTGATTGTTTACTCACACCCTGCCAATGAGTCCATTTCTTTATGTTGCCTTTTCATATATGTTGTAAATGGTTCCCATTCTCTTTTAAAGTCTTTGTTGTCCTTTTCATTTAATTTTTCTGTTAGTTTTGCCAGTTCTGCATATTCCATAAGTTTCCCTTGCCGTTGTTCTTTTGTGGGTACTTCTTCTGTCTTCTGTCTTTTTTTTTTTGTAATTGTGTCACCCCCAGATTCAAACAACACAAGACCAAAGATTTCTTTATAATGAATAGTATCCACTTCAAATAATTTAGATATCAAGATCATTACCTGCTGTATAGCAACAAGTGTTCTCTTTAACAAGCTTTCCTTCATCCCGAACGCAATGCAGGCTTCGTTGCAAAAAATCCAATTAGAGCCTGGCGGTCTTCAACTACAAAATCCACACTGTACATCTCAGGGTCCACCGGCCCACATTTTCTGACTGGCTGTGGCTGGTGAACCCCAGGGCCAGACAGCTGTTGAAGTGGGAAGGTTTTGAAGGAAATAGAACAGTTTCAAAGCGGGAGGAAGAAAGGAAGTGGGATGGTTAGTCCAGACTCCATTTTGACCTCCTGAAAAGAAATGGGTTGCTCATTATTTCACCTGTAAAGATGCTGAATAATATCTCACCAGAAGTTGGTTCCCCATCTCAGCAGGTGGGGAATAACAGTTATGCTGGCTTCCCAGGCGGTGGGTCACTGCTGCTTATACGGAGGGAGAGGGTGGGAAGGCCGGTGAGGTACAAATACTCCAGCAGGAGTGGCTGGAGACAGCACTTCGCAGGTGTATACTGCATACAAACACTCATCTGCATCTGCACGAATCAACTCACATGCAACCTTTACATACATAAACACACACATTCATTTTCTGTCTCGCTCACATACTCATATACAGTGGTACCTCAGGTTACATACGCTTCAGGTTACATACGCTTCAGGTTACATACACTTCAGGTTACAGACTCCGCTAACCCAGAAATATTACCTCAGGTTAAGAACTTTGCTTCAGGATGAGAACAGAAATTGTGCTCCGGTGGCATAGCGGCAGTGGGAGGCCCCATTAGCTAAAGTGCTGCTTCAGGTTAAGAACAGTTTCAGCTTAAGTACGGACCTCCGGAACAAATTAAGTATATAACCTGAGGTACCACTGTAGCTTCTTACAAAGTAACTGCCATCCAAATTGTAGCTACCATACCCTTGCCATATTTAGGCTTCAAACCATCCTGTTGAACCCTAAATGTGGCACAAAGGGCCATTTCAATGGGGTAGTCACAGATAGATGGGTTAACCCTATACTCCCCAGCTCTACCCCTACCCAGTGCCTCCCATGCACCTCCAAATGCACTCATGTTGCCTCCAGTAGGAGGATCTTTTGAAGCCTCAATATGGCACTGTGGGTAAAGTTTAGGGTAAGGAGCAGCAGCCGCAGGCCAGGAGGAGAGGTGTCATGGGTTGTACCCAGTCTGCAAGATGAGGAACCGCTGTTTCAGAAGGCCTACAGTGAATAATTAGAGGTGCTTCCTCTCTAGACACACACATGAGATGTTTTCGTTTGCAGAACAGCATGGGATCCAATTGTATTAGCCCAGGTGACTTCAACAGACAAGGTAAATTTTGCTATTTCTAAATTAAAATTGACTTGAGGGGAAAACAAGGCTTGACCGTGTTCTCCGATGACAGACCACCAAATTGGATGTGTAGGGAAAGGCTTTGAGCAAATGCCACCCACTGGTAGGAATTATCATCTGGTTTCCATTCTTTATTAGATATTTCACTCTAAAGATATCCCTTTCAAATGCAAGTGCTTGCTGTCTTAATGATAATAATGGAAGGTGCAAAAATGAAACGGGTAGAGCTTTAAAAATGCTAAATGCCCATTCTTTGAAAAACGATGGAGCACATTCCGCTAGTGCTGTTATGTACTGTGATGTTGTATGAACCACCCCCAAGAAGAGCACAGTTCTTGACACTCCTGTTTGAAGGATATGGGCAACACACTCATTTATTCTCAGGTGCCAAAATGAATTAATCTTTTCAACCAAGAAAAATGTGCTATGTACAGCAGTGGCAAGCACTACACAGCCATTCTAGACACCCACTCACCCTCATCATTTTGGTCCATACCAAAGCTCAAAAACCTGTTCACTATTCTGTGGCTTTGAATTTAGTCACCCCAATAGTGCCATATAAACACTATAGTCACTTTTTTAAAAAAAAAATTTAAAAATGCTTTTTAAACAAATACAAATACAATAACCATTAAATACGTGTCCAGTAGTACATCTAATGGATTATATTTTATCCATTGTCTCTAGACACAGCACTTTTTTCAAAAAAAATGTTTAGGGGTAATCTCATTTTGACTCAAGAAAACCATCACTTTATAGTTCCAATTGGGGAAAATAAATGCAATAAATGGACCAAAGTACAAAGAACATGCAAACTTTCATCAGTAAAACACCACACATCCACATTCCACACTGCTTCACACATTAAACGCCCGCTTCCATCTGAGACTCAGGAAACACCATGACAGGAAATGAGGCTGCCATTGGGGGTAGCAACGGAACTGAATTCACCATGCTAGAGAAGAAACTAAAAAATTTAATTTTTTAAATTTCTTCTCCCATTAGATTCACAAAATGTTTAGGGGTATGCATCCCCCCCCCCCAGAAAAAAGCACTGCACTTACACATTCAACATTCAAACATATTACAGTCATAACTCCGCTTACATATCCCTCCGGTTATGTAAACTTTGGGATACATAAGCGGCAAACCTGGAAGTATATTTCCAGGTTTTTTTAAAAAAAATAATTTTTATTCAATTTTTAAAACACATAATTAAAAGACAAACACATCACAAAGCACAAACAAACATAAACAAATCAAACATAAATAAATTCATAATCTTATTTTCTTGTAACTTCTTTCAATCGACTTCCCCATACCTCCCTTTCGCTGCATCCTTATTTTAGAAAGAATTTTTTTTAGCAACCCTTTAGTCAATTTATCCATTTAGTTCCCTTCATTAAATTCCCATAAATTTGTTGGTTACAGCTGTAATTCTCTGCTTCTTACCCCTTGACATCTTAAGACTCATCAATTTTACAACAGTTTTTAAGATATATTTTAAATTTCTTCCAGTCTTCTTCCACTGCCTCTTTCCCCTGGTCACGAATTCTGCCGGTCATCTCTGCCAGTCCCATGAAGTCAATCACCTTTGTCTGCCATTCTTCAAGAGTAGGTAGTTCTTGCCTCTTCCAATACTTTGCCAGAAGAATTCTTGCTGCAGTAGTAGCATACATAAAGAAAGTCCTATCCTTCTTTGGCACCAATTGGCCAACCATGCCCAGGAGAAAAGCCTCTGGTTTCTTAGAATATTTCCAGGTTTTTGCCACGTGCGCATGCGCAGAAGCGCTCTACCATCGTGCGTGCGCAGAAGCGGTTCCTTTGGTTGCAAAAACCTCGGGATATGGCCGGACCTCCAGAACGGATCCCATCTGCAACCGGTGGTACCACTGTACTTGGTGTAACCCCTCCACTGAGAAGGTCGAGCGTTTGGTATAAGAAGGTCTTGATTTTGGTCATTTACATAGTTAAAAAAAGGGGTCCACATTTCTTGGAAGGTGCCTCTATTTGTTATGTCTTTAGTTGCCCTCATGTGTCTGGTAAGATGCTCAGACCTTGCTATATCCCAGATATTATTTTCTCATAAGTTCAAGGGTATTTCAGTTTGGCTCTACCATTGCTGAGATATGGTAGAGATCAGTTTTTTTTTTTAATAAAAAAAAATAGTAAATAAACTTTAATAGGTATTTTTTGAGGGCAGGGGTAAGCTATTTGTTCACGAGGAACCTTAAAGAGATATTTTTAACAAATAACCAGAGGCTGCTTTGTGTCAGTGACAAGTAGTTCAATTGCTGCATTTGTCTGCCTTCCCCCTCTTCATTTTAGAGACTTGAAATTTAATGCTTCATTTATTAAGATGTACATATTACTCCCATTTTCCCTCGTTGCCCTTTATAAAACAGGAATCTACACCACAGATCAACTTGATCAATAGGATATTTTAATATACAAGTTTTCCGGAAGACTGAAATGGCTCCTGTGGAGACATGCTTTTTGGGGTTGGGGATACATCCCATTTCAATATTTCAGCAAGAGAGCCTTTTTTATTAGGTATTTGGTATTTACTTGGTTATGCTGTCTTTTGATCCCACCAAGCTAGGTGAAAGGAAGTTGTTTGTGGAGCCTGGGGGCAATAATACATCTAAGACTCTCTAGGATTTTATGAAAGCTCCATCTTCCCCTTTTCATTAAAGGCCAGAACAACATGTTCCACTTTCACCTCATATCCTGAAACCAAGCTGCCTCTTCTCTTCCTCTGCAAAGCAGCGGCTCCAGAGATCGAAATTTTCAGGTAAGAAGGGATTAGCAGGATCTGGGCTTCACCTCCCTGCCCCCAGCTCCATTTCCTGTGCAATTCCATAAGCTGTAGCTTAATGGTAGAGCATTTGCTTTGTCTGCAAAACGTTGTAGGTTCAATCCCCAGCATCTCCAGGTACGCCTGTGAGAAAAAACTGTCTGATATTCAAGAGAAATGCCGCTCACTATATACAATGCTAATCTAGATGGACCAATGTTTTGACGTGGTGTAAAATAGCTTCCACTGTTCCTGAGCCCTTCCCTGCAGCGGGGATTCCAGGTGATTATTGCTCTGTGAAGGGTTAACTGCAGTTCCCAGAATTCTTTGGGGGTTACTTTAAATGTATGGTGTGCACACAGCTCAAAAGAACAAGTCCCCCCTCCCAAATTATTATTACATTAGTATTAGCATTAATCTTGTGACCGCAAGCACAACCTTAAAAGAGATATGCCTTGTTTTCTCTTGCATAGCAGGGCAAAATTAATCTAAATTGCCCCCTCCTTTGACACATGCAAGCATCAAATAAAAGCAAATAATGCTTCTCACTTAGAAATTCTGGGTTTTTCCCCATATGCAAATTTTAACCAATCACTTAATTCACCAAAAGTAATACAACTAATCAGCTTAGATTTTTGTAATCTGGCAACAGTGTTAGTTTTGTAATTATGAGTGTGAACCACTTTAAGAACCGCTATGGCTGGTAAGCAGTACACAAGTGATATAAATAAGTAAATATATCCTAGTTATTAGCATTGTCTTTAAAACTAAATGGCATAATGAATGAATGAAAAACAGATAGAGGTATTCCACCCTAGACACAGAGAGATCAGTCTATTCCCAGCCTACGTCAGTTTTCAAAACCTTCATTTTAAGTCTGTCTTGTTCCATTTCCACATCATTCTGCAATTTAACTCCCCCAACACACACAAAATGTGCATTCTTTTTTGCATGTATTGTTCACAAACTGAGCATTTTGGTATGCATTTACTCTCAAACGTTTGAATGCATTTTAAAATAAAATTCATTTGTTTGTATATATGTTGTGTATTTGGGTACATATGTTTGAGCTGAGAACTGCATCTCAAAATCAGAAGTGCAAAAACTGAAGGATAACTGCGTTTTGATCCATGCATTAGTCCAGGAAGGGAAAATTAGACTGGCTAACTTAAAAAAGAGAACCAGACAAAAACCTTAAACATCCCTCTTCCCCACTAGCTATTTCTTCTGATACTGACATAATCCACTCATTCATTTCTTCCGGAAAATCCTCAGGACATTCACCCCAAGCCCTTGCATTTTTGTGCTTTTCTTGTTGTCTTCATGTTCCTTTCCCTTCTTCAAGTGATAGCATATCACAATAGTTTGCAATGGTAATATTGCAGTGCAGTCCTTGCAGGTGTGAATTGACTGTAGCACTATCCTCTCACTTAGTGAGCAGGTCACAGTGTCTGACTGTAATCTCATCTATGCAGCCCTTTCTTGCCCCAATGGCACTTGCCTGTTCCCTACTGTCACCCTTAGAAAAACACACACTTTCCCCCCGCCTTAAAAAGCGATTCCAGAGAAGTCTGGCAAAACTGACAACGCTGCTTTGCAGCTGCTTTTTAAATGGTGTCAGCCTGGACACAGGCAGGTGTTGGAGTATCAGAAGTGGGTTTCCCTTCCTCTTTGAACAGGGAATAGATAGTGCCAGTTGTCTAGGGATTAGAAACTATTCATCCTGTTCAGTAGTGATTGCACATTATCTGATCAGATCTACTACTTCTTTAAAAAGTGTCATTGTTGTTGTCTTTGTCACCTAGGAACACCCTGATGACAATGGCTGTGATCAGGGCCATCTTAAGCATAGCCGGCGCTGCGGTGCAAAGATCCATCCCTCCATCACCCCCCCCCCAGTTGTTGATCTTTTTTAGAAAAGGTTCCCTAGAATTGTTGACCTTTTTTTAGGGAGCTGACACCTGCTTACGCATTATCTCTGCTTGGGAAAAAGAAAACAGGAAACATAAACAAAGTTTTTTTAGTTGCTCATTTATTAACAATGCACCTATCATCATCATAAATCTTTATTACGGTCCAGAGACCCAACAAATCATTACAAAGCAATACACAATTCATACAGCCTACCTCCAGGTTAAACAAGCATTTAGTTCAGAATATAGGGATCATTTGTTCTTGCAACCACCGATAAAAACTTTGCCACTGCTAATGTTCTAGCATTTGTCCGGTCTTCCAATAGGAACCCGACATAGTGAGCCTCTGATTTTCCCGGGAAAGGTACCAGCATTTATTAACAATGCACCTATATATATACACACTTATACAGTGTCAGATGCATGTGGGCCAGCCAAAATCTGACAAGTCACTCCTGGTCTTAAATTGTCCAGGCAAAATGGCATAGCTTAACCTGGCACCAAAATGAGAAAAGAAATGCTGAACTCAGTCAGTAAAACACGACTCTCTTAATCTCAGGGTTGTGGTTTCAAGCCCCATGTTGGGCAAAAGATTCCTGCATTGCAAGGGGTTGGACTAGATGACCCTGGTGGTTCCCTTCCAACTCTGTGCATGGTTCTGTTATTCTGTTGTATTTGAAGGGCTGTTCACAGGGAAGATGGAGCAAACTTGTTTTGTGAGAGATGCTTGTGCTGTGATTCCTGCACTGGAGGGGGTTGGTCTAGACCAGTGTTTCCCAACCTTGGGCCTCCAGCTGTTTTTGGACTACAACTCCCATCATCCCTAGCTAGCAAGACCAGTGGTCAGGGATTATGGGAATTGTAGTTCAAAAACAGCTGGAGGCTCAAGGTTGGGAAACACTGGTCTAGAGGACCCTCGGAGGCCCCTTCCAACCGTCCAGTTCTGTGATACGATGATTAAAATGCTCCAAGAAATAAATAAACGGGCTTCTCTGCGGCAGTCACTGGAAAGGGCTCCAGGGGTGGCCATCCCACAGAAAGTTTGGTATGTATTCTGTGGCCCAAGCCCCATTCACTGGGGTGTGACCCGGTGAGCCGAAGGAGAACTCCACAGTGGCAACGGGGCTGCCCAGGAGAGCTTGATTACGTGACCGTTGTTGGAAAAACGCCCGCCGGGAAGGGTGCCAACTTCCCAAGACACCGAGGCCCCTCCAGTGGTCACTCTCTGACCGGAAATTGCCCTCAGTCCAGCAACCCCTCCATCCTGAGAGGAGCACACTCATCTTCTGGTATCCCATCACAGAAGAAAGAGACAGTCAGTAGTCTACACATTACTTTATTTATGGACTGTACACGGAGCTCTCATCTGACATGTCTGTTCTCCTGAGCAGCTAGCACAGAAATCCAACTCGACACTCACTTCACTCAGAAGCAAAAGTAACTCTCTCCAGTTACTGAGAACAATCAGAGACTTCCTGTCTCACGCTACCAGACATCACATGATGTCAACAACCATTGTGCTGCTTCTCGCAGCTGGTGAGATATAAAATTCCCAACAACCGCATGCCTGAGGGATTTAGGCAGCTTGAGGCATGTGTAGGCCGGCCACCTCAACGCCTCCCTTGCTCAGCCACAGACTCTGGGCAGGAGCCCAAGGCAGCGGAGGCAAGGCCGGGCTGTGTGCCTAGTGGGAAGCGCACAGCCTCTAGGCACGTTGAGGCGCGTTAACACCGGCCGCGCCTCAACGCCTCCCGCTCAGCTGTTGAGCAGCAGGAGCCCGACTCCCGAGGTGGCGGGGCGGCAGGTGGCAGAGGCTGCCTGGTCATTCTGGCTAGGAATGATGGGAGTTGTAGTCCAACAACATCTGGGGACCCACAGGTTGAGAAACACTGCGAGTTGGACTCCGCTCAACTCTGGACTCCCCGCGGCACCTTCGGCAGTGGGGAGCGCCCTGATTCAGCACGCCAGCTGCACCACTGGTTAGAGACGAGCCTGGCTGTGATCTGGACAATAACAAGCATACAGATGATGTGAGGCACACAGAAGTAGCTTTTGTATGTTCACGGCTGCAGCCATAAACTTGCTCACTAGCAGGTCAATTCCATCATAGGCCGTGGAGTTTATTTGCAAGCAAGCATTCCTGAAGCATTGTGCTGGCCAAGAATGATCAAAGCAGCTGCAACCATCCTTGTAGTTGGTGCTGCTGAAACATCCCAAGGCAATCTGGGAACTGCATAGGTGAAGGCTGCATAGAAAGGGCTCAAATGATCTTCTACGTGTGTGGTGTATGTGTGTGAGATTAATTTGCAGCTGACAAACAGAGATGAAAAACAGAATGGGTGCTATGCTCCCTGTTATGTTTTGATACTGTTCTCTGTTTGCCCCTCCCAACACGTGAAAAACAACTCCTATCAAATAGAGTATTCTTCAACTCCATGCAGACTTTTGGGCTGCTGTTTGGGGGTGTTTGTTGGTAAGCAGTTTTGTCACTGGGCTTTTTGTGTGTGAATCTTTATTTTACATCTTGTGACTTATGTGGAAATTGTTCAGTATGCTTGTGCATATTCTGATGTTTGATATGTTGTTTTTAACTATTTTTGTTATGCTGCAGTTAAGTGCCCCCCCATTGTAAGATGCCTTAAGCATGGTTTGATCTGTGGAAAGGTGGCATACAAATAACATTATGTATAACAACAACAACAACAACAACAACAACAACAACAACAACAATTTATTGTTTATACCCTGCCCATCTTGCTGGTTTTCCCCAGTCACTCAGGGCGGCTCCCAACAATATTAAAAACACTATCAAACATTAAAAACTTCCCTAAACATTGCCTTCAGATGTCTTCTAAAAGTCAGATTGTTGTTTATTTCCTTGACATCTGATGGGAGATCATTCCACAGGGTGGGTGCCGCTACCGAGAAGGCCCCCTGCCTGGTTCCCTGTAACCTCACTTCTCGCAGTGAGGGAACCGCCAGAAGGCCCTCAGCCCTGGACCTCAGTGTCCGGGCAGAACGATGGGGGTGGAGACGCTCCTCCAGGTATACTGGGCCGAGGCCGTTTAGGGCTTTAAAGGTCGGCACCAACACTTTGAATTGTGCTCGGAAACGTATGTATGTATACATTTACTGTTCCTACAAATCCATCCCACTCTCTCCAGTAACGATGCTGCCCTCTGAGCAAGTGCACACCTTACCTAGTTCCAGAGGCACCAACTCTCCAGCTCATTGACCTGATAATCTACACATTTTGGACTAATGTGCAGATCAGTCACATTTGCTGAGCTACCACTGGATTCCACCACTCTCCCCACCCACCAGGAAGAGATATAATGCTCAAAATACTTACTTGAAGTATTCTGCTCTTTCATTCCTTTTTAGCTTTCTGGTTGACTTAATTCTTTTCTGAGTGTTGGGGAACTCTTAATTCCCCCCTGCCGTTTTTTAAAATAAAATTTCACCCATGTGGCAGTACAGGTTGAAGTCTGGGTTTTATAGGTGCATAGATTTAGGAATCAGCTTCTAAATTTCACAATCATGCCCCATTTGAATTGTTGCGAACAGCTAAGAAAAATAAATTATCTTTACATTTATTGAAAGATTCTAGCTCTGAAGATATGCAAGATCAAAGACCGGGTTAACAATTTGCTGGAGTGTGTACACTTGTGTTCATACACCTACAATAAGGAGAATCAGCTCATTATACACTGATGTTCAGAGTCAATTGGTTGGAAATAAACTGATTTTAAATGGGTTTAATATACTCATCTAAGTTAGGTGCTGCAAATACCCAGCTCAATAAAAAAAAGAATATTATTTCACAGAGAAGTGCTATAAAGGTTTGGTTAACCACCTGGATAAAACATCAATGCTGAATAGATTAGGAATTTTTGTATTTATTTCCTTTTTTGCAATTATATGTATATGTCATACTTACTCCTTGGAAGAGCTTACAATGGTTCCTGATAGTCATGAGCAAACTTGCCTTGTCTCAATTTGGAATCAGTTTGGCATTTATGTGCTTCCTTGGAAAACTTTTTTTCTGAGAGTTCTTTCCTGGATTATCATCGATTATTTCATGGAATCATGGAATTATAGAATTGGAAGGGACCACAAGGCTAATCCAGTCCAAAATCCTGCAATGCAGGAATCTTTTGCCCAATGTGGGGTTTGAACCCACAACCCTAAGATTAAGAGTCTCATGCTCTACCAACTGAGCTATCCCATGGGCAAAACATTTGACATTACTGCTGAGAAGTGTAGTTGCCAGCACCACCCATAGGAGAGAGTTCATTGGAAATGCATTCACGCCATCCAGATAAAAAGTGAAAAGGCAGAGTTTGAGGTAATAATAATAATAATAATAATAATAATAATAATAATAATAATAATAATAAATTATTTATACCCCGCCCATCTGGCTGGGTTTCCCTAGCCATTCTGGGTGGCTCCCAACAGAATATTAAAAATGCAACAAAACATTAAACATGAAAAACTTCCATAAACAGGGCTGCCTTCAGATGTCTTCTAAAAGTCAGATAATTGTTTATTTCCTTAACATCTGATGGGAGGGCATTCCACAAGGCAGGCGCCACTACCGAGAAGGCCCTCTGCCTAGTTCCCTGTAACTTCACTTCTCGCAGTGAGGGAACCGCCAGAAGGCCCTTGTAGCTGGACCTCAGTGTCCAGGCTAAACGATGGGGATGGAGACTCTCCTTCAGGTATACTGGGCCAAGGCCATTTAGGGCTTTAAAGGTCAGCACCAACCATTGTGCTTGAAGATGTACTGGATGGAAACAGCATCTACATCATGCATACCTGTATTCGTTCATTAAATTTCTATCCTGCCCTTCCTCCCAAGGGGACCGGTTAAAGGATTCAGAGAAATTATAAGATACCAAACCAAAAAAATTATCTGGTTGGGCAGTGTAGCATCTAGAGCAGTTAACAGTAAGTTCATCACCAGTAGGGTGTTAACAATAGCCTGTTTCTGCCTATAAAACTGCTGGCGCTGCAGTTCTCAAAGACCAACAAGAATTTCATGGAGAACAAGGGGCTAATACTCAAGTGCGTTTGGGGCATGGGCTTCCAAAGCAGCCTGGTCAGTCTGTCCACTGACTTAACATGAGCAGAATCCCATTGAGCATTGGATGACAACTGATGCGTCAGGTGGGGAATGCAAGAAACTGTGCCCATTTCACAGATGTTGAGTTAAAGTGTGCTGAAGTGCCGCAGCACAAGCAGTCATGACAGATATTGCAGAATTTGGTGGTGGTTGCTAAACCACCCCTAGATATTCACTGTTGTAGATTGAAGGCATCTCTCCATCCACGATGGATGCTTAGGAAAGTAGATAGCTACTAGGATCTTATTGTCTTAAAAGTTTATTCATACCAATAATGTTGGTGTTTTAACGAAGTCAATGAAACACTTCCCCCTCTCTTTGGAGTTATTCACTTTGTCTTAGGTGGGGAGAAAACAGAGTTTAAAAATGATTGCATTGCTTTTAAGCCTGTGAAGCCATCTACTGTGTGTAATTTTACACCCTAAAAGCAAGATTAATCACATATATACACCCCCACCCTCCCCACTCATCACGCAATGCACACAGAGCCATAACTTCAGAGATATGACTGCTGTTCCTCACATACTAATCAATCTGCCCAGGGCATTCCAGCAACAAAACGTCCAGTTTTCATAGCATGCAATAAAACGAGTATGACTATTCCTATATTGAAAGGTGTTCAGAACCTATCCAAACCTAAGTGAATACTATAATCTAAAATACCTCACAAAAACTGCAAATATTTAAATCTTTCCAAATATATGGAGAATGCTTGGAACAGAAATCTCAAAGCTTTGGGTCGTAGCCAGTGCTTTACAGGAGCTTGGATTTGATATCCCACTTTATCACTACCCGAAGGAGTCTCAAAGCGGCTAACATTCTCCTTTCTCTTCCTCCCCCACAACATACACTCTGTGAGGTGAGTGGGGCTGAGAGACTTCAAAAAGTGTGACTAGCCCAAGGTCACCCAGCAGCTGCATGTGGAGAAGCAGGGAATCGAACCTGGTTCACCAGATTACGAGTCTACTGCTCTTAACCACTATACCATGCTGGCTCTTCTTCACTGGGTGCAATGCAGATCCAGTGAGGGGTGTGGCCTGAGGAGACTTCTGAGGGCCTGATAGAATGGACTGGAGAGCCACATTCAGATGGTAGATGTCTGGCAGGATGCATTTGTCTAGTGGGTCATAAACCAACGAGAGCAAGAACTGTCCATGGGAAGGAATGGGTCATGCCACTAATGTTTGAGAGGCCACAGCTCTTCCCTCTTTCCAATTTTCTAACATTTTTCAGTGTTGCTGCTTTTTTTAATATTATGGGAGGCTGACTCACCACAGAATTACATATTTTTTTTCATACCTGAAATGATTTTTGAGACAGATTGAAAAAAGGGATGAAACCCCATCAGCTTGCAACCATTCCATGAACGCTGTGGTAAATTTTGACCTTGTCAGGCAAAGACATTTGATTTGGTTTCTCTGAAAAAGATACATCCACAATATTAAATTAATTTCCTGTAAACTTCACTATTCTACATTACCAAGCCTTGTAAATGTCATCTTTATCCATCATCGTGTAATATTTTGATGTCTCGTATATGGAAATTCTCATTTCATTTTCTGCTTTTCTAAAAAGACAGGTTATTTCCCTATTAAATTACCCCTTCACAGTTTTGTATTTTATTACATTTTCTGTCTAAGGATGCACAATGGTCCTTGAAAAGTTATTAAATCTACTTAGTTACTTTCTAAATTAGTTGGTGCTACTCCTTCACCCACCCACCCCCACCCACCCACCCACCCACCCCCAATACAGCAAGGCTTGGTTTTTTAATTATTACTATTTTTGTAAATAATCATAGTGAAATGCTGTCAGATTCTGCTAGGCTCTCTTGAAGAAGAAATATCAAAGATTCATGGAAAAACATATTAACTGCTTGAATTGCAAAACAGCAGAAAACAGATAGGCTCAGTCTATGATTGAATTATTAACCAAAACACTGCAAGCAGTTAATATGAAGGATGCAATCTATGCATGTCATTTGTATTAAAGGACATCCAGAAAAACCACAGCTAGTCTTCATCAAGCAGTGTGTGCTGGATTCTCAGAAAGACCCAGATCTGCTTAGGACTGCCTTGATTCTTGAACCATCTTTGGCAGAAACTTGGGGGCAGATCAGACAATCTATCTTCTCCAGTGTCTGGAGAGGAGTGCGTCCTTGCAGTTCATAGCTGCCCGCCCAGTATGCCATTCCAGCCACCCCCACCTGTGTAAGCAAGGTATGGCATGACCACCTACTACGTACAGATATACAGTTCAGTGGGTATCAGGGACTGGGCAGAGGAGGAATGGTCCTTCCAGAGAAGAAGATGGCAGTTCAGAATTGCAACAGGGGTTTGAGGGAGATCACAGCTCAGAGGCAGATGATGAGGAAAGCTGGGCGGAACTGGCAAAATTGACATACAAACTGCGAGACAAGGACAACTTTGGCTTTAAAGAAGAATGGGAACTTTTTACAAATTACTTAAAAAAAAACCAAAATGATCTGGACTCCTTGGCAGGTTTTGAATAAACATACACAAATTTATTATTGTTAACATAATAGATAGATAATTTAAGGATCTTTACAATTTTATAATATGCAGAGAATAACATGTGTTGAAAAATCAGAGAGAAGAGTTGAGGGAAGTCTTGGGGGGAGGGGAGAAGGGAAAAAATCGGGTGTGTGAAGATGATTTGTTTTTGATAATTTGTTATGTTGAAATTCTTAATAAAAACTATTTAAAAAAAAGAGAGGAAAAGCTGGGAAATAATGGGAGAGGAGGAGGAGGAAGAAGAAGCACCATCAGGGGAGCGACAGCTGACAGACTCAGTGTCTTTAGAAAGTATTCCAGACCTCCCTCTCCCAGAACCCCACGGGCCTTGAAAGTAGGAGAGCTCAAAGACAGAAGGGCTCTTTTCAGCACCCGTAGCGATGACTCATTAGGAAGTGGGAGAGATGGAGGAGTGGAGATTCACTTGGGGCAACGCCATTATTCCAAGAGGCTGCATTCCCAAGCCTCTCTCTGTGAATAGTGAATAAACACAGATGGCCAGCGTGGTGTAGTGGTTAAGAGCGGTAGACTTGTAATCTGGGGAACCGGGTTCGCATCTCCGCTCCTCCACATGCAGCTGCTGGGTGACCTTGGGCTAGTCACACTTCTTGAAGTCTCTCAGCCCCACTCACCTCACAGAGTGTTTGTTGTGGGGGAGGAAGGGAAAGGAGAATGTTAGCCGCTTTGAGACTCCTTTGGGTAGTGATAAAGCGGGATATCAAATCCAAACTCTTCTTCTTCTTCTTCTTCTTCTTTTCCATTCTTGGCAGCCTGCCATGGAGGTTGGTTTTTCTGTTGCCTGACAGTGGGCAAAGGTGATTTACTATTATAACTGAGTAAATCAAACTCACTAATTTAGCCTAAAGTAGGTGGCATCCATAGCTGGCACACCAACATAGTCACCAACTCCAAGGGGCCAAGGGGTCTTTGCCCCCTCCCCCAAGTTGATGGGCATTGCAATTCAAATGGTGTTCGTCCACTGAGTCATGTGGTCAGTTATGCAGGGCAGGGCTTACTTGGGCCCCTCCCAATATTTTATTCACACTGAGTAGGCATGGGTGAACTGCATACCCACATTCCCTTCCATGCATGACATCAGGTTGAATTTTATTTGCTTCAGCCCTCCTTCATAGTCAGAAGTGAAATCTAATATTGATCAGCACTCTCTCTGGGCACAAAAGAATAGGGGCACCTTCTGCCTACTGAACCTCCAGCATCCCCTACCAACAATGGCCAGGAGGATCTGGATTTGTGTAGGGCTTAGACATTTCCATGGAGCAGCTATTGATTGCGAAAAATTGGAAAAGTGGTATTATACCGACAAAAACAGAGTGGCTTGCCAAATTATTGGAGTATTACAATATATCCAAAACAATGGGAGAAATTGGAAGGATCTCAAAAGAGAAGATAGACAAGGACTAGAAGGCGTTTAAAGGATACTTGCAAAATCATATTGAAAAATCAGAACTCCTATTAGAATAAACAAGTTCCGTTATAAATACTGAAATACTAAATAAGATGGATAACAATGTGTAACAGAAAAATAAGTAGAAAATTGGTTTAAAAGTGTGTGAAAGAAAGTAATAGAAGTGGAAAGAAATTGCAACTGAGTAGATTGGAAGTCTAACACAAGGGTGGAGTGAGGGGTGGGGGATGGTGGTGGGAAAAGGAAGTATCTGTGGGATTGAGTGTGGGTATGTATGAATATTTTTAAGGATTTTATGAAATGTATGTTTGTATATTTGTAATATGTATGTATTAATGTTGAATTATTTTAATAAAATATTTGATTAAAAAAAGAAAGACATTTCCATGGAGCAAGTGGGGGGCAATGACATTGTTTTTGTGTAGATATGGCATAGGAAGAGGGACTCAGGAAGCTGTAGTAGAGAGTCTTGCTAGCTGATGAGGCTTTTGAAAAGGGGAGAATAGAGCTCCCCACGCACAAAAAAGCTCTCAGCTGCCTATCCTGTAAATCAACAGATGTTATTGCACTCCAGATGTTGTTCCACTATAATTCCCATCATCCTGACTATAGGTCATGATGGCTGGGGTTGATGGAGGTTGGAGTCCAATAAAATCTTGGTGCCCCCAGGTTCTCCATCTCTAATGCAAAGGAAGGTAAGTCCAACTCTTCCACACATTTTTGGAAAGGCTCCTGCTTTCCATGAAAGCCCCACCCATTTTGGCAACAAGGATTAGTGGTTCCATGAAGACACCATTAGTTGGGCTGCCTCTATGCCTGCCCTCATCCTGACACTCAGAATGTGTAGAACTTTACCCTTCAGTAGTAGCAACCCAATTCCTTGCTGTTGCCTTGTAATAGATTCAAAACTGGAATCCCAACAGTGCTTAACTCCATAAATAATAATTAGCACCCCCGCATCTTTTGCATTAATCTGTAAACAATGCTAATCCAACAGTGAATCAAGAGAAGCATAAAATGTCACCAGGTGCTATCAAATACAATGCTATCAAATATAATAATAAATTCAAAATCGGGGGGAAAGATCAATAGCATATTAAGTCTTTAGCTAAGATAAGCAAGCCTCACCTCTGAATGGTTGACTGCCCTCTTTACCTAACTGTAAATGAATTTTAAAAATTCTATTATGACATATGAAGTAGCAAAGGGGAAATCCATTTCCATCTCTTTCTAGTTATGTTCAATCCTTTTTTTAAAAAAATCCATATAACAGCCTGTGTCTGAAATGATTAAAAAATCAATAACACACTCCTTTTTTTGAGAATGGTGTTTTGATAACCTTTCAACAAGTGGTGTTCTGGACATCCTTCACCACTTGCCTGGATGCATTATCTGTAATTGTCTTTTAATAGACTGAGACTAAATTATTAGAAAAGAATTGCATCACCAGGGAGTAAGGGTTGTCAGATACCACTGAGATGTAATACATCAAAAGCTGTTGTGTTCAGCCTTATCTCACGGGCTGTTTGTTTTTAAGAGACATATTCAGAAATAAAAGGAGCTTTTGACCCTTATAACCTATTTTGGTTTCGAATCGGTAAAAATAACGAGTGCAAATCCGCATACAGTTCTATAGAATTAATTAATCAACGGCAACAACACCATATTGGATAAAGAGTTCATAACCTGAAAAGGAGATAATGCAAACTTTCTTTCAAGCCAAGCATGCATTTGGTTGTCCAGAAACTAATTAAAAAGTTTGCTAGGAAAAGCTTTATTTTAAGAGAATAGATGGAAAAAGGCAAAACAAGTTGTTTACTGAGTTGTATCAAAGCATTATTTTTTTGTTTCTTTTTGCTTTGTCCAAAATGACTTACTGGTTTCACTAAGGGTATGACCAGATGTTAAGGTCAAGATGAGTTTGGCTCCAAACATGACAGCTTTGTATTAATTTCTCCTTTCTTACCAATCTCAAGTTGCCCTGCACAGTGAATGTTTCTGCAACCCATCCATGGTAGCCAATGGGAGCAGGGCAGAAAAATGCACCCTGTGACACTCTTGGAAGTATCTATACCTAAATGTTATGGGAGAGAGGAAGAGGAACTTGACATAGGCCTGCCATTTCAGTGGCAAATTTCACGTGCACAACATCAGAGTCAACATAGTCCAGCATGTGGTCTGATAGCCCTTGTTCCCCAGACCAATCTCCATCATACAGAATCAGAATCAGAAGAATCTTTATTTGCATCAGCCACTAGCCATAGCAATAAAATAAAATACAATGTACTGAAGAAAAAAGTAAAAACTTAACTACACAAAATACATTGCGTGGACAGGCGGAGTCCCCAGATCCCGAGTGGTCCCCCCCGTCATGTGGAATAACGACTCTAGACAACGTGCTATGGGATTAAATTGGCCACAACTTTATTAAATTTCAAATGTGGGTAGACCTTGGCTCAGGCATTGGGCATTCTCCCTCCCTAGTCCCCGGCCGGGGACCTAGGGAGCATCAGGGTTATCCAGTGTGTGTGGGGGGGATGGGCCGGCTCTGGAGAACATATGTTCAAGCAGAGATAGCCGCCCCCGTTACGCCGCCGCAGGGGAGAGCAATGACGACCTTTCGGCGTACGGCCAAAGCCTCCCTTCCAAAACCCCTTTAACGGGGAACCCTGGTATCGCCGCCGCAAAGAGGAAGGATTCCTTTAAAGGATTCCGCCCAAGGCCTGATACCGCCAAAGTTGTGACGTTTTGCTACGGGAAAAGCGAAACCTGCCAATGCAGGGAAATTCCTTTCCGGCCCTTTAACAGCGACCTTATCGTAGCAGCGCCCGCATACCTGTGGAGACAGGTTAACCTGCAAAACCTATGAAGAAAAGTTAACCTGCAAAAGAAGACATTAACTGAGGGTGGGTAGGGTGGGAGAAGCTCTGGAGCCAAGTGAGGATTACCAATTAAGATCCACCCTCTATTGTGTGGGCAGGTAATCCCTCCCCTTACCTGGCCTGGTTTCCCTGGCAACTCTTCCCCCAGGTGGGATTGGACAACTCACTGGGGTAGGCGGGGACCTCCAGGTATCCCACCTGAGGGAAGGCAAAGCCTATGCTGATGGGGCCACTCCAGATCCAGGGCTGCACGCGTCCACGCAAAAGGCGCCCCCCGTTTTAAGTGGGGAGCGGTCATTCTGGAGATTTACATCAATAATCAAATACAGTGGTACCTCTGGTTATGAACTTAATTCGTTCTGGAGGTCCATTCTTAACCTGAAACCGTTCTTAACCTGAGGTACCACTTTAGCTAATGGGGCCTCCCACTGCCGCCACACCACTGGTGCACAATTTCTGTTCTCATCCGGGGGCAAAGTTCTTAACCCGAGGTACTACTTCTGGATTAGCGGAATCTGTAACCTGAAGTGTTTGTAACCTGAGGTGTTTGTAACCCGAGGTACCACTGTAATAGATCTTATTGTAACTGCCCCTACTATATATTTTTTGCAGTTTTTGCTGACTCCGTCATATAACTACATAACATCGTCATACCTGGATAAAGCATAAGGCAAAATAAGCAGTGGAGCAGGCCTGCTAAAACCAAATAAAGTGATGCAGGGAGCTAGAATGAACCAGGAATATCAATGGCACGTGGAAAGGGTCGTGGGGGAAGCAGTGCCCTTTCAGCATGAGCACTGCCACTCAGCAGGGCAGGGGTGAAACAGGGCAAGGCAGCGGCAAGGTCAGGGGAGCTACCAGTTGGTGGCAGTGGCCTCACAGCTGCAGTGTACCTCTGAGATGTTGCTACCACCAACCCAGGGCTCCCCGACTTCACCTCCTCCTCAGCCCATTGCATCCTCATCCCAATAAACTACATCCCATAGTAATAAACAGAAATAACACACACGCACACCTGCCATTTAAAAGGCCACAGGTTGTTTAATTAGCCAAAGGCCTGGGAGAAGAGGTATGTTTTTGCCTGGTGTGTAAGGATATGTAACAAAGGATATGCCAGTTGAGTCTCCCTGGGGAGAGTTTTCCACAAGGTGCTGCTGGCTGAATCTTGGCCTAACTATGAACTCATTGAATGAAGTAAACAATTTTCTCAACATCATTTATCCAATTATAGTTTGGAACTGATACTGGCCTCCTTTACATGGCTGTTATGAGGAATTTTGAGGGAATGAATGTGATTACTGAGAGAATGTGTGTGATGATAAGTGCTATATATTAAGTGATGAATACAGATGATTGAGCATGCCCATCATCTAGTTAGATTACATGATTTTGGGATTTCTGTTTATATTTTTAATTAATTGCATCAATTTACTGCCTTCCTCCAAGGGACGTGGGTGGTGCTGTGGGTTAAACCACAGAGCCTAGGACTTGTCGATCAGAAGGTCAGCGGTTCAAATCCCCACGACAGGGTGAGCTCCCGTTGCTCGGTCCCAGCTCCTGCCAACCTAGCAGTTCGAAAGCACGTCAAAGTGCAAGTAGATAAATAGGTACCTCTCCAGTGGCAAGGTAAAGGGTGTTTCCGTGCACTGCTCTGGTTCGCCGGAAGCAGCTTAGTCATGCTGGCCACATGACCCGGAAGCTGTACACCAGCTCCCTCGGCCAATAAAGTGAGATGAGCACTGCAACCCCAGAGTCGGCCACGACTGGACTTAATGGTCAGGGGTCCCTTTACCTTTATCTTTACTGCCTTCCTCCAGGAGGTTGAGGCCAGATTTTATCCTTACAACAGCCCAGGGAGGTGGTGACTGACCCAAGTTTACACAGTGGACTTCACGACCACACAGAGACCTGAACCCAGATGTTCCTAGGCTAAGTGGAACACTCTTCCCACTAATTGACTTTATTTGTAACTGGATATACAATCCCAATCAATGGAATCATCTGCTCCCTGATATAAACTGAGCAGACCACAGGAACTAAAATGACATCTTATACATGAGCAGGATTCACCTTGCTCTCTAGGCAAAACTGGTCAATATGGTTAAAAGTAAGGGGTCATCACTGGGGATATCTTACTTCACAACCCCCTCCTAATATAAACTAAACTAAACTATCCAGGGATCAGAGAAGGCAAGGCAGAATACACAACAGAAGGCTGGACACAGCCAGGACCAAGGAGAACAGGAATCTAGGTTTCCTTATTGCTGGAGCCAGAAAACAAACCCAACTAGCTTTCACAGGGAGAGACAGGTTCTCATGCAGACAAGGTTTCAGAGAGACTGCAAAAGAGCCATCAGCTGTACTCAGAAAGTGGTGTTGAGTGATGGATGAAAATGGAAAAATGAGGCTCAAGGTGATGGAAGACCAAGCATATTGGGCTAGAAGAGAAATCCTATAATGTGTCTGTGAACTACTTGTTTTGCATCCATCATTGAAATAATTCCTGTTCAGATGAAGAAAGTTTCTCTGCCTGCTGCAATTAAACCTGCAAGGTAGGTTACGGAGGAGCAGAAATGAGTCTGTGTTGACTAGGCTCTTCATTCTGAAGATTCAGGCCTGCATTGCCCCAGAAGCAATTTGACCTGATAGATCATAAGGCGTGCAACCAGTGCTGGGATCTGAGCGATCATATCTCTTGTCTATCTACCCATCACTCGGAGATGGATCAAACTGGACTCCTCTTGGTCTTTACAGAGGCTGAAGAGCATCAAAAAGATAAATCAGCCTGATTGGCCTTAGGTTGGATCCCTCCCCACTTTTCCCTTTCCTAGGGACTTCTTTCTCCTGGGTAGCTTTTGGTTGTGATGCATCAATGAGTTGACTTTGGCTGCTTGGCTAATTACTTGCTCTTTCATCCCAAGTGAAGCCAGAACAGAATGGAATTAGCTGCTCAGCTCATTCCTAGACTGTGTGCAAATGACTACTCAGTTCTCCGGAGGAAGCATTCTGCCCTGGTTGCAATCTCCAGACTGTCTTCAAAGAAAACCCAGTGAAAAGCATGTTACAGAAATGTTTTCCATTCCGTTCCACGTCTGTGGTTGTCCTGTGCCTTCATTCTGCCTTGCGTTTCACTTGTGCAATGAGAATTAAGTCCGGGGATTTCTAAAATTGGTCCCAGAATTGCAACATTTGAAGATGGCAGCAGCTTGCAGTTCCTTCAGTTCATTTGTCTCTTTCTCCTCCTCTGCTTTATGCATGGATGAAAAACTGTGCATAATTTTTTTGGTTAAATTGCCTGTGACTGCATCATGATGTTTTACACACGCACCCCCCCCACCCCAGTATATGTGCATGTTTCTGTATTGCTTTCTTTGCTGTGTTTTATGCACATATAAACATAGTAACTGTGCATCCACAGACATCTGTAGACATTGGTACATATTTTTACTGATTTTTTTACAGTGGTACCTCGGGTTAAGTACTTAATTTGTTCCGGAGGTCCGTACTTAACCTGAAACTGTTCTTAACCTGAAGACCACTTTAGCTAATGGGGCCTCCTGCTGCTGATGCGCCGCTGGAGCACGATTTCTGTTCTCATCCTGAAGCAAAGTTCTGAACCTGAAGCACTATTTCTGGGTTAGCGGAGTGTGTAACCTGAAGTGTATGTAACCTGAAGCATATGTAACCCGAGGTACCACTGTACTCATTTTTATGTTAGAAAAGCTAAGATTTTGATGCTTTATTTTGTTTTCTAATGGGTCTGTGACCAGCAGTCAGTTTGTCTTAATGGTTAGAGTGTTGTCTATGATCTGAGGGAGAAGGGTTCAAATCCCCACTCAGCCATGAAGCTCACTGGGTGACCTTGGGCCAGTCATAGAGTTTCCGTCCATCTGGAATTTCCCAGACATATCCAAAATGCTGCAGTCGGCAGCAGTGTCGACGTGGAAATCAGGAAAATATCTGGGAAAATCTGTATGTATTTTGGCAGTGTCATTTTTTCCAATCTTTGGCCCCCAACCAACCAACCAACCAACCAACCAACCACCTCAACAGCTTTTCTGTCTGGATTTTCACTGAAATATGGCAAACCTATCCATTTACTTAAAGGTAAAGGGTAAAGAGACCCCTGACCATTAGGTCCAGACATGGGCGACTTGGGTTTCGGTGCTCATCTCGCTTTATTGGCTGAGGGAGCCGGCGTACAGCTTCCGGGTCATGCGGCCAGCATGACTAAGCCGCTTCTGGTGAACCAGAGCAGCGCACGGAAACGCCGTTTACCTTGCCACTGGAGCAGTACCTATTTATCTACTTGCACTTTGATGTGCTTTTGAACTGCTAGGTTGGCAGGAGCAGGCACCGAGCAATGGGAGCTCATCCCGTCACGGGGATTTGAACTGCCGACCTTCTGATCGGCAAGTCCTAGGATCTGTGGTTTAACCCACAGTGCCACCCGTGTCCCTAGTAGTAGTAGTAGTAGTAATATTGCAAATAGAAATATTAAGAATTCAGTTTCCAAATTCTCGGGGCCAAATTTGCAATGAGTATAGATGGACATCTGAAGAATGACACTGCCAACCACACTGGTAAAGATTCAATGCTGCTTCAGAGGGAGGATCTCCAGGAAAGGAAGACAAGAAATTTCAAAACAACTGCCCCTTTCTCCGACACCATACAGCCAGCCATTTATGATGTTTGAGAAATAAAACTAGCCTGTGCCATAAAAGGAGGTAATTATTATACTCAAAGTATAATGTCTAAATCCAGCCCATGGGAGGATCTTCCTCACAATGATGCTTTTGCTTTGTCAGCTCACAAATCACTGAAAGGCTGATAGAAATTATGCAGAACTCTTTGAGGTTCCAGAATGGTGTTTTAATGAGCTGTGATACATATCTCAAAATGTATGTGGTAGGTTGTCATGTGTGGACCTTCTATGGCTGTTTTCTATGATCTGAGGGAGAAGGGTTCAAATCCCCACTCAGCCATGAAGCTCACTGGGTGACCTTGGGCCAGTCATAGAGTTTCCGTACATCTGGAATTTCCCAGACATATCCAAAATGCTGCAGTTGGCAGCAGTGTCGACGTGGAAATCAGGAAAATATCTGGGAAAATCTGTATGTATTTTGGCAGTGTCATTTTTTCCAATCTTTGGCCCCCAACCAACCAACCAACCAACCAACCACCTCAACAGCTTTTCTGTCTGGATTTTCAGTGTTTGAAATATGGCAAACCTAGCCATTTACTTAAAGGTAAAGGGTAAAGAGACCCCTGACCATTAGGTCCAGTCATGGGCGACTCGGGTTTCGGTGCTCATCTCGCTTTATTGGCCGAGGGAGCCGGCGTACAGCTTCCGGGTCATGTGGCCAGCATGACTAAGCCGCTTCTGGTGAACCAGAGCAGCGCACGGAAACGCCGTTTACCTTCCCACCAGAGCGGTACCTATTTATCTACTTGCACTTTGATGTGCTTTTGAACTGCTAGGTTGGCAGGAGCAGGGACTGAGCAATGGGAGCTCACCCCGTCACGGGGATTTGAACCACCGACCTTCTGTTCGGCAAGCCCTAGGCTCTGTGGTTTAGATCACAGTGCCACCTGCATCCCAATAGCCATTCACTTACTCTCAGCCTAACCTACCTCGCAGGGTTGTTGTGAGGATGAAATGGGAAGAGGGGAACCATGTGCACCATCTTGAGATCCTTGGAAGAAAAAGGTGGTATATAAATGCAATAATAAATAATTATAACATAACATAACATTTGATTGATCAAAATTCCAGAAATAACAAATCGAACAATGGAAGATTCTTAATGTCTTGGTTCCGCTTTGGAAAGAGGACCAGATAATTTAGAAATCCAACACTGGAGGGTAATTTTGGAAAAGGCAACTCTAACCTCATCTAGCTGCTAATGCTTGCTTCCCCAGATGTTAGAATGGAATCTACTCCCTTCACATTAGTCTTAATAAGTAGAATGGTCTGCCTTTAAAGTTGGGGCCTGCTCACTCTCAGCAATTGGTGTCTGCTTTCCTTTTCTTCTCCCTGCCGGTTCACTTACAATGACACAAATTAGGGAAGCTTATGCCAGCACAAGAGGAAATGCTGATTGCAACTTTTCACATTTAATTAAGTAGGAAAAAATCATAGTAAAATTATGTTGGCACTGTAATATAGAAGACTAAGTTGTCAACGGCAACTGCAGCTTTGATCTTGCTAATTATAGCTATGTGAATGGATTTGCTAATTGTGGGCTGTTTTAATAGGATGTTATAACCTACTAAGTTGTGTGCGTACTTTTTGGAAGGCAGTGATTTAATGGTAATGTGAGGCGCAAAGAGGTTGGCACCTCTGATCTGCAACAAAGAGGGAAATTGCTCCCTTCTAGTCATGCTAATTGTATTGAGCAGGTGGGAGCCATGTGGTGTAAGCCAAAGGAAAGTGGGCAACAGGGATCCCATAAAACTGGAAGAAAAATTAAGAAAGGCAAAAGCCAATCAAACGAGAACATGATTTACTGATAGCAGTTATATGGAGGGGGGAAAAAGCAGAATCCCCAATGATTTTCTTCAGGGGAAATTGAAACCTACACACCATGATTGCAGTATGGTAGAACTTTGCATTTTACTCTCCAGGTGTGGAAAGGGTTGGGTCATATCCATGTTGTTCTTTGAATCATTTACTCTGCAGAGCTCCCAGTGATATCTGGGGAAGTATTCCAGAATAATTCAGTGTTTTGAGATTTCGAGTCTGAATGATTGTCTCCAGCATCCTTATTCTTGGACATCAATCACAACCTCCCTCCCGTCGCCATCTCCGACTCAGTTCAGAAAGACAGTTCGGAAAATGTAAAGTTTTGTTTGCCTTGTTGTCTTTTTCAGAAGTGAGACTGAAAAGAACAAGGCCAGAGGCTGGAGAATCTAAAAGCTATAGAAGGAAACAAATTAGTTCGCTTGCTGGAAGGAGAAGCTCACATCCTGAGCAGAACTGATGAGCTGCCAGCGACTGTCATAATGAAACATATCAATGCCTTCTGGAGGATTATGCCACCGACATCTTTTTCAAAGAGGCTTTTGAAAGACTTTTGAATAGCCAGAGAGGAGACAGATTGTTATTGCCCTCTTGTTCCCCTTTGCCTTGCTAATGTTAATGACCTCAGACTTTGCATTTCTCCTCCCCTCTGCAACTCCCCTCTGCTGAATAATTGAGAATGCATATACCAAGAAATCATGAAGATGTAAGATAGCCAGCACATTAATGATGCAGCACAATCCTATCACCGGGCTGAATCCATATGTTCAGAACAGAAAAGGGAAACTTGATAGGCTTCTCCACTCCCAGAGTGCCTCCAATCAGCACTGGATTTAGGGCAGTGTAGATGGTTCTCCTGCACAGAGTGCTGAGCCGAGGGGCCTCCCAAATTGAGAAGACCCATAGTTGAGAAGATCCATTTTGGGGTAGCACAGGGCGCCATATTGCAAAAGATTACCAAAGTCCAGGCCTGCTCCAGTTTTTAAGGTTTTCCCAGCATGATTGGGCCTTATAATCTAAAACAGGGTTAGTCAATGAAGTGCCCTCCGGATAGGATTGGACTACAAGTCCCATCTGCCTCAGCCAGCAGTGCTGATGGAAATTGTAGTCCAGCAAAATCTGGAGGGCACCAATTGGCTACTGTTGCTAAAGAACACTTATTTCTGAAGTGAGTTCTGGGATTCACTGAACTTTTCTAGAAACTAATAGTGGACTCACCTCAATAATGGAGGAAAAGTTTCACTGAAGGGCAGGTTGTCTACCTCTATGGACCTTCTCTGTGAGGAAGGGACACTAGTAACTGTAAAGTACACAAGCAGTTTGCAGAAAGCAATGATGAGGGCCGCTGTCTGGCTAGTGCTGTGAACAAATTGAGAGGGAGCCCTAGAACACTCATTAGTTTCCTTTACAACTTTGTAGGGGGATTGTTGACAGACCAATAAATATAGAAATGGTTTAAGTGATTGTGGCTGACCTTTAATTCCATTTAATATACTGTGATCCACATTTGAATGGGTATTCATGATTTCATGAGACGTCCAGTGGACTTTTAAAATGCGTTGGGGAGGAGGGGGTGAATGTTGTGGTTGTTTTTATTATGTATTTTGTGTTTTTATATTGTGATTTTATGTTGTAAGTGCCCTGAGACCTACGGGTATATGACAGTATACAAATTTAATAAAACAAAATAAATAAATAAAAAACAAATCAGCAGCAGCAACAACAATAGAGCAACCTTTTCATTGCTTCACCCATCCCGCCAGGAAGCTTTAACCTGAGTTGTGTACATAATAAGAGTCTACTGGATCAGGCCAATGGCCCAACTAGTTCAGCATCCTGTTCTCACAGTGGCCAATCAGATGCCTATGGGAAACCAGAAAGGAGGATCCAAGTACACAAGCTCTCTTCCCTCCTGTGACTTCCAGCAAGTGGTTCTCAAGAGCATCACTTCCTTCAGCTGTGAAGGCTGAGCATAGCCAGCATGCCTTGTAAACACTGATAGCTTCATCCTCCATGAATTTGTCAAATCCTCTTTTAAAACCATCCAAGTTGGTGACCATCGTCGCCTGCTATGGAAGCAGGTTCCATAGTTTAACCATGCACTGCATGACGAAGTACTGTCTTTCACCTGCCCTGAATCTTCCAGCATTCAGCATGTTGACCAACATCCAAGCTGCAGTTAAGGAAAGGGTCTCTTGTGCAGCTTTGGAAAGTTTTGACACAAAGTTGACCTAAGTTGTCAGTAACTGGCAAGAATGTAATGTCCCTGTTCCCATTACTTCGACAGAAGGTAAATTTGGATTTATATCATGTTCTCCAGCTTATTAGGAAGAGCAGAGTCTAAAGCCCATTTTGATGGATTATACAAATGGATGGTAATGGTAAATCATTCTTTTAGTATCCTTTTAGCATCTGCTGAATAGTGGGATAAAAGTGAACGTAGGTCTCCCTTTTTTTTTTTTTTTTTACTGTCTCGGGCAGAAGTGGAATAGCAATAAAATAAAGAGGGAAAATGGCACATGGGGCCAGTAAAATGGTAATAAAGATGCTTCTGATCTTGTTAGTCATACTGCAATGCTGGCAGGTTGCTCAAACCAGGCAAAATGTGCATTCAAACTTAAAACAGTAGCAAAAAGAGAAAAAAAATGCAGTACATCTACAATTCAATGTGTCTTGTGCATTTGCTTCTCCAATTTCCTTAGTCCCTATGACATAAGTGAAAATAGAATTTCTCTCTGTGAACTCCCTGGACCATACATAGAACAACCTTTGGACAGAGATACGAAATCATGACCAGGAGGACTCCACTCCTGCAATAGTCATGATGATACAAACGCTTTGGAACTGATCTTTTTCATGTGTACCCTACAAAATCTATATTCAATCTTGATATAATTTGATCACAAGATACTATAATCACAGTACCAAATTTAGTATAACCATAGTTTTCAGGACCCATGCTATTCTGGTATCTTGGGACCTGTAGATCAATAACTTCGGTAGGGCACAACATTGCCTACACTTGATGTAGTACATAATATGGTACATAATATATACATATTATTATTAAAAGGTAAAGGGGCCCTGACCATTAGGTCCAGTCGTGACCGACTCTGGGGTTGCGGTGCTCATCTCGCTTTATTGGCCAAGGGAGCCGGCATACAGCTTCCGGGTCATGTGGCCAGCATGACTAAGCCGCTTCGGGCAAACCAGAGCAGCACACGGAAACGCCATTTACCTTCCCGCCGGAGCGGTACCTATTTATCTACTTGCACTTTGACGTGCTTTCGAACTGCTAGGTTGGCAGGAGCAGGGACCGAGCAACGGGAGCTCACCCCGTCACAGGGATTCGAACCGCCGACCTTCTGATCAGCAAGTCCAAGGCTCTGTGGTTTAACCTACAGCGCCACCTGCGTCCCACATATTATTTACATTTAATTCCCACCTTTGCTCCAAGGAGCTCAAGGTGCCATACATGGTTCTCCCCATCTCCAACTTTACCCTCACAACATTCCTGTGAGGTAGGGCTACAATGAGAGGCAGTGATTGGCTCAAGGTCCCCTGGTGGGCTTCATGGCTGAGTGGCGTTCCTAATCTTCCTGGTCACAGTCCAACATACCGACCACTAGTCCAACACACTAATCTCTATAGCACAATAAGATGTCATCATGAGCTCAGTCGTCTTCTTTTTTACCCAGCCAACTTAAATACCAAATGGGAGCATCAAAAATGTTTTCAGTAGACCTGATTCCCACCCCCACCAGTGTATCTAAGTGAGCAACCGTTGCACTCTGTTATATCGCACTCTTTAAGATTGATGAAATTGCCCTCTGAACAAGTCACATAGAGCACACAGGACAATGCTTTCCTGGGAGGGAGTTTTCTCACTCATCAAATTTTAGTTGTTTTAATTAGATTTTACCTTTTAGTTTTCTATTTAATGTTAACCATCCATGGCCCTTGGATGAAATTATGTATCTCTATGTGTTTTGGCAAAAGGATAAAAAAATCTGACTAGCCTAAAATGAGAGATGCTTGATGTGTCATAAGAAATTATAGAAATACTCTCCCCAATGCTTTTTAACATCTTTATGCGCCCCCTCGCCCAGCTTGTCCGGAGTTTTGGGCTGGGCTGCCATCAGTATGCTGATGACACCCAACTCTATCTGTTGATGGACGGCCACCCGGACTCTGCCCCAGACACACTGATCAGATGCTTGGAGGCTGTGGCTGGATGGTTACGTGGGAGCCGGCTGAAGTTAAATCCTTCGAAGACAGAGGTCCTCTGGCTGGGACGGGACGACAGGGGGCTGAGGGGGCAACTCCCATCTCTTGCGGGGGTGCAATTAGTGCCAGCACCGTCCGTTAAGAGTTTGGGTGTAATCTTCGATACCTCCCTCTCCATGGAGGCGCAGATTGCAGCTATAACAAAGGCGGCATTCTTTCATCTCCGCCAAGCTAAGCAGTTGGCTCCTTACCTCTCATGCCCTGACCTAGCCACTGTGATCCACGCGACGGTCACCTCCAGACTGGATTATTGTAACTCGCTCTACGTGGGGCTGCCCTTGAGACTGACCCAGAAACTCCAGCGGGTGCAAAATGCTGCAGCGAGACTCCTTACGGGGTCTTCGCTTAGAGATCACATTCATCCGGTGCTATACCAGCTGCACTGGCTCCCGGTGGAGTACAGGATCAGGTTTAAGGTGCTGGTTTTAACCTTCAAAGCCCTATACGGCCTAGGGCCCTCGTACCTACGGGACCGCCTCTCCTGGTATGCCCCACAGAGGAACTTACGATCTTCAAATAAAAACATCTTGAAGGTCCCAAGCCACAGAGAGGTTAGGCTGGCCTCAACTAGAGCCAGGGCTTTTTCGGCTGTGGCTCCAACCTGGTGGAACGCTCTCTCACAAGAGACAAGGGCCCTGCAGGACTTGACATCTTTCCGCAGGGCCTGCAAGACAGAGCTGTTCCACCTGGCCTTTGGTCAGGGCGCAGCCTGACTCCCTCCTCTGGCAATCTTTACAAACTTTAGTTTATGGTTGCCATCAATTTTGATTTTAATTCATTTTAATCCATTTTTATACTGTTTTATAATGCTGTACTGTTTTAGTGTTGTTAGCCGCCCTGAGCCCGGCTTCGGCTGGGGAGGGCGGGATATAAATAAAATTTATTATTATTATTATTAAATACCAGGTGTGAAAAATCTGTCCCCACTCCTGCTGCTATTTCCACCTTTCAACACTGGCATTGCTTCATCAGGACACTTATCTACAAAGCATATACACATTTGTTCCACTGGAGCTCCAAATCACTCTTGAACATACCTTGCGTATTATTAATTAACTGCACATCAGGTTCTATATTCAGAAGCAGAAAGAGCAGTTATGTAATGCAGACCTGAATCATTGTTTGTGCATTACACACAAAATTAATTTTGTTATGCCACAGTGAGCTCATCCTACGCACCACTATTTTTATAGATCAGATGATGGTATCCACAAGCTTGTGGTCAGTTTGGGATGCTAAAGGCCAAAGTACACATGACGCCACAGTGTGGCATCAGCAATAGCAAATATGGGTTTGTTTTTTTGAAAAGGTAAGTAGCAGGTGCATGGGGCCCAATCCAGACTGGGATCCTGATGTATATGCGTGTGTAATTAGCTCCTTGTGGACAGACACATTTCCCTTTGGATTACCAAAATGTGTTAAATTGTTCATACCCACATTGCAGTGGGGCAGAGTGCTGTTGTTCATTTGGCTTCCCAACACTCAGGTTGCTACTGGTAACCAAGATGGAGAAGGAGCAAGATGGCAGAGAGGTCGTTGCGGTGCAGGTGCAGAATTAGGCGTGTCAGATTGGCTCTGCCACTGTGTCCACACCATGCGAACCTCCTTGCTTCTCCTCCTCTCTCTCTTGGTTACTTGCAGCCACCTTCATGTTGGGAAGCCAGTTGAGCAACACAACCTTGCTCTCCCCCACTAACCATTACTGCCATTTTGCGTCACCCCTGATATTCTCTTAAGCCTTATTTTTGGCCAGTTCTTCTTCTTACATTCCCAAGCTATTAGAACACCAAAATATGTTCTCCGCATTGCAACTGTTAACAGTCTCAAGGAAGTCATGAAACAAAAAATTACATTACGTAAGTCATGATCCACAGCAGTTTCTTTAGTAAAACTACCGCAGCAGGTATAAACCAATGTCCAACTTCCCTTACATTTTGTGATCACTTCTTCTTACAACAGGGGAATGTGGCATCTAGATTTCATTAACGCCATCTCTCTTTCCTTCCATAAACAATGAGGCTCCTTTAAAAGCTTTTCAGGGTTCCTTGATGAGGAAACCAGCAATGGTAGACAAACATCCCATAAAATCAGCTCACCCTGTGAGATGGCCAGTCAGTCTACCCCAGCAACGAAAAGGAAGGGTGCTGACTCAAGAAGATGGGAACAATTGTGTGTGTGGGAACAGAAACACTCATAGAGAATAGTTGATAGGTGCTCAGGAGGAATGGTGAGGAGCTACAGCTACTACCCCAACTGCTACATTAGGGGGGCACCTCTCTCAACCCAGTGGTTGACCTGTCCATCTAGTGGGTGAGTAGGTAGCACACCTCTCATTTGAGTTATATGAAGATATGCATGCAAGTATGTTGTCAATGAGTGTGTGTTGTGTATACATTGTGAAGGTCTGTGCTTTTTATGATCTGTGTCTGAATACTACCCACTCTCCATGTTTTTCACTAGCCAGAGATGCAATAAAACACTCTTATTGTGACTTGGAAACTAATTTGGGGCATTGTCAAGCACTTGTCAGGAGATAATATTTGGTTGGTGGGATGACCATTGGACCATGAGTTGTGCAGGTCTGGTATAGTTAAGGATGGCCACAGGATTTCCTGGATCTGGTACCCTGTATGTGGACTGCTCCATTTATCCTCCCTCCCAAAGCATTCTATTGGCAAGAACTGCTGCTTATGTGCATATATTAGTTTAGCTGAGCCTATCTTACAAGGCTGTTGCAAGGCTGAAAACAGGGAGAGGAGGATAATGTACACAGCTTTGAGCTTCTGCAGGGAAAAGCAAGATCAAATATGTGGCGTCATCCACAGATGAAAAATAGACATGTGCAAAGCCAGAAAAAAACAAACCCCTGCCCTGGCTTGATAGTCCTGATATTTACAGCAAAACACCCACACCAGCCCTGATAAATAACAAGCAAAACATACTCTTCATTGTGCACAGTTTCACAACTTTAGTGTCCAAAGTTAGTACGACTTTAGGGTCACCAACAACCAGATATATAGACACACATGTCACCTTTTTCAGGTTCATCAGCTGTTCTTGATACACAAAGGATAAACGACGAGGATAAAATTAGAGTCATCAAGTGGGAAATGAATTAGGAACACTTTGTGATTGATGGGTAGCCTGACTTGTTTTGCTTACATTTTTCTTCCTAACATTCCTGCATGAGAGTCCATCCCCTCCTGTAAGAGATTGCACTCCTGCATAAAAAAAACAGTACAAGAAGTAAAGCCCCTAGGGCAATCTGACAGAGGCTGTTAACTTGGGAAAAAGCAAAGCTGTCCTCCCTGCTTCTCGTTTTGTTTCAGCCCATGTCACTTTATCTGTTCCTACCGTTATCTAGGCTTTTTAATGCAATTGCTTTCCTATCTTGTTGAATTATGAAAATTCACTTACCGGCAGGATCTCATATTGGAGCCTTTTATCAAAGTTGTATTAGCCACGTTTAATGTATTGACATCAGATTACAACAGAGTAAATTATTTGTTGATTAAAGACTAACAATGAGACACCTCCAGAATGATAAAACATTTCAGCGTCTTTCATCAAAGAACTGTCCCAGTTTTGGATGCAGAGATCTTGAAGTGTTTTTGAGTGTGACAATGGCATATACAAGGAGTGCTCCTGCCACTGCTGTGAAAAGTTTTTTGGAGGGGGCGAGAGGCAGTCTTAAGATGTATGGAATTCCTCAGAGAAACGTCCACTTATCAAAATTCACTCTTCTCAGAATTTCTCGTATGTTCCTCCCAAAGCTTTCAACTCACCTTGAAATGTTGCTTCAGGCAAAATTTGGCTGTACGTCTTCCTCTTGGTATGGCAAATATTGAACACCATGGGGAGACTTTCTTTACCAGCTCCAGGCTCCCAGTTGGACACACAATGCTGACATGAAAGAAGAGATAGCAAGAAAAGGACAACAATTGCAGATTGGTCTATTGGAAAAAGAAAAATCCATAACCAGCTGTAACATAATACTTTTATTAGGGCCAAATTTAAAAAATAAAATAAATGAATGGATCACAAAGCCATGAGCCGATTCATCTCTTGCTTGTGGGCATCCCATAGGCATTGGTTTGGCTATTGTGAGAACATGTTCCTGGACTAGAGAGTCCTTTGGTCTGATCTACAGCAGATCTTGTGTTCATTTTCAAATTCACCAACTTTCCTTAAGACTGGAGGTTAAGATCTCAGGTTCCATCAAAGCCTATGGAGGCAAAGAAGCAGTAGGTACCCAGCTGTAGAAAATATAAAAGCCAGAAGTGTTTCAGATCTGTAGATCTCCTTTTCTATATTACAGGTAGGGATGGATGTGCAGAATCTTCCTGAGAAATGGTACCTATCTAACCAAAATTCTTTCCCGCCTCCTCATAGGTCAGAAACTCTGCAGCTGCTACCAAAATCTGGCCACTGTAGGAAGCACCTCATGGATGGGGTAAGAGCAGAGTATTTGAGGGGGCCAAGAGAAGACTCAAATTAATGCATTGTATAACTCCTCTAAAATGAATTGTGCAAACTGGCCAAAGATATCATTTTCTTATTGAAGTTGTTTCTGTTTACCTTCTGTGTGGCTGTCTTGTTGCTTGATGCCTGATTCTACCTTGTGCTTATTTTCTTTTTGGATCTGTACAAGGTAAAGTGTAACCTGCTTCTCAGTCTTGGTCCTACAAACACCACCTAAACTAGGCCAACCCTAAACATTGCTAAATCTAGGAGTTAGTAGCCAATATGGCACGCTTCAGATGTTGTTGAACTACAATATAGAAGCTCTGCAGGTATAAATCAATGGCCAGTGCCTCCTCGCGTCCCAGCTGCAGTTTCCAGACCAACATCAAGGACAGCCCCAAGTAGAATGCATTACGGTAGTCCAACCTCGAGGTTACTAATGCATGAGCTGCAGTGGCCATAGTATCTATCTCTGTCCAGGAATAGCTGCAGCCAAGGCACCAGCAAAAGATGGTCACTGCTGGCACGTCTGCTTCCAGTGATACAGGTGAAGCCAGAAGCATCACCAAGTTGTGTACCTGCTCCTTTGGGAGGCGTGCAATCCCATCCAGATCAGACATATTGCTCATTTTCTGGACCTTGGAACCACATCCCCACAGGGCTTCTGTCTTCTCAAGGTTCAGCTTCAGTTTATTAGCCCTTTAGTTCATTAGCTCAGGCAATTGTTCTAAATATGCCCAACAACACCTGACTAAGATATAACTGTATATCGGTGGCACGACACTCCAGTTCCCCTAAAAACCAATCCCAGTAGCTTCATATAATAGAAACAGACAACCTAATAATAATAGAAATCTATGGGAGCAATAGCAATAGAACAAAGCCAGGTAATATACTTTTAAAAACCCAAAGGCTGTGACCAGTGATTCTGGCTAATTCACAAGTGGTTTGGGACTACAATGGTGGGTGTTTGTTTCGTTAATTGTTTCATCGTGAAAGTTAATGGAAGATGATTGCATTTCTAGATTTTATCAAGGTTTCCTACCTTGACAAGCAGGGAAAGATGCACGCAGCACTGAATAACAATTAGCTTTGTATTTAAACTCTGTGCTGTGGCTCTGCTAGTTTTAGGATTTCCATGACAGCTGCGAAACATAAAAATGCAGCTGCACAAAGTGAAGAATTAGTCAAATTTACATGGACGAATATGTTTGATATAAGGACTTATAGAAAGGGTGCTTAGTTTAGTTTTACTGGAAAGTGTTTCAGTGCATGTTAGCAGGCTTTAATAGCAGGGGTGTTTTGACACACAGGCACACACCCTCTCTTCACTTGTGCAGCGATAGCAGGTTCTATATTTCAAAAATAGGATAAGAACTAATGATTTGTTGCACATATTTGTAAGTGGCAATAAATGTACAAAATTATATGAATTATTATACTTGGAAATTGATTCCACTCTCCACTCTTTATTACTTCCCTATTTATACATACCAAATATGAATGGAAAGGGTGCATTTTCATCTGAAAAGCAAGAATGAACAAGAAATTGGGTGGAAAAAAAGAATCTGAGTTAAATATTCAGGCTGCATATACGCTAACCCAGGGATCAGCAAACTTTTTCAGCAGGGGGCCGGTCCACTGTCCCTCAGGCCTTGTGCGGGCGGGGCGGAGGACTATATTTTTTTTTTGGGGGGGGGGGAGAATGAACAAATTCCTATGCTCCACAAATAACCCAGAGGTGCATTTTAAATAAAATGACACATTCTACTCATGTAAAAACATGCTGATTCCCAGACTGTCCTGGGGCCAGATTTAGAAGGAGATTGGGCCAGATCCGGCCCCAGATTAATGCCCTATTAATTGTTGGACACACTGTTGGGATACTGAAATATGCCAGATTTGTGGCATATCTGTGCAGTTTTACTCTTTATCACAAACAATCAGTTATATTTATTTATTTTTTGCTATTGCTGCATTGTTGTGGAGTTATTTGAACTTATATTACTCTGATGAACAATTTCCTGTTAAACCTGACCTCACAGCAAGATATGTATGCCTAAAAACAGTGCTAGCACTAGCTGAAAGCTATATCTGCAAGTTCCAGCGCAGTGCTACCTAGAGTAAAATATAGATGTGCAAGATAAAATTCTGATTCATTCATAGTTACCCAAGCAATTTGAGAGGCACTTCCTCATAGTGAATCCTACACCACTTCAGCAATGGATGCAGATTGGAACCATTTGGGTTCCTTCCTTTGGTAAAGTTTGGTGCACCAAGGAGGCATGACACAAGTGTTTGACAAAACCATCAAGCCCTGTGATATCTCTTCACAGATACTTATCAGTAGTAGGGGACGATCAGGTGGTGCTCACCTGACCTCCCAGCAGTTCAGTTGCTCCTGCTTCCTGAGACGGAAGGGAGGCAGAGCAAAGTGATGGAGAGGTCAGCGCGATGCAAATGCACCAGTGGAACCAGTCCGAGGTTGCTGCTGGTACATTTGCACTGCCCTGATCTTGCACTGCCTCACTTTCTCCTTCCTGGTAAGCATCACTGACTCAGCCGTTGAGAGGTCAGGCAATTCCCACTGTTGCACACCACGACATCCACTACGGAGTGGCATGGGATCAGATGTCAGGAAAGCAGTTGCCATGTGATTCTGGTGCTGTAGACATCAGGGCTGTGTTCCTGTCGCCAAAGACTACACACCCCATGATGCGCTGTATCCACAAATAAACACATATGTACTTAAGTGTCAAGATTCTACTTTTTTCTCACTAAGCAGTGCATTGGGGCAATGTCAGGGCAAACACACTGAACCGAATTTCAAATTTTCTGTAGCAATCTATAATAATAATAATAATAATAATAATAATAATAATAATAATAATAATTTATATCCTGCCCTCCCCAGCCGAAGCCGGGCTCAGGGCGGCTAACAACAATAAAACAGTACAAAAGTACAGCACAAACAGCACTCTAAAATCATTTATTATAAAATTAATTAATACTACTAGGGGCTCAAAAGATTTAGATGGAAATTGAATTCCACCTGCTGGTTTTACACATCTGAAACACAGGTGCAGAATGAGAAGCCACTTTCACGAACGTAACTTTCACGCCACTGCAAGAAGCAGGTCATGATGGTTGCATTTTTAAATTTCAATTTAAGATCATTTGCATGCTGCTTAATTGTAAAAACCTCTAAGTGGTTGTATAAAATATACATTTTATAGAACATTATTTGCTTTCAATTGACCTCATATAATGCAAAATGTTTTCTTCTTTGAATGCAAGCTTTTTCTATCATGATTTTCCAGATTTCTAACATTGATTTCAACTATCTTGTGTGCCAAAACATGTGATACTTCCTATATAGATTACATTCAGATAATTTAATTAAATGCAGTACCACACATCTCTTTCCATTACACAAACAGAAGAAATATCCTTTTTTAAAAAAAAACAAAACAAAAGCAAAAGGAAGTAATATAAAGACGCAAACTCCTGTGTTTTTCTTTTATTACTGGAAGTAATACTACAATATAAGACATGGGCTACATGTCAAGGCTGGCTCGCTGTTGTGAAGCAACATATTTATTTTCTAATGCTTATGTTTCTCATTAAAAAGACTGATGTGCCAAAATTGAGACCCTGCAGCACACTGTCATTTGTATAAACCTGAAATGCAATTACACAAAATAATCCCTTCCCCCCAAACCCCCATTTTCTTTGGATAAGTCTAAGAAGAAAGCATTAACAGGAAAATCAATCATAAAGAAAATTAGCAATAAGAAATGTTAAAATAGACTTTTCCAGTGTTTTTCCAAAGAAGAGGGAGAGCAATTTCAATAAGCACCAGGGAGAGTAATACCTATTCACTGCAAATGACCACCTTGGTTCAAAGATACAAATCCAAGAGATTTTAGAAGACAAACCAAGAAGATAGATGCAGTGAAGGAAACATGTGAAAGTTAGGAGGAAAGCATGTTTGAACACGTCTTGGTGTGTATACGGTACATTTCAAGTGCTCAGTGCTTAATGTACATTATAGAAGTAATATTGTGATGTTTGTGTTATCAGTCCCTGTATGCAGTGTATTTTGCAATCATTTAATCAGGATAGCTCAGCTGGTAGAGCATCTGGGTTGTGGGTTTGAGCCCCATGTTGGGTGAAAGATTCCTGCATTGAGGACCAAGACTAGATAGCCCCTGTGGTCACTTCCAGCCCTACAGTTCTTGGATTCTTTGATTCTAAGTTCTAACTGAATTGCCGGACTATACTTGCACATTCCATTAACATTAAATGCCATCCTTTCCACTTTTCCTCTTATATCTTTGTGTGTGTGTGCTCACACACATGTGTTTATGGCACAACTGACAACTGACCTTGTGCTATAATAACATGTGCTGGTCTTTAAGATTCCAGAGGACTTTTTTATTATATAACAGATTATATTATACAACTTATAATATATAACATAAGCAAAATTTAAGGGGGCACCTTATTGCACCTGCATTGCAATAAGTAAATATTAAGGTAAGGTTGACATTTTCCAGGAATAGTCTCCCTGCCTTGTGGTAGGGGTATGGAATTTGTGGCCCATCATCTCTGACCAGTGACCATTCTGGCTGGAGTTCATGTAATTCAGGAACTTCTGAATGCTCTCCTACATGGGGTGAAGGGGCTGCCCAGCTAGATCCTTTCATTACTATGGAAAGATACAGAATACAGATACAAAAGTACAGAATACTTTTGAATTTTCTCCATCTAATCAAAGCACCATTAAAAACCAAACCAACCAAGCAAACAAACAAACAAACAAACAAACCCCCACATAGTAACAGATTCAAGGGCACATTCTGGCAATGTTTTTCACTAGAAAAGGCTTTATGTTTCTCCGTAACACACAATGGCTTTAATTTACTTTGAGCACATTGTATGCAGCGTTAAAATCTTAATTCGTTTTCCAAGTAAATGAAGTTGAAAATGCAGGTGTACAATCCTGTTCAGTTTAATTAATTGTTATCCTAAACCAAGGCAAATTGAGGTCAGAGGAAATCTTTCTGGTCGTATCTGTACAAACCCAGTTAAATGTTTCTTCTGGAAAATAGGTTTTCTGAGACGCACGAGGAATAGAAAATGTGTGTGTGTTTGGATTGGGTTAGGTTGGGGGGAGAAAATCAAGGCAACATGTATCCCATGTTGGTCATCTTCATTCTTCTATCTGCTCTGTCCTTGCTTGCACCCCCACACAGGCCGTGTTCTGACGATGCACTGAGCCAAGTCATATGAATTAGCAATATGAATTAGTAAAGTGATATTTCTGCAAGGGATTCTGAAAAACTCTAGAAAAGGGAGGCATTTGTTATTTGTGAATTTTTTTTAAGCAAAAATGTAATTGTTTTGCACCTCTTTTTATAATATCATGAGAGAAAATAAGTTCACATGATACACATAGATGAATACAGGTCCTTGTATGTGTGTGTTTATGTGAAAATGGGCTGCTGGCATGGTACCTAACATAAGTGAATTTCATCCATTTTTATCCTGTTGAAACCAGTGGAACAAAAATGTCCAACATCTCAGCAATAATTCATCCTGGTTCAGCAGTGGATTGGAGCCCAATCCTACAACAGAGTTGCTATTAGGCTGCTTGGATGGATAGCACATGGTTCATCTAAGGACCCCAAGCCTCCTTTGAACTGGTCATTGATCATACCCTTCTTCTCAACCTTGATGAGGACCAAGAGCTTGTGTGGACAATCCATTAGCTACAGGGATCTCTATTTAAGATCAGAGCATCCCATGATGAATGGGCTCTCCCAAAGAAAAATGACCTGTCGCCAGTGGTCTGCATATCAGATGTTCTCTTTATAAGGAGAAACAACAAAAGAAATAAATAGCAAAGGGTGCAGACTTTTTCTGTTGTAAAATGTTGCCTTGTGCAATAAAAACAAAAACATTTCCATCAAAAGGTTTCATATATATATATATATATATATATATATATATATATATATATATATATAAAGTTTCCTTTGGAAATTTATAGTACTTCAGAACAGCACAGCCGACTGCAGAAAAATGCATGTTTATTTCCCAGAGACTGCATTTAGCCCCTCAATTCCAACTAAAGAGAAATTTGAATGGAATTTGGAAATCCTCCTCAGGGGGAATGTCTAAGAAATCTTGATGAAGCCAACAGTTTGTTAATGGTATTGAAAACGCATGTGTTTGTGTGTACCACACATTCCTAGGTCACCCTTGGAGTTTGCCTAAAGCTGAATTCAAAGCAAATGTTGATATGCCTTCTCAAGCAAAACATTCAAAGAACATCAAGGGGCAGTTAAAGAGTTTTGATATGACAACCAAGATTTCTCTGGGCTCATTTATACTCTGCAACATGGAGCCAAAATCTAGATATAGTGCTGGATGGGCAACGTTTGGGCTGCTGGTTCAACATTCATGGTAATCATATGTGCAAGAGTTTCAAAGGCATTGAAATATGAAAACACACTAAACTTACCAGGATCTGTGGGCTATTTTAAGTTGGAAGATATCGTGGCCTCTCTGTTTCTCTAGTAATGTTTAAGCACTTTTATTTGCTCCATGACGTCATCACACAATGTCATTGATTACCACATTCAATGCCATCTTTCCATTTTACCCCCCCCCCCATTTATATCCCCCCTTTTTTATCAGTCATGGGAACCTACATGGCATACATGTGGTTCCCATATGGTCACCATCCAGTCACTTGGCTTCAGCAACATGGTGGCCTCATGTTCCTTTAGGCCTTATTCTAGGGCCTCTTTCTTTCCTGATCTCTATAACTGTTGAATCACCAAGATTTATGTGGTAATGGCAATGGTGATTTTCGGTGGTCATAATGTTTATAAAGCATTACTCATATAATGTGTATAAAGCATTACTCAAATAAAACATAATATGTACTTCTGCCTTCAGGGCCAAATTTAGCATTCTAATGAATGATTAAGACTGCTGCAGGCACTTTTGGGCTATGTTTATACAAGCCTCAGGCTTCTTAACTCCCCGCTTCCTTCTCCTATTCCAGCACAGCCACCAGGAGAAGATGAGAAGTGTTAAGCTCAAACCCATATTGTAGTTACTGTTAACTTCAAACCACAGTTAACCATTGTGGCTGGTTTCATCAACCGTAGTTAGCACTAACCACAGTTCCCACTTTGGACATAAGGAGAAACCATGATTAACTGAAAATGAAAGTGAAAGCTCTCAATTCCCCCCTCACAGTCACACTGCTGAAGAAGGAAGGGGAATACAGTCGTACCTTGGTTTTCAAACAGCTTAGTTCTTGAACATTTTGGCTCCTGAATGCCGCAAACCTGGAAGTGAGTGTTCAGGGTTTGCAAACTATTTTTGGAAGCCGAATGTCCAACACGGCTTCTGTGGCTTCCGATTGGCTTCAGGAGCTTCCTTCAGCCAATCAGAAGCCGCGCTTTGGTTTCCAAATGTTTTGGAAGTCGAAATGACTTCCGGAACAGATTCTGTTTGACTTCCAAGGTACGACTGTATATGATTTCAAAGCTTATGAATACCATGCTCTATCATAATTTAGCATAACATTTAATACAGCCTTGTATTTAAATCCCGATAGATTCAGTAATTATTTACATTTTCTCAGTGAACTACAAAACTCATTAGGAAGGTGTCAAATATTTTGCATCCGTTGCTGGGCTGGATTCTCCTACACAGGATCTTGATATTGCTTTCCGATTAATAATTATTGTTTCACAGTTCATGGTGTTGATAATTTCAATATAAATAATGTAATTGCATTTCTGTTCCTAGACAGGTGTAATTAACGGCCTCTGTATGCTGCCTCCATACTTCTGGTGATTTAGGATGTTTGTACAGTCATGCTACAACATGGAAAGGGTGGGGACGAGTATGAGACTAGCCATCTGTCATTTAATTTATTTCTCACCATTATGCATATGAGGCGAGCATTGATTTTGCATTAATGTTACCCAGATAAAATATTTCTTTGCATAATTTGTCTTTTCTCTCCTGGTTTCTTACTTCTCATCATTTTTACAGCCTTATGTTTAGAAGATAAAACGAATGCCTTCTGTGGCGTAATATTCAGACATGAAGGCTGGTTCTGTGGAATGATTTGAAACAAGCTAATGTAGCAACCATTCAGTGTTGCCCCCTGAAGATAAAGAGAGACCTGTTTATTTTGAAATGCAACAGAAAAAGTTGAGATTTACCTGCTTTGGATCAGTAATGCCATATGTGATGATGTCCATAAAATTCTATCTGGGTCCTTAAGTGCTCTTGGAAGACTACATCATTATATTGATACCATATGCTTATGAAGACTTACAGGCAGGTAGAGGAAAGCTGGTTGGAGGAGGGAAGTGACCAATGGTGGGTGTTTTTTTGGCTGCCTAAGAGAGGCAGCAGCAAGAATATTCCTGAAGAAATGTACTCTAGACCTTGAAGACTTAATAATTTTAAACTGGTAGCAAATGTCCCCTTCCTTGGCAAGGTTCTCAAGTGGGTGGTTTCTGATCAAGTCCAGGCACACATGGGTGAAACATTTTCTGGAATAATTTCCATCAGGTTTCAGGCCTGGCTTTGGCACAGAAATTGTCTTGGTCGCCCTATATGATGACCTATGTCTGGGAAAGGATGGGGGGAGTGTAACCTTGCTGATTCTCCTTGAACTCTTAGCAGTTTTCCCCCTTGGCAGCTGTTGATGCATCAGCCATGATATGTTTCTTATGTAACCATCTGAGCTGCACGTGGAGGAAACCACTTTGCAGTGGTTTTCACTCCTTGTTGGAAGGCTGGATCCATAAGGTGGGATACTTAGGGGATACTTTTCACCCCATTGGATTCTCCATTGTGGAGTTTTACAGGGGTCAGTCTTGCCCCCCATACTATTCAATACCTACATGAAACCACTGAGTTTTGGGGTGCTTTGTCATCAGTCTACTGATAACACCCAACTCTATTTCCATCTTCTGCAGGTAAGGCAGTGAATGGGCTGAATGAATGCCTGGTCACAGTATGGGATGAAGGCCAATAAACTGGCTGAGGACCAATAAACTGAAGCTCAATTCAAACAAAGCTGAGCTGTTGCTTGTTGGTAATCCCTTTGACCAAAGGAATTATCGTCAGCCTGATCTAGATCAGGCCATACTCCCCTCTGAAGGAACAGGTCTGAAGTTTGGTTCTTCTCCTGAATCAATTACTGTCACTTGAGGCATAGATGGCTTCTGTGGTCTGCAGTGTCTTCTACCAGCTTTGACTGGTGCCCAAGCGGTGCCCCTGTATAGGCCAGGATAATTTGTCTTCAGTGAATCATTCTCAGTAGCGCTGCCTTTGAAGATGATTCAAAAACTTCAGATGGTCCACTGCGTGATCCACTGGCCAGACAACCGATGGGATTTGGCAGTTTGATTGCAGAGCACCAGTCCTGGTACCAGCTGCCTATATGCTTCTGAGCCCAATTCAAAGTGCTGGTTTTAACCTATAAATCCTTATACAGTATGGTCAAGACCCAAATACCTGACGTGCTTACAAAAACATTAAGGTCCTAATTTGAGACTCTTCTTCAGGTGCCTCCTCCTCATGACCTTCCTTTTCCTCAAGGCATTTGATGGACTAAGGTGAGCAAGGCGTTACATGCTTGGATGTTTTACTACAACTTAGCATTATAAGAATTTTGATAAATAAATGCACATGCTGTTGATGGTTTCAAACTGCTGGTGATGCTTTTGAGTTATGTTTTGAAAATGGTGCTTTTTATGTTATGATTGAAATATTGATGGTTGCTATGGTGCTGCCATTATTATTATTATTATTATTATTATTATTATTATTATTATTATTATTATTATTACTACTACTATTGAAGGGGCTTCACTATTATTATTAAATGTAAGTTGAGCTGCTCCTTAAGGACAATCTTATGTACTTCTGCACTTTCAGCACTGCAGAACTTCCTCATTACATGTTGTATGGTTTTAGTTTGCATTATACTAAGTACTTTTGCTTTTTATCTGCAGTTCTTTCTGTACTATTTCTGATGCATCTCCTTGCTCCCTAACTTCTGCCAGATGGGAAGGGAATCTCATTTTGCATTTAACAATAATTCAATCATAGGACACGTGCATTTGCATGCAAGAAATCCCGACAGATCAGGCAGTTAGGCCTGAATAACTTTAGTAGGCCCAAATAATTGTGCATTCCCAGCACTTCCCAGCCTGCTTTGCTGCTTCTGCTCTCATGTGTCTTTGTCACATGACATTTATACCCCACAACTAGGTTGCCCCAGCCACTCTGGACAGCTTCCAACATATATAATAACATAATTAAACATTAAAAACTTCACTATACAGGATTGCTTTCAGATGGCTTGGGGGTTGGATAACTCAATACCTTCCAACATTTCTCCAATGAAAATAGGGACATTCTAAGGAAAAGGGGGGAATTCTGGGATAAAATCAGGAACCAGGACGGCTTCTCAAAATCAAGGATGTCCCTGGAAAATAGGAAAACCTGGAGGGTCTGTAATAGGCTGCAGGTAGAGCAGTCAGAGAATTCAGATGAAAACAGAAATGGGAAAGGGAATTGCTAATGTTTGCTTTTTTTCCTATGTCCAGAATGGAAATCAGTCCAGGAAATATGACTGGCATTTGCTGTAGCTGCTTTTAGTCTGCAGAAAATACACAACTGGTTGTTCCTATTCTCCCCATTTACACTGTGTTCCCTTTGCATTGAAATGAACAAGGTGGAATAACTTAATGATGACATAATTAAGTGCATTACATAATTTCACCACAGCTTACAGTGAGATGAATGCTGAAAATTTCGGTGGAAGGCGAACTGCAGTGGAAGGGAAAGAATGTTGCATGGGACAAAACCAGGGTAGAATGGAAAGTGATGCTGTCATTATACTTCCCAGGAAACTTATACAACTGATTTTTCATCTACCACTCTGAAAACATGCCCGGTCTTTCCAAACAAACAAAACGAGGCAACTTTATTTTCACAACTGGTTAATAAATTACATTCACTTTGTTATCCATTTTGCTAATTATGCATGCTAATTATACTGCTGCTCCAGGATATGCATGACTGTAGCATTTTGGTGCTTCAAAACCTTTATGCACTGGGAAAAATTACGGAAAGTTGATTTAAAATTCACCGCATGTACAACTTTGAAAGAGAATCATATGAAAATGATGTGACGATGGTATTTAACTCCTGTCAAACTGGCAAAAATGTACAGAACAGGTGCTAATAAGTGCTGGAAGTGTAAAGAGAAAGAAGGCACGTTTTTACCACATGTGGTGGAATTGTAAAGTAATTAAAAGTTATTGGGAAATCATATATAACGAAGTGATAAAGATGTTTAAAATAACCTTTGTTAAAAAAACCAGAAGCTTTTCTGTGGGGTATAATAGGACAGGAACTACCAAGAGAGCGGAAGAAGTTGTTTATATATGCTACAATGGCGGCTCGGGTTCTACTAACCCCAAAATGGAAAGACGACAAGATACCAACGAAAGAAGAATGGCCTCAAGCTTATGGAATATGTAGAAATGGCGAAACTGACTGAAAGAATCAGAGACAATGATAATGAAGAATTTAAAAAAGACTGGGACCCTTTTACGCTGTATTTGCAGAAATACTGTAAAGATATGGACTCATTAGCAGGGTTTGATTAAACAGTTACAAGTAAGAAAATAAGATCAAAGGTTAAGTAAGGACAACATGAAATGAAATGGACTGTAAGATGTAATCATGAAGGAAAATTTGGTATAAAACTGATAAGAAAATAAGAGTATTAAGGTGTAAGATTATAAAAGTAAGATAATAATTAAGCAGAAGTAGTAAATATTTAAAGAACCAGAAGGGAAAGTTGAGGGAAGTCACGTGTGTGTGTGTGTGTGTGTGTGTGTGTGTGTGTGTGTGTTTCTTTTTCTTTTTCTTTTTCTTTTATATGACAAATGTTATATTGTGTTGTTTGATTGAATATAAAACTGTAAAAATCCAATAAAATCTTTTTGTGAAACAACAACAACAACAAACTTTTATGCACTTATCTGGCAAACCAACCGTATGTTCCATGGTGTGCTGTGATAATGTTCTCCTTTTTAAAATAAAATGAAATGAAAAGAAGCTATAGGGTGCTGCTCAGCCCCAGATCACCAAATTTCAGTGCAGCTCAGGTAAATAAGTTTGCCCTTGGCTTCTCCTTAAAGCAAAGGCAATCCACTGAAGTACCTTGTTTTTATTCCTTGCACCTTCCAAAATGTCTCTTCTCAGTTGCTCTCAAAGAAGATAAGCTGCAAGCTGCAAGATACGATGGAGGCGCTGAGCGCATTGGCTCCCAGCCTTGGTTTCTTTTATCTAGCCACGTTTCTTATGAAGATGCGGTTTGTATCATAGCTAAGGCTAAATGCCCCAGCATGCTAGGAACTGAGAGGGAGATGGAAACACACAAGAGAGCCATGTGTGGTTAACATTACAATGGGAGCAGAGATGAGGGAGAATAACAAGCTCTGGAATCTAAAGTGGTTAAGGAGCAGCTGTTTAGAACAGAGGCAGGAAGTCATTTTTGGTAGATCTTCCAGGGTCTGTGTACCAGCAATGGGTGGGACTAGGTGTGAAAGTCAGCTTTGTGTGGTAGGTTACGTTCTCTAACCCTGCAAAAGTCAGAGGTTTTTATATACCCACACCACACATCTCTCCACCCTCTCTTCAGCCAAGCGCCAGGCATGATCATAGTCCCAGGACACATTCTAGCCAGGCAAAGGCCCTCAAGACTAGTAATATATAATAACAATGAACTCAGGGGGTGAGTGGCAACAGTATAGGACCCAAAATGGGGCAACAGGAAGCAAGAAAGAGCTATCAGTATAAACAGGGGAGCTAGTAGGCTTTAGAAGCCTTTACACCTTTGAATAAAACATCTTTAGTTCCTGTAACACAGTTTTGATTTTTTGAAAAACACACACAAACGAAACAGGGGAAAAAAATCCCTTGTAGTTCAGGATTTAAAATAGGGTTGGATGGAACAGCACATTGCAATTTTTCTATTTTTAACAAAGCTGCTTCAACCACTATGTTTTCTTTCAAGGACTATTTAATGCTGCACTTCTCAAATAAATGAGCTACTGGAAGAATGATCCACCCACTCTTTATAAAATATATGTTTCTTTATAGATACTCAACTGCAGTTCATTATAATGGTGGCCCGCCAGTGAGTGGCAAAGGAAGCACTGATTTTTTTCCTGGCAACACTCATTTTGCATTTCCCCAGAAAGGAACTCAGAGAAGAGTTTTCTGGGGGAAACAAAATGGCAGCCGCTCTGATTCTCTTCCCTCTAAAAGAATTCCATCCCCTAAAAAAACCCCCAAAATGGCAGTAGCACCATCTGTCTCCTGAACTCTAGTTGGTTGTGTTGCTGTAGCTTGCTGAGAAGGAGAGAGGAAGAGGCGTGATGGTGGTGAAGGCAGAGTGGTGTAGATGCACTGGTAGAGTCAAGTCAGCATGCTTGCCAACATGTTTGCATTGCACTGACCTCTTTGTCTCCTTGCCCCCTTCTGCGTTCTCATAAGCAGCAGTGCTGTGAGTGACCGGACATCCAGTGAGTGGTGGTGCCCCACCACATTATTATTATTAATAATAATAATAATAATAATAATAATAATAATAATAATAATTTTATTATTTATACCCCACCTATCTGGCTAGGTTTCCCCAGCCACTCTGGGTAGCTCACAGCAAATATAAAAATTGTAAAACATCAGACATAAAAAAATTCTCAATACAGAGCTGACTTCAGATGTCTTCTAAAAATCAGAGAGTCATTTATTTCCTTGACATCTGATGGGAGGGTGTTCCACAGTGAACCCCTTCTACTACTAAGAAGACCCTCTGCCTGGTTCCCTGTAACCTCACTTCTTGCAGGAGGGAACCACCAGAAAGCCCTCAGCGCTGGACCTCAGTGTCTTGGCTGAACGATGGGGGTGGAGACTCTCCTCCAGATATACTGGGACAAGGCCATTTAGGGCTTTAAAGGTCAGAAACGTGCTTAGAAATGTACTGGGAGACAATGTAGGTCTTTCAGGACCGGTGTTATGTGGTCGTGGCTGCCACTCACAGTCACTAGTCTAGCTGCCGCATTCTGGATTAGTTGTAATGTCCAAGTTACCCCATGTAGAGCACATTGCAGTAGTTCAAGTGGGACATAACCAGAGCATGGCACCACTCTGGTGAGACAGTCTGCAGGTAGGCAGGATCTCAGCCTGCGCACCAGATGGAGCTGGTAGACAGCTGCCTTGGACACAGAATTGACCTGCACCTCCTTGGACAGCTGTGAGTCCAAAATGACTCCCAGGCTGCACACCTGGTCATTCAGAGTCACAGCTACCCCATTCAGGGCCAGGGAGTCCTCCACACCCACCTGCCCCCTGTCCCCGCAAAACAGTACTTCTGTCTTGTCAGGATTCAACCTCAATCCGTTAGCCACCATCCATCCATTGTTCAGTTCTGCCATTTGGTTTCAGAAATATTTGAGGGAGACAGTGAAATTCTTTGAGGGGGAAGAGGACCAGAGTGGCTGCCATTTTATTTTTCTAGAAAGCCCTGTTCCGAGATCTTCTACTGCAAAAGGGCCATTTTCAATGCTGCTGGTGGTTTTGAGATCCTCTGAAAGTATCCCTCAGATTACATGGGGAACTGCGACTCAATTACTGCATGGATTCACTTGCAGCTAATAGAAAATATGATGCAAGGGCCAAGGGATAGTTAACTATCCAGTGAAATAAGCACAGAAGAGGAAACTTCCCCGCCCCACTTCTAATAAATCCTGCAAGTCTCCATTAGTTATATTGAAACATATTCATCCTGAACAGCATGTAACTTTGTGTCAGAAGCAATATTTTAAGAAGATGAAATGGAAGCATTTAGGGTAAAATGCCAGCATTTGAATTGCACTGCGTATTACAGAGCTGTCCTGCAGAAGAGGGTCAAGTTCTATGAATGGGTTATGCTATGTAAATTGCCACTTTTTTGGCCTCTGAAGGAAATTTCTGTGGTTCCTAGGATGAAGTTGGACTTTGAAGTATGAACATTTCACATGCAATTTTTGAGAGCTTGGTGCTAGCTGTTTTGTTTTGTTTTGTTTTGTTTTGTTTTGTTTTGTTTTGTTTTGTTTTGTTTTGTTTTGTTTTGTTTTGTTTTGTTTTGTTTTGTTTTGTTTTGTTTTAATGGAAGTAGGAAACCTCTACCCCAATCCAGGCTTTAGGCCTACAAATTGGGGCTTCCATGGCAAATCACATCCCATGCCCAGCTTCTGCTATTAAGAGACACACTGCTTCTGAACATGGAAGTTCCATTTAGCTATCATGATTAAACTCTTATCAATAGGGTTCCCTGTATTTAAGGGATGCGATACTCAGCCACAGAGGCTGACTATTTGTGCTGATTTAGAAAGCAGAGACATCACCCTGCCAGCAAATGTCTGTATAGTTAAAGCTATGGTTTTCCCAGTAGTGATGTTATGGAAGTGAGAGCTGGACCATCAAGAAGGCTGATGGCCAAAAAATTGATGCTTTTGAATTATGGTGCTGGAGGAGACTCTTGAGAGTCCCATGGACTGCAAGAAGATCAAACCTCTCCATTCTGAAGGAAATCAGCCCTGAGTGCTCACTGGAAGGACAGATCGTGAAGCTGAGGCTCCAATACTTTGGCCACCTCATGAGAAGAGAAGACTCCCTGGAAAAGACCCTGATGTTGGGAAAGATGGAGGGCACAAGGAGAAGGGGACGACAGAGGACGAGATGGTTGGACAGTGTTCTCGAAGCTACCAGCATGAGTTTGACTAAACTGCAGGAGGCAGTGGAAGACAGGAGTGCCTGGCATGCTCTGGTCCATGGGGTCATGAAGAGTCGGACACAACTAAACGGCTAAACAACAACAACAAAGCCTTTTTGGGGCTATTCAAAAGCATCTGATTTGGATGCAGAAAGTCCCGGAATCAGTCTCTGGCACCTCCAGGTATGGTTGGCTAAGATTTTCAGTCTGAAACCCTGGAGAGCTGCTGCCAGTCAGTGCAGACACTACTGAGTGAGATGGATCCATGGTCTAACTTTATAGAAGACAGCTTCCTCTGTTCCTAAGCAATTTTCAAAGCCAAGTCATAAGGATTTAATAAGACAGCAGTACAATATTCTCTCTAGCCCAGTACCTCTGAAAGGCACATATGTGAGCTTGCAAAAGGAGAGGCTGTCCTCCCCATTCTTTTCCTTATCACAGTAGCTCTGCGTACGTACAATGTTTAAACTGCAGCAAATGCATCTCGAAATGAGCATTTTCAGAAGAAAATGGAAACATATTTCCAATGATTGAGTTACTTTCGCAGAAGTCAAGGTGTGGCCCCTGCAGCTTTTTCATCTCATTTACTGCCAAAGTCCAATTCATAAACCAATTGTGATTACAATAAGCTTAATGTTGCTGAGAGTGGGTTTTTTATAGATTGTGCAGGCTCAGCAGACATCGGATTTCATGAAATCCCCCACCTAGTATGCTGCCGTGGAAATTGTGATAGTCATCTGAGTTGAAAGCATCCCCTTTTCAAAAAGTTGATCTGTCTCGTAGCCATTTGTACTGTTCAATTACATCATTTAAGGATTACACTTTGAATTCAATTGAATAACTGCTGGAGCTAAGAAGGTAAATTTCAGATGCTGCTTCTTTTTAATACACCTAGGCTTGTTTCAGTCCAAGCAGTGACCATCTTAATAATAATCCACTGCAGTTTCAAGATTCCTCAATAACGGTCTAACAGAAACCAAGATACTCAATGAACAGCGTGGTTTTTTAATCTTGAAATAGTTGCCTATAGCTGCTCAGAGAACGTCCTTCTTAGACAGTATGCCCACTACAGTCAGGGACTGGGCAGAGGAGGAATGGTGGAGACCGCCTCCCCAGCTTGACCCTTCCAGGGAGGAGGAAGAGGAAGACAGTTTAGATTTACAACAGGGGTTTGAGGAAGGTCATAGCTCAGAGACAGATGAGGGGGAAAGTTGGGAAATAATGGGAGAGGAGGAGAAGGAAGCACCAGGGAGGGTGACAGCTGATGAACACAGTGTCTTTAGAAAGCATTCCAGACCCCTCCTCTCCCAGAACCCACCGAGCCTTGAAAGTAGGAGAGCAAAGAAATTAAAGACATAGGGCACGTAGTAGAACCCATAGGAGAGACGCTGAGAATGACAAATGAGGAAGTGGGAGAGACAAGGTGTGTGGAGATTCACTTGGGACAACGCCATTATCCAAGAAGTTGGGTTCTATAGCCTCTCTGTGTAAATACTGAATAAAAAAATGATGGTAAGAAACATTCCCTTGTCTTTGTACGTTCCTGGGCAACCAGCCGGGAGTTGCTGCCAGCAGCCTGACAACTACCTTATTTGAAGTATGGCTGAAAAGAAGTTGCTTCATCAGAACCAGCACACTATTAGGCAACGTCTGGCAACAAGATCTAATAGGACATAAAAAGAGCCCTGCTGGGTAAGATGAAGGGCCTGTCTATGCCAGCTTCCTGTGTCCCACAATGGCCAACCAGATACCTCTGAGAAGCCCACAAAAAGAACATGAGGGCAATAGTCATCCCCTGGCTTGTTACATCTGATCCTAGAGGTGGTAGCCATTGATAACCTTATCCTCTGTGGCTTTGTCTAATCCCCTTTGAAGCTCTCCAAGATGGTGGTTATCACCACATCCTGTAGTGAACTGTCATAGGCCCATTACCAAGTTCAGATTGTGCACAACCCACTGCTTCTTGCTAGGGGTACTTCTGAAATTCTGCTCAGCTGAACTTCTTCCTAGATGAATTATCTGTTTTGTTTCCAAAATGGAACTGATGTATTTGCAATTCTCCATCACTCTGTTTGGTCCCCCCCCCCATTCCTGAATTTGTGTGTGTGTGTGTGTGTGTGTGTGTGTGTGTGTGTGTGTGTGTGTATCTCCCCACCTCCTGAAGCACATGCACTCTGATAACACACACACACATAACTTGATGGGACTGGCTGTACAACTGCATCTAGATTTTTGTCCACAATGTTTTATCAATGAGCACATCCATATTGAGAGGAAATAAATATGCAAATGAACTGAAAGTTACAGCAAACTGTGTGGGCTCCAGTTCCAGAATTGTGTTGAGAAAGCCTCCCAATTAAATTTGAATTCAGAAGGTGTGGGACGTAAAACATCTCCCTGGATCAATAAAGCAGTGTTGGGGAACTTGAGGCCCAGAGGCCACATGCAGCCCATGGCTTAATTTTATGTGGTCCTCAGGCAATGGCACAAAGAAAAGAGTCAAGTGAACTATACAATTCTGTAAACTATGCCAATTTTGGGTTCTGGCCTTGCCCATGACTGGCATGCAGTCCCTGACAGATTACCCTTGAGGGCAGTTGGCCGTCTACAGAAAAAAGTTTTCCCATTCCTGCAACTATGAAACAGAAAAGGGTAGCAGAACACTGGTCTAGAATGACCTAAGGTGGAATTTAGGGGAGCGAAGTAGGCAAAGGGCTCTTGTGTGTGGCTAGCCACTGTCAGAACAGGATGCTGGACTACTGGGCTTTTGGCCTGATTCAGCAATAACCTTCTTAGGTTCTGATGTATTCCTCCTAAACCAGAGATTTAGGGTTATCTATGAAAAGGAAGTGTCACACTGGCAGAGATTTTTCTTCATAAAGATCATCTTTGCAGAATGTGTCATGACCCCTTTAGGAAAAATGGAACATCAAAGTGAGTGTGGGAACTGGGTTTAAGTTGTTTACTGGTCACAACTGAAAAAAAGAAAGAAATGAAAGCTAAGTAGCTGAAGACACAAAGAACCCCCAAACAGCTGGCGAGGATGCTGCGGCAAGCAATTTGGAACACAGGCAGATGGGAGTGGAATTATTTTACATAAAGGATTAATGCAGTGTTACGACTTTCCTCATCAACCACATTCTGTTTAGCGTTTTGTAAAGATCAAAGGATTAGAATATTCCGCTGCAGAAATACAATATGGTTGCATCACATGTCACTATTTACATATTTATCTATTTCAAAGGACAAGCCAAGCCTACGACCTTTTGCTACTACAATTTGAGAAATTAAATTACTTCCTTGACCACATAGACAGTTCACTAGTATGAATATGAATTGCATGACATTACATTAGTATGCTGATGACCTTGATCCTGTAAAAATGCCAGGCCACAATATCCTATTCACAGTTGGTCAAGGCACCGTGGTAAGAGCTGATGTTCTTTTCAGCATATAGCAAAATTAAAGACCTCGTCCTGGAGAGATAATCGTGCACTTGGCAACTTTCTTCACAGGAGAGATAGGTGAAATGTTTATTCAAGGAGTATGCATGGTATTTGGACAAACCCCAAATCTGAAGATGAAATGAGGTTGCCGGTGGTAGTGGGGCCCTTGCCAAAGGTGAAGAAGGATCTGCAGAAGTCAAAGCAGAGACTCCTGAAGTACTTCATGATGCCTCAGTGTTGATGAAATTGAAACTTAGATCTGTAGCCTAAGGACAACACCAGGATCATTAGGGGGGATGACTGACAGGTCCAGCTTGTAAGCAGAGAATATGATTTTACATGGGCTTCTGAATGCCAGTGCTTTGAGGGAGAGAGCAGCGACAGCGAATCATTTCCTTCTCTTTCCCCAGAATTCAACACACTGCTGCCCCTTGCCCAGGAGGCTTTTGAGGGGTGGGTTACTGAGCTGTGGGCCTCTTCTCTCTCCTAAAGGTACGTAGCACAAAAGCCATGCAATTTAGCAGGTTTCCAACCCAGGGGTGCTCCTCCCATGTCTGCACCCATGTCAGTTGCCCACAAAACACATGGGGAGATTAAGTTATTCCTGTTTCACTCACTCAAAAACTGCAACAACAACTACCCTGCAAGAAAACTAATGCAGATATCCTTCTGAAATCTGGCACGAATCAGAGGCATTGCTGCTTACAAATTTCATCCATTCTGCTTTCACTAAAGTTATGTATGTTTCCTTAAAAATATCATTCAGATGGAATCCACTGGCTCCAGAGGATAGAACGCAAACCGTTGGGTTCAAATTACAAGAAAGGAGATTCTGACTAAACAGTAGAAAGAACTTTTCTTTCTACTGGTGGAACAGGCTAATTTGGAAGATGGTGGACTCTCCTTCATTTGCGGTTTTTAAACAGAAGTTGGTTGGCCATCTGTCAGGGATTCTTCAGCTGTAATTCCTGCATGGCAAGAGGTTGGACTAGATGACCCTTGGAGTTCCTGTTGACCATCTGTGCCAACCGAGTTTGTGCAGTGACTGGGGCAATGGAATAAAAGGTTGCCCGCAACATCGTTGCTTATCTTTATTTTTTAAATAGTAATCAAATAGCTGCAAAACACCCCTTCTCACCACCATTCCTCACCAATACTCAACAGCATTGCTTAATAGTATTCCTATAATAGTACACACTACATCACTTGATCAACTTAAATACAGTTTTCAAAATAATTGCTGCATTCGGTGCAGCAGGTAAACTCCCCCTGCTAATTAGTTAAATTGTTAAGATACCACAGGTGTGCTGACTTGTCAAGAGCTCACAGATGTGCTGCCATGTAAGTTAGTACCATTGGCCACATTAATATCAAGAAAACCCAACAGTTCCATCCAATTCTACAATTCTATGATTCCATGAACTAGAACATGCCGTTCTTGTTTTGAATTCTGGTAGCAGCTCCAGTTTTTTAGGCTTGGGAACAATGCTGTTCCTTATATGATGCATGTGGGGGAAAAGCTGCGCATGTAAGTTGCATCCATTTTCCCTCTGTGCTTAGATATTAAGTAACGTATAATGGTATAAATTTTAATTAAATGTCAAAGATGGTGGGGACTCTGCAATGCTATTTTCCTGCTTTTCAAAATGTCCTCTTTTATGATCCCCATTTTATTTTTACTACGTAGTTTTTATCAGCGTAATAAAAATAACTGCCGTCTCAAACATTCAGAGCAGAACTGTGGATGAACTCGAAGGAGGAAGACCCACCAATCCAATAACCCTTCTGGGAGTTTATCTGAAACAAATACTAAGTCAGGGTTGAGCACACGACAGGCTTCTCTTAGATCTGAGTTCCTTGCTTTTTTACGAGGACCCTAAGCTCTACCAGCCAGAGCCAGGAATGCAAGACATACAGTTAAAATTGAAGAACAGTGTGCTTTTGAGCACCATATGAGCTTAGGAACTTGTTTTCAGTCTCGGAACCGAGCTAAACTCACAGTCCTTTCACCCAGAAGTCCACTCCAGGTTACTTTTCTTCATTTCAGCAGCTTATTTCAGATGGGGAAATTAGTTCCAAATTTCGAGAGCAATCTTCTAATGCCTACTTGGGATAATAGAGCCATGCCTTTAAGAACAAGACAAGGAATATGCAGCCTTCAGAAACAGCCCCCTTCAGAAACCTTCTCTTGCTCATCTCCACCCAACTACCTGAGCCTTTATCACTTGAGACAAGAAATTAGCTTGCTTGAAAATAAAAATATAAACCAGCATTTTAGTATACTTTTCTCCAAATGTACCCATTTCTATATTCAATTCTGATATACACATTTGTGCAAGGATATTTTTTTTTTGTCTATTGCCTATTTGTTTGTTTGTTTGTAAGTCACTTTGGTTTGCCCTGGGCAAAATAAAGCACCTGGCATAATTCATAAATAAAATAATAAAATAATAATAATGTCTTTTTCATAGATGCATTTATATTTACTTTCTTCAGCTGAAGATTTGCACCACAAGTTTCAGGGAAGTGAGAATGTTGAAGAACAGCTAAGGTCCCCCCCTCTCAGTTTCTCATGTTTCCAATTTTCAGTTCACTCCATTTCGGCAAACATTTTTAAAAGTCTGCATGAAAAGTCTGCATGAAAAGTTGTATGCATTTCCTGCACATTTCTTCAAATGTACACATTTTTTTACATATTTCTGCCTAGTACACTTTTGCAAATAATTTCCCCCAATAGAGTACATTGTCACTAATATGCACAATTTATATTCACTTTTTACTAAAATAAGCATTTTTGTACACATTATATGGTTGGAGAGTTGTGCCACAAAATGTGAATTTTGAAACTGCTTCTAACTCCCCCCCCCAATAAAAGTTTATGGTATGTAGTGTTAGCTCTTGGGCAGCTGATATAGATCAGTCTCATTTGTCCAGATCTGATAGATGACTTGCCACAGAATTTAGTGAATTCACTTTATCCATCTAACCAATCTAGAGAGTTGAATCTGGATGTCCAATTTTAATACGAAAAGCTTAATGTTTAATTTTGAAGCCAAAACTGACACCAAAACCTGGAACCTGAAAGTTTCATGAGTCTCAAAATAATGAAAACTTGTGCTTCAGCTCTGGAGTTGACCCAGGTGATAATTAAAGTGTTGCATGCTAGATCCAAACCTACCTTTTAAAAAATTCATTCCATTGTTCCACCTTGTGAATGAAAGCTACACTTTCACTGTTGCCAAAGGATTTTGAAAGCAATCTAAGGACAAAAGTCTCTGTGTCACTAACAAACAGTGCCAAATGGGTTAGACTTAATGCTGACATTGATTGATCCGACAATGTCTCATTTCATATAAGCTTCAATAGCTAACTATTAATGCTTTCAGATCTTCTTTTTTCCAAAAGTAAAAAAAAAAAAAAATCTTCACACATTAGCACCCATTTGATCAACAATACAAAAGCCTACAGTGTCTGCTGAGTCTGATTAATAGGTATGTGTCATCCTTCTAGCTGCATCTTCAATTACTTTGTAGAGCTGGTATACAAAGAAATAGATGCTGGAAATCAGGTGAATGCTTTTACCATTTTATTGAGTCGTGAAAAGAATGAAAAAGCGAGCAATTGGAAATTCATAGGTGTTTTTGTTATGTTAAATAATGGCTCACAGAAGGTATATACACTGTCTCCTCCTCATCATAATCATATTCCCTAGTAAATATGGCAGCAGAACAACCCAGAACTCTACTGCAGCTAACAGCTGTCAATATTGCGCAAACTGTCACAACAGTCACTAATTGGCTCCCTTGTTAGCAATGTCGGCCCACAAGTAAACGGGCACCAAGGCTACACAGTTCTCTCTCTGCTAGAGGTTGTCCCTCAGGAATGTGACTGAACCTACAAAGAGGAACAACTCTCTTGTTCCTATACAAAAGTTGCAAGCTGTCCCCTGAATAAACAAGAGATGGGTATTTTTGTAGCCATCCAACTCCTTTTAGAAGTAATTGCATTCACTAAGAAGACAAAGTGTCAGTGTATAACTTGGCAATGTATGTGAAGTACTTGAAATGTGGAAGCCAGGGTTCAGTGGGGGAGTCAACTAGAGCCCACACTTTTGAGAGCCTCTAGTGCTACACCGCTCTGGGCTATTCAAACATGTTCAGCACCCAAGGCTAAAAAAAGCCAAATTCTGAAAGGGCACACAGTCTTTGGTGCCCAGTACTGGTGACAGGCACTAACAGGTTCAATTCACAAATTATTTCTACTCACTATAGCTGTTGCTAAGTATTTCTATGACATTTTTCAGTGTACAAAACACCTGACATATTTAATAAAACTCTCCCAACTTCTTCAAAACACCACACAACTTCCTATCCTTGCCTCCTAACACGGTCCCACTATTGTGGCATGTGAGGTATCAACCAACACTGTTATTACAGTAGGCTTGGAACTCCCACAGCTGCTGTTTTGAGCCTACATTTGTCTGTGAATATTTTCTGGCCTTGATCCAAGAACCTTTGTTGCTTTCTCAAAACCAGCACCTAGCCCCAGAGGGCAGCAACAGAGGACCTCTTCTCCTGATATCAAATACCCCCCTAGCACCAACTCCTCTACCTAGTATGGTAGTAGTAGTAGGCAATTAGCAATAATAAGAATTCAGTTTCCAAATTCTTGGGGCCAAATTTGCAATGAGTATAGATGGACATCTGAAGAATGACACTGCTAACCACACTGGTAAAGATTCAATGCTGCTTCAGAGGGAAGATCTCCAGGAAAGGAAGACAAGAAATTTCAAATCAACTGCCCCTTTCTCCGACACTATACAGCCAGCCATTTATGATGTTTGAGAAATAAAACTAGCCTGTGCCATAAAAGGAGGTAATTATTATACTCAAAGTATAATGTCTAAATCCAGCCCATGGGAGGATCTTCCTCGCAATGATGCTTTTGCTTTGTCAGCTCACAAATCACTGAAAGGCTGGTAGAAATTATGCAGAACTATTTGAGGTTCCAGAATGTTGTTTTAATGAGCTGTGATACATATCTCGAAACGTATGTGGTAGATTGTCATGTGGGACCTTCTATGGCTGTTACTTTGTGATAAAACAGGTTTGCATCCTCCACAGGTTGCCAAGCTACAGCTCTCATTGTCCCTTGCTGTTGGCCATGCTGGCTGGAACTAGTTGGAGTTTAGAGTCCATGGGTTCCCCATACCTATGATAAGAGATTTCTAGCCGCTGCCAGCCTGGTGCCCTCTGGATGTTTCAGACTACAACTCCTGGCAGCCCCAGCCAGCATAATGATGAAGTCCCTGGACCCCACATTCTAGCCACAACAGTTCTCTATGCATTTCAATGGCCTTTGCCCTCCACCTTTTGCAACCTCTGTGGTGGAAGGTGAGAGATGAAGTCCACAGAAGTCCCATCTTGAAGTAAGTTTCTTCAGATCAAATCAGACAAGTAAGACTGCAAAGCAGAGAAGGTAAAGCCTAGGCATGTAGCTCAGGAGTGCCAACTTGGCCCTGCGACCATGGGTGCCTGGGGCCATGGGTGCCATACAGCGTGCATGGCCCTGGCACCAAAATTTGTGGGTGCTCAGACATCCAGATTTCCAGGGAGTTGGCACCTATCATGTAGCTATGATGTAGGGTAGCCATATTACAGAGGATAGTTATCTATATGAAGAGCTGTCAGAAGTCAATGCTCTGTTTGAAGGAAGTCTTTATTTGAAGGGTTGTCCAGTCCAAGTCAGGTTGAAGGATGAAGAACCATAAGAAGGGAGATCAGGAACCTTGAAGTTGCCCATTAACAGCTCCTGCCTGGATAGTATACGGAAAAGGCACTGGGAAAGGGGGAGGAATTTCAGTTCAGTTCACATTTAAAAACAAACCTATCAAACTCACACTTTTTGAAACAATATGTGAACTAAAACACAGTCATTATTGGAAATCGACACTTCTATGAATTTTGCAATGTAATTATTCAGCCCAAGTAATGTGTACATAAATGCATATACTAGAGTAGTGTGTGCATAAAAATGCATATATTTGTGAAAATAACATACAAAAATGCATTGCATTAGGAAAAAATGCATTTAAGTAAAAATGCATTTATCAGGAGAATTTTGCAATGAAATGCTGCTGAAATTTCATTATTAGGAAAATAGTTCACAAACTGTTGCAGATATGTGGGGAGCTGAATTTAAGATTGGAAAAATGAGGTATTTGGAGAACTGAAATTGATAGATATGTCCATTCCCCTCAGAAACAGAGGTCACCTGGGCAAAGTCTTTCCCACAATGGTGAGATGTATTTGTACCTAAACTATGGTAATTGTTTCTAGATGTCCATCTACACATATAAATTAGTGTGTGATGCAAAAGTTATCAAAATCTGCATCCTCTGTTGTTCACTTTTGGGAGTGATGCATTCCTGCATTGCAGGGGGTTGGACTGCATGACCCTCAACATTTTCCCCGCTCTACAATTCTATGATTCTACTATTTCCTCTTTTCTGATTATGTGCAAGTCCCCAGTGTAATATTGCCTGCTTTGACATATTTAACAGATCTTGTAAGGGATGAAGGACAAGGGTTTTTCTACTTCTCCACATTGCAAAAAATAAATACAAAAATAAAAGACCCACTATGGTGGAGTAGGTTGGAATGTATGTAGGTGGAGAGACAAGTTGAGATTGTAGGAAAGACGCAAGGTCTATAAACAAAAGTTCTTACTCCAGCCTCCTGTTGTGCAAGGTTCCCTAGTGAATAGAAGAGCTTGAGGCTCATGACAGATATTTTCCCTCCATACAGGAAATCATTCAGCGTGAAATTGTTATGGAGTTCTTGTTACCAACGGTACAGGTATTTATTTTTTTTAAACAAAGATGATCAATCTGAGTAAACAAAGGACTGCTTAAAATTACCTTTGTGCTCAAGCAAGAATAAAGATATTGCAGGAACAATTGGGTGGGTAGGGAAAGGTTAGCTGTTTGTTGTACTCATCTGAAGAATGATGGAAGCATTTGCATTGTCTCTCACTCTCCTATTGAACTAGGGACACAAATGAAGGTTGCTGGTAGATAATCACTTTAAGTGCAGTACATTTGAGTACAGTACATGATATAAATTGCCTAACCACATTTTATACCCCTTCTGCTTTATGTCTTTCCATTATTCAAAGGAGCTCATAGAAGTGTAAAGTAGGTATCTCTGACAAAAGCATCCTTTGAATTTGAGTTGCCCACGAAATGTCGTTTGAGGATGTCAGAGACAGGATGATACAGAAAGCAGATTTTATTTGGGCAAAGTAATCAGGCAAAATATCTGTAGGATTTGAAAGGAAGCCAAAATAATTATATCAAGCACGGGAATTCTGCTCATCCCAAAGTTGTTGCCAGATTTCACCAAAAGCAAAACGGAAAGTCTGGAGGCCTCTCCTCAGCTCAAACATCTGAGGAATTTGGAGGGAAAGTAAATGAGTTTTGATGAGACTAGACAAAGGCAGTGGTCACGATCAGTCAGGACCAGTAGCTGGAGGCCACCATATTGTTTAACATCATACACATGTGTTAAAATGTGAAAGAGGTCTCAGACAACACAACTGTCTCAATTGGAAGAGGAGAAGTAACAAAAGTTTTCATAGGACATAAAGCTTCCTTCCTCAGGGCCTATGAGACAGAAGCAGCAATATAGGGAGAAGATGAAGAGCTGCCAAGAGGAGATATCACACCACAGGGGCATAGAGAGGCCCTGGCCTCTCTGACAACGAGGAGGGGAACAAAAAAGTTGTTGTTGTAGTATGCCCTTCCCTCATGGTCTGAGCTGACTGTGGTGACTGAGGACCCACAAGGACTTGGAGCTGGCATTGAGACTAGCAAAATTTCTTAAGGGTGTGTGTGTCACATAACCCTACTTAAACCTAAAAACAGTAAGAATGAATTGTATTTTTCTAAAGGCAGGAGTAGGTAGTGTTAGAATTCCTACTCCATGATTACAGTCATGGGATTGTTGTCTTTCACATGACGGTGTATGTTTTGACTCCACAGCGTGGGAAGTGTCGGAGACAGGATGTTTGTGTTACTGTGTTCCTTGAAGTGGGACTATTGTCCTTTTTTCTTTTGCTGTCTGATGCTAGAGAAAGAGGGAGCCATGTTGCAGTGCTCCATATGTAAATAAAGTAGATTAGCCAAAATGCTGAGTTGCTGAGGTCTGTTATGCAAGCTGCGCAAACTCTGCGGATCCCTAAGTGTGTCAGTGTCTGTTGGCATTGGTCACTGTGATGTTCGGGCTGAGGGAAGCTTTTGAAGCTCCTGAACGATCAACCAGGAGGGAGAGAACATGCCAGTTGGGCGTGTGTCTCTGCCAGGGTCCTACTTGAGTGTAGGACGAACTCCTGACAGGTAGGTCACATATGGTTTGAGAAACCAACCTCCTTGCAGTGGCAACATAACATGACCCAAGCTGGCCATGGCATCTACAAAGGTTTGCTGATTTTGCTGTATAAAACCTAAATCTTGGTGTAATTCTTGGGTCCTTTTAGGGTCCCTAGCAGACTTGCGACGGCTCCTGTATGCTTCTGATGTGGCCCTATGAATAATGCTCCCCCAAAATCACTGTGTCACTGCACTGGGAGAAACTCCCCCTGTAGAGTTTTTCTGAAGCTCGTAAGAGGCAGAGTTTTCTTGCCCCTTTGGGAATGTGGTTACTATTCAAGGGGGTCTAGCCACTGCATGTTCCAAAGCCAGGCTGCTTTTTTATTATTCTCACAGACGTTCTCATTTCCCACATTCAAGGGACAGAAATTCTCCTGAAAAGTAACCGCACATTTAGGAGCATAGCTTTTGATTGGTTAGTAAATCTTTCAGTTTGCTCAAAGGTTCTGGCAACCTTCCTCATAGCCCCTTCTCCTCCCGGATCTGTGTTCTGCGCTAACAAAGCTCTGGCAAAGCCCAAGGCTTTGCTAATTGCCAGTAACACATATTTGACAAGAGCTATTTAGACTCCATATAAGTGGGATATTGGTCTGGGACTGCAGCCAAAGTAATCTTAGTAATAAAATACTATATTTCCTAGCAAAAAAGAGAGAGTGTAGGGGAACAGGTGAAAGGGAACAGGTGTAGTTCAATTTCACAGACATCCACAGGATAAAACTGCACCTATCCTGAGGTAAGATTTTTTCAGAAGCAGACTAACAGACCAGTTGTTGTTGTTGTTTTTAAATACAGTTCTTCAGGCCTCCTCCTTTCTTTAGAATGGCTGGCAAACCAAATCATTAGCTGAATAAAACAAAACCTTAATATATTATTCTGTTGTACTTTTGTACTGTTTTATTGTTGTTAGCCGCCCTGAGCTGGGAAGGGCGGGATATAAATAAAATTTATTATTATTATTATTCCTCTGACTATACCCCTTCAGAAATGATCTCTCAAGATTCTCTATCCTATTTTTTGGAGCGAGAAACTGAGGGGACCACTCCACTGAATTTATTCAGGGGCCAGAGGATCCAACAGTTTGGGGTTTGCTGCAGGTGTGGTTCACCATTAGCAGTGATAGAACAGCTTCTTTGCTTTATTTGTCCCTCCAGAATGCCACAGATGTATAATTCCAGGACATTATGAGGTAACAAATGATGGAGTATATTAGGAATTTTTTTGAAATACTTTCCAGCATCAAACATTCCCTGCCTACCAAAACCTAGCATGTTAGGCAGAAGGCCGAATTAACCTCATCTCACAAATATGCTAACTTTTCATGGGCAAGGATTTTTTCAACATGGAGAAGCCTATAAACATTCAACCCCCCACTTCCATTCAGTCAGTGGAAGGGTGTACCTATCATGACATATCCAAACATAAAATTGGGCTCTGAGATATCTAAAATAAGTCACTTGATGGTCAACTTAATTTCCACTGGCCTGATTCTTATTATACTTAGATTCCTTTAGGGAACTATGGGTGGAATTCAAAGTAACTCTAAAGAGACTGCTGCTTGCCTGATGGACTGACCTCCCCTCTTCTGCCATACATGGTTCTGGGGTTCTCCTGACCCCCTATAGCTGATTTTGGGGTGAGGTGGGAGGTGAGAAAGCCTCTTTGTGCTAGTGGGATTCATTATGCAGGCTCCCATTAGCACAGCTTCATTGAATCTGGCCACTGGTGATTATAGTCAGTTATGTTCCTTTTTTTGCACTGTGTTGGAATAGCACTTGAGGGACATTGTTTATATAAAAAAATAAATATTCATAACCTTGGCATTTGCTATTCCTTCTATAAAGAGATCAATCTAGAGTTAACACAACAGTGTTGATTTTCTAAAATAGGATTGTTCTTAACAAATGGTTCATTTGTTCATATTCATGATTGGGAATAATTGAAATTCATGCTTTTACATGAAATTTTTTCACTGCTTTTAACAGCTGGAAAGCTTAGAGAAATTAATCAGGAAAGTTTTAAAATAAACTCTTTCCCCAATGTTTCATGAATCATCTATTCCTTTAAAAAGTTACAAATTTAATTACATTCATTTTAACTCCAGTAGTTATCTGACATTATATGTGCTGAATAAGATAATCCTTGCCTTTAAAATAACTCAATATGATCCTTATTACAAACTAGCTTTCCCTCCACAATTATGGCTAAATCTATCAAAATGAATTGTATTGACAGGACTGCTAAAATGTGCTTAATTTGCTTTGTTCCCTCATCCAACATTAGTACAAAAATTATGTTCCGTTCTTGTCATTCCCTGTTTTGGACCATCTTTACTGGAAGCTTTCCTCACAATTCTGAAGTCATCAGGTTGCCAGATTTCATATTTTTATAGTGCAGCTTTGGGCCAAAAGTAAACTTTTTAGTGGCATAACAATAGGTCCAGATTTTGTGATGGCATCATATCACTATTTTGGGTTATGTTTGCTTAGATACTAAAATTCATTTATATACCCCTATTTCAAGAAGACCAGAGTGGCATACAATGAAACGGCAACAATAAAATTTAACAGACAATATAAACCACAACACAACAGCCAAATTATCTAGGACAGTGGTCCTCAAACTTCTTTTCCCCATGGACCACTTGGAAATTGCTGAAGGGCCTGGTGCACCTGGACCAATTCACATTGTTTTCTGCCTATTGTAGCAACTATAATGTGCTGTACTAGATGTTAGATGATTTTTAATTGTAATTGTATTGCTTCTTTTATTTCTAGATGTTAGATGGTTTTTAATTGTAATTTTATTGCTTCTTTTATTTCTTAGATCAGTGTTTCCCAACCTTGGGCCTCCAGCTGTTTTTGAACTACAGTTCCCATCATCCCTGACCACTGGTCTTGCTAGCTAGGGATGATGGGAGTTGTAGTCCAAAAACAGCTGGAGGCCCAAGGTTGGGAAACACTGTCTTAGATCATATTTTATTGCCATTGCCATTTGAATTCCATGGAATTCCATGGAATTCAAATTGTAAGTGTTCTTCACAGTCATGCCACAGACCACCTAAATAGGAACCTCTGACCTAGGAGGACTCAAAAGCTAAAAAGAAAATGTTTAACTGCCCTTCTGAATATGGGCAACAAAAGAGCCATACAAATCTCCAGGCAGGAGGGGTTCCAGAGCTGAGGGGTGCTGCAGGAAAGTCTCTATTGAACATTGTTACCTTATGTGTAGCTGAAGTTACTACAAGGAGGGCCTTTGTGGAAGATCTTGATTTCCAGGCAGGGTTATCATGAAAAGAAGGAAATGGTTCTTCAGCTAATCTGGTCCCAAGTCATTTAGGGATTTTTTGGTCAAGCCCAGCACTTTAAATTTCACTTGGAAATGAATAGGCAGCCAATATACTTGATACAAATGGGGAGGGATAACATGAGTCCTAACTCACCATAGCAAGATCAAAAGGTTTCAGAAAGGGAAACAATTGGTATGCCATCCTTAATTGTGCAAAGGTGCTTCTAACTTCAGCTGAGGCCTAAAGCTCCAGGTTTAAGGATGGGTCCAAGAGAGACCCGAAGCTATGTTTTCAGAGGAAATGTACCCACTTCCAACACAGGTTGAACATCCAAACTGAAACCCTTCCTACTGACCAGAAGAACTAGCCTTGCTTCAGTTTGTTAGCCTTCATCTAGCCTATTACTGATATCGAGGCCTGGTTTCTGTGATTGTTAGAAAGAGAAAGATAGAGCTGAGTTTGGTACCCCAAGAATATTGACTTCTCCCAGCAGTTTATGTAGATGTAAAACAATCATAGGGGACAGAAGAGAATCTTGAGGAACCCCACAAACCAAAGGACAAAAGTCCTCCAGCTTAACCTTCTAGAAATGTCTCTAAGGAAGGGTTTGAAAGAATGACCAGAGCAGTGGTCCAGAGTGATATCATGGCCAAACTTCTGGAACTTCTGTACTTCTGGAAACTCCAGAGTTACCTAGCAAACTGATACATCCCTCTCATGTATGGAGGGTGGTGTTTTGGCAATAAAATAAACAGTACTTAGATTCCTTTAGCATATGCAAAGGGAACCCATAGCAAACTGTTGCAGTGTGGAGTGCTACTGTTCAAGAAATGGAAGAAATATTGTTGGTAATTTAAGTCATAAGAACATAAGACCCCCTTTGATTAGACCAAATGTCTTTCTAGTCAACATCCTGTTTCCCCACTGCAACCAGCCAGTTGGTTACCAATGGGAAGCCCACAAGCCATAGCTTTCAACTTTTCCCTTTTCTTGCAAGGAATCCTATTTGGAATAAGGGAATTTCCCTTAAAAAGGGGAAAACGTTGACAGCTATGCCACAAGCGTTGAATCTGGAATTAGACATGCAGCAAGTCAATGTGGTCATTTATTTATTTTTAAAAAGGCGGTTCAGTAGGTCAGCTTTCAAATGAATAAAACAACAATATCACCTTAAAGAAAACTTTACTGGAAATCTTGCTTGAAAGACAGAAATATTCTGTAGCCCTCTAGGAATTAATGCTCGTGATACATAAGTACATATAAAGTGAAATGGAATCGCTGAGATTTATTTATTTTTAATCAATATTATTCATATTACTCTTTGGGCAAAAAACTAAACTAAAACTGATTTATTATTATTATTATTATTATTATTATTATTAAAAACTGTTTCAAAAGCAGACACTTTTCCTGTTAACCCCATGCCCCCCACAAATGCTCTACAGGATGGGGGGGAAGTCACTCCGGAATTGAAAGCTTTTGCCCATTACAGCCCTGAATGAACTTCTATGGTTGAAGGCAGAAGCTCTGACAATAGTATTTTTAGAGTGGAAACTTTGACAGGCCCTTTCTATTAAAAGTGCCAGCACACTTTCATAGAATGCTTGTGCTTTCCCCAGCTTATGACATTAATGCACTATTGTCAAGCTCTTCAGATGTGAAGTCAAGTAGACAGGCTCTTGTCAGATGAGACTCTTCACTTGAGAGATCATCCAAGGACAAGGCATCCCGGTCCCTGCCTGCCCAGATAAGATTTTTAATTTGAAAACCATACAGTGGTTCCTTACACAGAGTGATCTAAAGGTCATTCAGAAGCCAAGCACTTGATTCTTTCTCTCTCTCTCATTCCTGATGCAACTTTGGACTGGTCAATAGACTGATCATGTTGAAAACAGGGTTATGCAAGCAGACAAGGAAATACGATGTCCATGTGTCAAGGGTCTTTCTTCACAAGTGCCAGCTGCAAAATCTGCAATGTAGCTAACAAATCATAGTAATTCTATCTATCTATCTATCTATCTATCTATCTATCTATCTATCTATCATCTATCTATCTATCTATCTATCCTGTTTTAAACACTGCTTTGGGATTTATGGGCCATGGAGAGCTATAAAGAGCCTTATTTATACTGAGTTGTTTATATTAATAACAGAACGAAAATATGAAACTAGTTTTCCACATTCTGCCTCGATTTCAACATTGAATCTGTTATTGTATTCAGAAGCACTGCTACAATGTGGTATATAGCAAGACAGCTGTCCCAGGAGACAGATTATGAGAGCCATTAAGGATGATGGAATGGGAGGCAGACAGGCAAAATTTAGGCAGCCATGCTGAGCAAGTTTACTGGGAGCCAGTCGCATTGAACCAAATGGAATGTATTTCCGAGTAAACCCTGCTTAGTAAACTACTGGGAAATTCTCCAGCATGAACCTCGTTGAAGTAAACAAGGAGCTGTGCAGCTCATTTGAACAAGGTTTATATATTCAAATTACCTGGTAGATTATGTCTCATGTTTGCAAGTGGAAGAACGGTACTCCATTTTGCTTTCATGCCTCAGACACTGAGAAGTCTCTGGGCAACCTTGAATCGTGATTATAACATTTCTGGAGACTAGGAGCATGGAGAAAACAAGATTTGCTTCAGGTGAGATCTATACTGTGCCTGGCTGACAGGGTAGCAGGAAGGAAGCTTGTATTTCCCCCCGCATTTCAATTCCCATTACTAATCAAGTCCAGTATATCAGAAAGTAAGAGTCAAAACTTGTCTGCTTTGAAACAGGCTGTGAATCAGTCACAGATACATTTTTAAAGGCATTTAAACTAAGCTAAATCCGGAGTACTGGTGATTAATTTGTTCTTAAAAAGTTCTTGCCCTGAAACCTTTAATGGCTGCCATTTAAAACATTCTTGTGTCCAAAACATGCTTCATTATGCTTACAACTTATAATCAAGCTGACCTGGTGTACAAGCAATTAGTCAGTCAAAACCCTGGTTCATTTTCTGAATGCACACAGCTCTTCCTTTGCGGAGCAGTGTTCGGTTTGGATGAACAAATGTTTTGCCAAGGGCTGCCTAGAATTCAGAAATGACCTTAATTGAATATGCTGTAGGTGTGCCCAAATTCACAGTATTATTAATGGAATGATCCCCTCTGGTCCTCTTAGTCCTGTGACCTCAGCTTTAATCCATATTTCACTGAAGTTTCATATGCCAAAAAATTTGGCACATTTTCTCTGTGACCTGGCACTGATAAATCACAGGTCTTATATTGTCTCTGTTTCAGTTCTTGGGGAGATTTGGGAGAATCCATTATGAAAATGTTTTTCATGTGCACACTTCTTTGTCTTACACTGCAATCCCCTAAATGATAACTCGGAGAGTAAATCAGCTGCCAGCAAGGGAAGATTTGCCTTCATCACAGTCTGAGCCAATTTCAATTGCTTCTGTAAAGTCTCTCTGAACTACAATGAATCCAGCCAATCAGCTTTTCCCTCTGCCTTCCTTCTCTGTGAGGTCACAATGAAACTTGACCAACAATGCTGCCAGGCAGCTAATATAACCACACTTGTTGGCGAAATATGCTCATTCCTCACTGAGCACTTGAAGTATCTGGATAGCATAAGGTAATTGTTTCTGGTTTTACATATACATATGTTAGGATTTTAGTGGGGTTAAGAACACATTTTTGTCCAGATATTGCAGGTGCCTTTACACTGCCTTTTATATAGTATTATTTCAGACTTGATAATGCTAATAATTTAAGCTGCAATTTTATAGCCACTTATCTGGGAAAAGATCCCATTGAAAGTTTAACTGTTAATCAGTTATTTGGACAAAGCCAGAAAAGATATAGTTCAATTCAACATCATGTAAATATAAAGGCATATCAGTATCTCGGGGGGAAAGTAGCATGTTTCAGCCAAAAGAAAAACCCTGAAAAGTAGGTGGTTGGTTTGTCATGTGAATGTAAAATCTGAATTTTTCAAAATCATCACCACATTAGAATTGTCTGCCTTCTACATGATCAACGATAAGATGTTCTCCTTGTTAGTGTGAGAGAAGCTGAAAAGTGAAACATTGCAGCCATTAAAAATACTCACAGCTGTAAAGACATAAGAAGAGCCAGCTGGATCAGACCAATGACCCATCTAGGCTAACAAACATCCTGTTTTCCCAGTGGACAAATGTGGGAAGCCTGGAAGCAGGACCTGAACTCAACAGCACTCCACCCACTTGTGATTCCCAATAGCTGCCATTCAGGGGCATTCCACCTCTGACAGTGGCAGCTTGGCTCCCAAGTGCTGTGAATTTGGTGGAAACATGGTGCTTTGTGACACGCTTATTTATTCCAAAATATTTATTTGCTGCCTTTGAAAGTAAACTCTTCCAAGGTGGTTAACAATAAGACACAGAAACACAATAAAGAACACGCATAAAAATAAAATACTAGTAAAACAGGGAGGCCACCCAAAATCACTAAAATAGAATCAACGCCAACAAAAATGGAGGCCAACATTTGCTATAAAAAAAAGCTTCAGGACAAAGTCCAACACTAAACACACCAGGCAAAGTCCACAAAACAAAGTGAGTCTTTATACCCAGACACATTCTCTCTCTCTCTCTCTCTCTCTCTCTCTCTCTCTCTCTCTCTCTGTGTGTGTGTCTCTCTCTCTGGTCTGAGCCTCCCTGCAAAACAAATTTCATTCAGAAGGCATTTGATTTCACGGCAATGTCACACTGTCTGAAGAGCAAATTTTGAGTCATAGATTCGAAGCAAGAAACCATTGTCTTATATACACATCCTAAGGCTGAATGTTCCCTCCACTTGCCTATCCCTCTATTTTCTACCTTTTTTGTAATTCTTTTTTAAACTCAAGGTGTCTCTGACCCAAAATCTAGCGATATCCATACATTGTAAATATCCTCCCAGTGGCTGTAATTCAGTTGGGAGCTGCCCAGAGTCGCTGGGGAGACCCAGCCAGATGGGCGGGGTATAAATAAATTATTATTATTATTTCAAAGTAGCATACAAAAGATACAAGGTGGTTTCAGTGCAAGTTGAAAGAAAAGAATATGGTACAATTCACTTCATCTCATTCCTGGAACAACACCTCTGTTTTTCCTAATGATCGAAAGGGTGTGTCCGTTTATCCTTTTATATGGCACAAAAGTGCAAATATTCCTGTAGACCAGCCTTTCTTAACCTGTGGGTCCCCAAATGTTGTTGAATTACAACTCCCATCACCCCTAGCTAGCAAGGCCAGAGAGCTCAGGGATGATGGGAGTTGTAGTCCAACAACATCTGGGGATCCACAGGTTGAGAACCGCTGCTGCAGACACATTATATGCAAATACAAATTCAGGACATGCACCCTATTTGCACATGGAAGCAGCTTGTGCATACCTGTGTCCCCTGCTTTCTCCATCAGAAACTGCATCCACAGGAATGCACAGCAATGAGCATTCGCAAAAGAGGCATTCAATGGAGGCCACATTAAACTTGGCAACATAAGAAGCTGCCATACACTGGTTCAGGGCATAGGTCCATCCAGTTCAGTACTGACTGGCAGTGACTGTTTAAAGTTGTATACAAGTGTTTCTCCCAATCCTACCTGAATATCATGGGGATTTTATTTATTTATGTTTTGGCCGATTAATATTAGGCAGCATTTAAAAATGTGTCTGTGGGAAGGGGTGGGTGGGTTGTTTTGCTGTTCTGTTTTAATTACTTACCGTACTTGTTTCTAATCCTGTATTTTGTTCTGTGAACTGCCCAGAGATCTTATAGTGAAGGGCTGTATATAAATCAAATAAATAAATAATAATAAACATATCTTGTTAAAAGTTTCACAGCGAATTGATGTGAAGAGAAAAGGAAAGGGAAAGAAGGAAAGAAAAAATACATAGAAACAAAAGAAAGCAAAGGAAAACAACATCTAAACGACAATAAAATGTGATTAAGGGTACAAAACTATGTAGTATATATGTAAGCAGATGAGCTTATTATTTTCCTCAAGTATAGTTCTATCCATTGATCAAAGGGGGCCATATTTTTAACCTTCCAATGTATTAATATTGATCTTTTTGCAGATGGAAGGGCGCGGAGAAGCCATTTACACTGACTGATTGTTAAGTCCCACATATTAGCTATATAATTTAAGATGATGTTATGAAATGTTTAATTATTTCCCCACAATAGTATTTATACATTCTAGTATTACCCTTCCCCCCAAAACATAGCAAAAACATAATGTCTCAAAGAAGCATTTTCCTTATTAAATCTCCAACAACATGTTGTCATACATAGACCATTTTTATACAATTGCGATGCGGGTGGCGCTGTGGTCTAAACCACTGAGCCTCTTAGGCTTGCTGATTGGAAGGTTGGTGGTTTGAATCCCTGCGATGGGGTGAGCTCTGTCCCAGCTCCTGCCAACCTAGCAGTTCAAAAGTAAACCAGTGCAAATAGATAAATAGGTACCGCTCCAGTGGGAAGGTAAACAGTGTTTCCATGCGCTGCTCTGGTTCGCCAGAAGCAGCTTAGTCATGCTGGCCACATGACCCAGAAAACTGTCTGTGGACAAACACCGGCTCCCCCAGCCTGAAAGAAAGATGAGTGCTGCAACCCCATAGCCTTTGACTGGACTTAACTGTCCAGGGATCCTTTACCTTTACCTTTACCTTACTGCTACTGAACTATGGCATTTTCCAAAAGGAAGTGTACAATATAGATAGAGATGTGTATCTTCCCCAGCCACTGACTCTGGCTATGTGCACATGGTTATGTGTGACAGATTGCTTGAACATATGAGTCAGACTAATAAATGATCCTTTAATGTGCAATTCACATTACGGCTGATAGTACAGCCAGTAAGAGAACATCAAACGCATAATTGCAATCAAATGACACAATCCAGAGCTTTAAAATAAATAAATAAATAAATAAATAAATAAATAAATAAATAAATAAATTTTTAAAAAATAATTTTATAAGTTGTGTTTCTTTGTTTCTCAATTGGATCTGTTTACATAGTTTTGTATGCATTGTGGTCTTTTATGCATTGTGACTTGCAGTTATTTTTATTGATCATAGTTTAGAAATTATTTATTGTAATTGTTAAGAGTGAATTTCTGTTTAATTATTTTTTGCCAATGTTTCAAGAGTTAATTTTGTTGTGTGCTATTCTATTCTAATAGATTATTGAATATTTTATTGGATAATAGTGTCTCATTATAAAGTTATATTTTAATAGGACTTTCTGTATTGGATCAGATTATTATAAGGCATGCTTTGTGTATAGTTTGCTGCTGTAAGCCACTTTGTGTATAGTAATAAACAAAGGCAGCATACAAATTAAAAGAGAAATGTAAAAAATGAAATGAAAGAGAGACAAAGGTAAGCACTTTTAAACACCATCAGTTTAAATAGTTGAAAAAACCCCATGTTCTTAAATTGAACATGTCTTAAAATTACTTAACACAAGCCGGATCATCTCTGAGGTCCTTTGCTATGGAAGAACATAGCCAAGACTGCTCGGCAAATTTGGACATTGGCAAAAGGTGTACACAGGTTGTAGCACATCACAAATCAAACTGTCAGGGCATGAATGCAAGAGCAGACGTTATAAATTAAAAACTAAATTTGCACTTCAGAAGCCATCAAGAGAGGTCAGGACAAAAGAGGCTGGACCAATAAACCAAAATGCTTGTTGTACATGAAGGACAAAATGCAACATAAAAAATATGTTTTGTTGTTCTACAGAAGCAAATTAACTTTTAATTGAGATAACTAGACAAACGAGCCGAGTTGCTTATCATCAGACGTCGCACACTTGGTCATTGAGAATCTTGGCAAACAACAAGAAGAGCCTGAGTTAAAAACAAACCATGGCTAGGTCTTGCTTTATTGCACTGGTGGCAAATTAAAGGAATCTGCCAGTCCAGTGTGGTGAGTCAGTGTGTCAAATTGCTTAACTGGATTAGGGGTGGGGAAACTCTGGTCTGCCAGGGGTTCCACTTTGCCCACCTCCCATGTCATTTTCCCCAAACTACATCCCCAACTGCCCATCAACTGGACAATTGGGTGGAGCAACATGCACAACCCTTACCTTTGTGGATTTGGTGGCATTCCAGTTGCACAGAAGTAAGGTGTCTCTACAGTGTGAGAGCCAGTGTGGTGTAGTAGTTAAGAGTGGTAGACTCGTAATCTGGTGAACTGGGTTCGTTTCTCCGCTCCTCCACATGCAGCTGCTGGAACCCTTCAAATTTCTATCAGGGCAAGCAAGAGGCAGCATCAAAGTTCAGGAACACAACCCCAGCCTTGAGTAAGATGAGGACCACAGCCAGTTAGAGGCACGGCCTGGGGAGAAAGGATGTGGCCTGGCAAGGGGAGATTCCTGAGGGCCAAATGAAAAAGTGTGGAGACCAGCATTTGGCCATCCAGACCTGAGGTTCCCAACCCCTGGTTTAAACCATAAACATCTTCTTTCAGGGTGTTGGGGCAATTATTCAAAGCTCACGTCCCATGTTTTGCACATCAATTGTGTGTCAAGGCCCTGAACCCTCTCCATTTGTTGAATAATAACACATGGACACAGTATTTTAGGTTAATGGGTAAATAAAGGCCACAACATTATTGGTTACAGAATGTGAGTGATTTTGGCTTAGGCACTGGAATTGAATCGCCTATATCTGACTCCTGCCCACCATGCAGGTAGTCCAGTAAGGGTCAACCGCCAGTAGGGGAGCCCTGTTGATGTACATCAACTAAGAGCTACCCCAGGGTCCCTAGTGGGGTTGTGGCATGGCCCTAGCCCCTACCCAGACTTCGGACAAGATCCACACCCCCAGATCCCTTTAACGGAATACCCTTAAAGCGGAGAGACAGGTGATGGCCGCAACCTCCCCTCCCAAGAACCAGGTTTTACTAATGCCTAACCACCAAACTTTATAAAAGTTGTGACGATTGCTACGAGGTAGGCGAAAACCAAATGGCTGCTGCCAATTTGCCAAGTGGGAAAATTCCTATCAGGCCCCCTCAACGGGCGACCAGCTGAGGTCCATAGCAAGGCCAGGATGTTGAACGTATGAAAAAAGGGCGGGAGGGCGGGAGAGCTGCGGAAGCAGGGACAGGAAGGGAGATCCCCTGGCTGCGTGTCTGTTTAAATACACTAAGCCATGCCCCCAGATTGGTTGCTGGGGGCCATGACATGGCCAGGACTCCTCTCATGACGCAGGGGCTAAGCCATGCCCCGGCTGTGTGCAGGGAGACCACGTGGCCTGCCCGCAACACCGTCCCACAAGGAAGTGGAGCGGCCTTGTCTTAGGATTTGTAAAGCACAGGTCTTTAAATATGGTCCATATTTCAGTGTGCACAAGATGGTATGATTACCACCAGTGTCATTGGTGAGAGCGGATAAGCAACTAGGATTGGGTTGGCTGGTTGAAATCTTACTTTTTCTGGCGTAAACTTACTAGGTGATGTTAGGTCAGCCCCATTCATGCATTACATGCTGCTCATGCTCCTCTTCAGATGTCTAAACTCAATGTGCAGAAGTCAATGGCAGGACTTGCCCAGACACACGATGTTGGATGAAGCACATACTGCAGTCCCAGCCATCATGTTGAAGAGGAGCTAACTCTAAGCCTTATCTTTCCTTCTGCAGCACAGGACTAAGAAGACCAATATTTGCAGCCAGAACACCTGGGGGCGTTGGGGAAGAGAACTCACAATCTTTGCTCATAATTTCTTATTTGCGGCTGCTTCTTTCTCCTGAGAGCAGAGATGAAGGAGGCAATTGTGAACCACCTTTTAAAAGAACTCAGCTCCAAAGTCCCAGGCTCAATTGTGAGCCATGGACCATCATGGAAAAGGGACATCAAAACTACGCAACAAATACAGACCTTCCTTACAGGTTTACTGTGATAGTGTATGTGAATACTGCATGTATAGGATACAAATCTGCAGTTGCAAGAGTTGCGAGTGAAAATCAGAAACTGACAAGCTCAGAGCTCAAACTCTTAACTACTACACCGCAGTAAGTATCAACGGTTAATACACAATCTGTATGTTCGGTTGTGAAATAGCTTGCAAATGTGGAACAGATTTTACAGATGCAATTTGAGTCCTTACACTGTTTTAGCACAAGCTGCCTACACACACACACAAACACCCCTCCACGTGTGCAAGCCAATTTCTGCACACAGGACCAAGTTCTGTGGATCATGGCCATGACCTTCAAATCACTTACTCTTATTTGCAATATGAAATGTGTTATAATGAAAAATGCAAATTACATTCCTGTTTACAAGACAATATTAACCTTTCTAACAAAAAACTTTTAATTTATGATAATTGTACACTCTTATTTCTGAATTTATTCCAGGAGAAAGTGTCTAATTAATATGCTGCAGTTCAATATTTGACTTCTGTCACCTCTCTGGAACATGTAATTAGAAAGTCTCAAACTATCTAATTATAGTCACTGCATTGATCAGTGTTGTGTAATCCACATCTTTATTTGTAATGAAAATAACTCTTTAGAAAGGAAAAGAAAGGGGGGGAAAGTTATCCCCCCACAAAAAAGGAAAATAACATTCTAACATAGAGAAAGTTGCTATGAAGCTCTGGCTTCATGCATTGCCTTCCCATTCAGTAAATACAAGACAAAATATGTATTTATAGAGAATTAGGAAACAGCGGTCACAAACCAAAGAGAAACTGTAATGGCCTTTTCTCTAGAACCTGAAAGGCCAGCAGTGCTACTAATTTCAAATTTCCCAGGGACAAGAGGTCATGTGAGCTGAGCGTTGCTTTGACAAATACGAACAGGAACTGTTCTCCTTATTTTTTATTCTCAATTACAAAAATATATCCTCTTGTATATGAATAAAACAGGATGGATAAAAAGGTCAAAAGTAAGTAACAATGGAAAAAGTCAAATTATAATTAATTAGTTAATTTCCCTTTTCACAGTTCCAATCAGTCTGCAAGCAAGGTCACTGAGGTGATGCTGTCTCCAACGGGAGGCTACAAGGTATTACCACCAAATATATAATCTCTCAAAACATATCCTTGGAAATGGAACCCTTAAAAAAAAAAGTTTCATTGATCACTGGATACAAAATGGTTCCCTCTGGCTTTCTTTGAAGACTTATGTTCTCTGTTAAATGATGAAATACAAGGTGGGCAAACATCACAAATGGGCTCAGCTGAAGAATTGCAAAGAAAAGGGAAAAGGACGTAAGCATTGCTGCTCTTTGCAGAGTCCTCTGTGGCCAGCAATGAAACCAGTCAAGCAAATACAATTGGCTTGCATCGCTGCCTACAAACAATATGCAATTAATGACTCTCTCTTTTTTACATTGTTTTAACATTTCCTTTACATTGAAATGTATCTAAATTAGGTAAGCTATGTAAATAGTTGAGCAAGTTACTTTAAATAGCACACAGTGAGACAAATAACATAATAATTGGAGTTTGGAAACCGAAATGCAGTGGAATGGAAACAGTCCTGATTATGCCAAATACAAGCCAGAATGAAAATCACTGCCTTCGTACATCCCTAGGCCATGACAGGACCTTCAGCACTGATGAACTGCTGCTTTTCCACAGTCAACTGTAAATGGAATTAAAATGGAGGTTCCAGAAAGGCACTTAAAATAGTACTATTCTGTCTGGCAACACATAGAATCATAGATTTGTTGGAAGAGTCCACAAGGCTTATCTAGTTCAACCCCCTACCAAGATCCAAGTAAGTCCTAATTCTTTCCTAATACTAAGAAAAAGCTGCTTTCTTACCTGCTCAGCTTGGCTGGAATGATGTTGAATTGCTCCTTTATTGCCCCTTATATAGCCAGGTTTGGTCTCCCGTCTTCAGTTTTAAAAAAACAACACTATTTTGTTATAACACGAAGAAAAGATAAAAGAAATATTGGAAAGAAATTAGTAATTTAACATCCCAGCCATAAAAGACTTGATAGTGTTTGGACTTCCTACAGGTCTTTAAAAAGAAATCCACAGGAGAATACAACAGAAAACACCAGACTGGAATTCTCTGATGATGACATTGCAGGAACAGCTTGTAAAAAGTGGAGGAAATGGATAGCAATTCCAGAACAGTTGGAAGCAGGAAATGCCTTGGGTATTATTATTATTATTATTATTATTATTATTATTATTATTATTATTTGGGGGGAATAAAATGGTGGCTGCCATCTCTGTCTCCAAAGGTAGTGGAGAACAAAATGAAAAGAAAAGAAACGTAACGTAACAAGAACAAATGAATAACAAAATGAATGTGATTTCAATGAACAAATGACAAAATAAAAGCAGTCCTTAATAACAAAAAATAAGCGAATGCAGAAAGAACAAAAATCTTACACACCTTAGAATGCCTGAGAATTGCAGAATTCCTGTGGCAAGAGCAAGATTTGGGTGCACAAACTAGATTTGACTTGGCTTCTTATAGTTTTCAATGTAGCTTAGTGGCAAAGTAGTCTGTTTACACTGCAAGAGACAAAATAATAATAAACAAATGGTTGAACAGCATCATCACCCAATGACCCTTCTAAGCTACCCATGGTCAATATGGTTCATGGTCAATATGGTTCATCAGGACTCTGGCAAGTGAACAAGGAGAAACCAGGGAGAGGGATTTATCCTTGAATGGCACAAGGGCAAACAAATATCCCTTGCTTTCCCTCTGCAGTGATAAGAGGAAGCAGGGTAGACTTCTACTCTGCAGCTATTAATACAGTGCAATCATGGCCAACTGAGCCTTTCAACACAGTGTTATTTCCTGATCAAACCCGACAGTGTAATGCAAGCAGAGAACCTGAGTACGCTGGCTTCAGGGAGAATCTTTCATCCTACATTGCAGAATCAATCAGCTTCATGGCGCAGGAGCTTATTCAAACAGAACTCTCTTAAACTACACCGAGAACTATTGTTATGCACGCCCCACTTCCCAGAGCATAGACAAGTTCCAGGAGCAGCAGCTTATTGGGCTTCATCCCCTTGAGAAGGAGATATCCATGGAGACTCTCAGTGCAATCCTATACAGTGGTACCTCGGGTTAAGTACTTAATTCGTTCTGGGGGTCCGTTCTTAACCTGAAACTCTTCTCAACCTGAAGCACTACTTTAGCTAATGGGGCCTCCCACTGCCGCTGCGCCACCGGAGCACGATTTCTGTTCTTTCTCTTTTTAAAAAAAAAAATTTAAATTAAATTTTCCAACATACATTTATAATATCCAGTCTAAATTTGTCACATATTTTCTCTAGGAGCACGATTTCTGTTCTCATCCTGAAGCAAAGTTCTTAACTTGAGGTACTATTTCTGGCTTAGCGGACTCTGTAACCTGAAGCGTCTGTAAGCTGAAGCATCTGTAACCCAAGGTACCACCGAGGTACCAGAAGTTAGGCCCAATGAGTTGAATGGTAAGTGGCTAGAAGACTGCAATTCTAAGCTGCTTAATATTTGAGTTTCATTGCAAATTCACAGGTTGGGCACGGGTGATGGCAGGCAGTCTAGCGATTCAACCAACAGCAAATGCACTGCCCTCTGGGGAAGAGGGAATCCAGATGCTTAAAGCTGTCTTAGGTGGCAGAGGAATGGTTTTGCCATCTACTCCCTCTTTCCCCCAAGTTCTGATGGATTGCACATTTCTGGAAATTGCATGCTATTTCTGAGCCACTGGCTCCCATGAAGACACATTTCCCTCACTGCTGAGGCATTAGCCAACAATTTCCCTAACATAGTAGTAGTAGTAGTAGTAGTAGTAGTAGTACAGTGGTACCTCGGGTTAAGTACTTAATTTGTTCCGGAGGTCCGTACTTAACCTGAAACTGTTCTTAACCTGAAGCAGCACTTTAGCTAATGGGGCCTCCTGCTGCTGCTGCACCGCTGGAGCACGATTTCTGTTCTCATCCTGAAGCAAAGTTCTTAACCTGAAGCACTATTTCTGGGTTAGCGGAGTCTGTAACCTGAAGCGTATGTAACCTGAAGCATACGTAACCAGAGGTACCACTGTAAGTATTTTATTTCTACCCCAACACATATAAAAACATAATAAAACACCAAACATTAAAAACGTCCCAATACAGGGCTGCCTTCAGTGGTCTTCTAAAAGGTGTGTAGTTCTTTATCTCCTTGGCATCTGATGGGAAGGTGTTGTACAAGGAGAATGCCACTATCGAGAAGTCCTGCTGCCTGGTTCCCTGTAACTTCACTCCTTGTAGTGAGGGAACTGCCAGAAAGCCCTTGGAGCTGGATCTCAGCGTCCAGGCTGAACAATTGGAGTGGAGATGCTCCTTCTAGTATACAGGGCTGAGGCCATTTAGGGCTTTAAGGGTGAGCACCAACACTTTGAATTGTGCTCGGAAACGTACTGGGAGCTAGTGTAGATCCTTTAGGACCAGAGCTATATGGTTTCGACAGCCAGTCCCTGTCACCAGTCTAGCTACTGCATTCTGGATTAGTTGTATTTTCTGAGTCATCTGAAGGCATTTCCAGAGCTGGCTGGCTGCTTCAAATAATAACAGTATTAACTGCCCTGAAATCCCTTTCTATATCTTTAGGTTTATGTATGCATCCATGTAGATTGGACCTAGTTAAGAGTTCTGTGTGCTGGTGACAAGCTGCATAATTGCCAGAATGTGGAAACCAGAAAAAAAACGTATCTTGAGGTATGTTACAGGTAAGGAGGGAGGGAGGGTGAGAGAGTAAGAGCAAGAGAAAGGAGAAAATAGACATTTGGAGTTCAAAACAGGATATCATCTTTGATCTAAGAAGATAAGATGAGGCTTGCTGGATCAGACCAAAGGCTTATATAGTCAAGCAAGCTGTTTCTCACACAGGTCAACCAGATGTCAGATCTAAGAAGCCATTCATACTCCACATTACCAGTGTGTTTGTCTGTTAGCCACAATGGTGCAACACCTGTGCTTCCTGCAATAAACATGTAATATGGGAAGAGCAGGACCGTCTTAAGCATATGCGGCGCCGGGGTGCAAAGATCCGGCCGGCACTCCCCCAGGTTGCCCAGAGTTGTTTACCTTTTTTAAGGGGGGGGGACCCAGTTGTTGACCTTTTTCTTGGCTTGCCGCCTCAGCAGCAACAGAGGAGCCTGAGGCGGTGGTGGCAGCAGAGCAAGACTGGGGCTGGGCGCCTGGAGGTGGGTGGGAAAGCAGAACCCAGCACAACAAGAGTCGAGCCTGAGGCTCGTGTGAGCAGTGTGCACTGGGTGGGCCTCTTGACGGCCCGCCAATCCCAAGTGCACAGAAGGGCAGAGCCGGCTGGCTGCCTCAATGCCTCACTCGCCCGTAGCAGAAGAGCTGCGGTGCTCCATGGGCTCTGCTCTGCTTGGCAGCAGCTGTTGGCTCTTCCCAATCCCCGGACTCCAAATCTCGGCCCCGGACTCTCGGCCTGGCGCCCCTGAGAGCCCGGCGCCCAGGTGCCCTGCACCCCTAATGCCTATGGGTAAGACAGCCCTGGGGAAGAGTTGATATCATTTCCACTATGGAATTAGAGCCATCCGGTACCTCAGGCTAAGAACTTAATTCATTCTGGAGGTCTGTTCTTAACTTGAAACTGTTCTTAGCCTGAAGCACCACTTTAACTAATGGGGCCTCCCACTGCCACTGCACGATTTATGTTCTCATCCTGAAGCAAAGTTCTTAACCCGAGGTACTATTTCTGGGTTAGCGGAGTCTGTAACCTGAAGCGTCTGTAACCTGAAGCGTCTGTAACCCGAGGTACCACTGTATATGTGAGACAAGCTGTTCCATTTTTCTCCCCTCCCTCTCCCTGCCACCCCATCTTCTCTCTTTTTCTGACACCCCTTCTCTTTTTTTCTCTTTTTTAAAATAATATTTATTCAACTTTTAAAGATTACAAAGGAAAAGGGAAAAAGAAAAAAAGAAAAACCAGAAAATACAGAAAAAATGCAAGCAATTAAAAAAAACAACACAGATCAAACCTTTACATAACTTTATTTCCTTTGCTTATTTCCTTGACCTCCTCACACCTCCCTTTTTGTATTCTAGTTCAATTAGATATTTCAGCAAATCCTTTCCAGCTTTGTTTTTATCCTATTAATTTATCTTAATATACTGTAATTTTACATTCTTGTCTTTCACCAATTAACAAATCCATTTTTACCTAATCCTTTATATCATTTCTGCTAAAAACACATTACTTCATTCCAACATCCTTCTAACATTCCTTAATTTAGCAATGTTTCTGTAGATAAACTTTAATTTTTTTCCAATCTTCTTCCACCAACTCTTCACCTTGGTCTCGCATTCTGCCAGTCATTTCCGCCAGTTCCATATAGTCCATCACTTTCATCTGCCATTCTTCCCGGGTGGGTAAATCTTGTTTCTTCCAATACTTCGCGATAAGTATTCTTGCTGCTGTTGTTGCATACATGAAGAAAGTTCTGTCCTTCTTTGGCACCAATTGGCCGACCAGGCCCAGGAGAAAGGCCTCTGGTTTCTTCTGAAAGGTATATTTAAGTACCTTTTTCATTTCATTATAAATCATCTCCCAGAAAGTCTTAATCCTTGGGCACGTCCACCAAAGGTGAAAGAATGTACCCTCAATCTCTTTACATTTCCAACATTTGTTATCGGGCAAATGATAAATTTTTGCAAGCTTGACTGGTGTCATGTACCACCCATATATCATTTTCATTATATTCTCTCTTAAGGCATTACATGCCGTAAACTTGATACCTGTGGTCCATAACTGTTCCCAGTCAGCCATCATAATGTTATGTCTCTTTTTTTTCTCTTTCTGTGAGTCACACAGGATGAGTCCGGGAGCTGCAGATTTCCATCCACTATCCTACACAGCAACACACACACTTCTTCTTCTTCTTTGGCGATCACTCATAGCCAAGTAAGATTGTCTTCCATGAACACGGTCTTAACAGTGAGTTCGTAAGTAACTGCGGAGGCCAATTCTGGATCCACACATCCTTCCACAGTGGGGACATAGGTTTCCAGGCAGGAGTTGATCACTGTGAGGGTTTGCCAAACGTGCCTTCCTCTTAGCACGTTTCTCCCTTTCGTCCCGAGTTCCAGCATCTTCAAAGGCTGTTCTCCAATTGGAGCGCTTGCAGGCCAGTGTTTCCCAGTTATCTGTGTTTATGCTACATTTTTTAGATTTGTCTTTAAATCTCTTTTATTAACCACCAGCATTATGCTTTCCTCTTTTAAGTTCGGAATAGAGTAGTTGCTTTGGAATATGATAATCAGGGATCTGAACAACAGGACAAAGTTGATATTGAAGAATCATTGCTTTGACACTGGTGATCTTTGTTTCTTCCAGTGCACTGCCATTAGTTCGCCTGTCTTCCCAAGTGATGTGTAAATTTTTTCGGAGACACCGTTGATGGAATCTTTTGAGAAATTGAAGACGGCGTTCGTAAGTGGTCCGTGTTTCAGAAGCATACAGTAAAGTTGGTAGTACAAAAGCTTTGTAAGCAAGCATTTTGGTTTCCCTGTGAATGTCCCGGTCCTCGAACACTCTGCACTTCAATCGGGAGAAAGCTGCACCTGCAGAGCTCAGGCGATGCTGCATTTCAACATCAATGTCAGCCCTTATGGAAAGATAAATGCCCAGGTAGGAGAAGTGATCGGCACTTTCCAACATCGCACTATTGAGTTGGATTTGTGGTGCTGCAGAGTGGTTTTTTGTGCTTGTTGGTGCAACACTTTGGTTTGATTTCCAACCAGCAGCACACACTACGGAGATCCTAACAACAACCTATTTATATCTGCCCATTGTACATTTCCGCTTGTGTGTGTATCCTGTTGGAAACACGGGCACAGTTGCATAAAACACATAATTGCTGCGTGCAACTTGAAGTGGGTTTCAGAAGACAGAAAATCCAGCTTGGTTGCTAATGTAGAGAGACAGTTGGCTAAATACCTAGGAGTTAAATAAGCCATTGGTATTTGAAAAGCCTTGAGTGTATAATTCATTTCAGAATGAATTCCAGCATATATGGCAGGAAGCCTGTTCGGAGACTGTTCACAGTATGTCTGTCCTTAAGCAGCATTATCAGTCTTTCATTTTTATGAGCTATACAAATTTACAGAGTTCAAACTTCTATCTTTTACGAGCGGAATAGAGTAGGAGATGAGCCATGCTGCACGACACCTTCCTAAGCAGGAAGATTATGATGGATGAGCAGAACACAATACCTCCTAGTAAAACAGTGAAATGGCAAAATGGCTCTCAAGAGTCCTTTTCTAGGATTCCACAGAAACTATTTCATGAAACCTAGAGGGTGGGGAGGATGTGGAAAGGAAAGACGAATGAAAAATTCAGACGGTGGGGGCAAATTCAAACCAGCAGTAGTGTAGTAGATGAATTGCCACGAGGTGACTCTTTCCTTCAATCCTGAGATGGAATAATGGTCTTGAGGAAGTACTTTGCTGTAGGGAAGCGACTAATATCTATGTTTTTGATTGCCACAACCCACATGGCATGTTTGCAAGACTGGATATATGTCCGGAATAAAACGCCAAGTTTCCAAGCAGTTATAAAGGACACGCGTGGACATTGGTGGGAGTGTACAGGAGATGGTGCAACTAAATCAATGGCACAGAATTGGGAAGGCTCGATGTTATGAGCAATAAACAGGTGTGTCAGCACTTTGATGAGGAACAAGGAAAAGCCACAGGGAGGGAGAGCAATCGTAACAGCCTGGCTCCCAGTGAAATAGCAAGCCAGCGAATTATTTGAATTGGAAACAATGAACACATGTGCTGCACTGTCAGCTAGTGTGAAAAACTAGCCACAGTTTTGGAACCAGTTATAGTAGTTAGACTGTCAGGCTAAGATATGGGAGACCAGGGTTCACATCCCTACTTAGGCACAAAGCTCACTGGATAGCTTTGGGCCACTCGTTGCCTCTGTCATAAATCCTTGTCTGAAACCCTGAAAAAACAAGGTTAGCAACGGCAGACAATACTGAGAAAGGATGGGCCAGTGGTCTGACTGGATAAGGCAGCTTCCTATGTTCCTATTAGATTAGCCTTGAAGACTATTTTGAAATAGTTTTAAAAAGCAAAAAAGATTAAGACCTCTAGCGTCATCCAGTTTGGGAGTAATTTACAGTCTTTCAAAAGGCAGAACATGGTGAAATATGAAAAGCACGCAATTAAAGCTTACATAAAACATTTATATTTTACAGTGACACACCATCAAATCAGAAAACCCATGTGCCGGGAGGGGGAAGGGAAATGTAAAGGATTAAGATGAGAACTGCACAAGAGGGTTCATACAGAAGATCACAGAAAGTGGTTGCATTGTAGATGTGAGCAAAAAGATGAAATGTTAACCTTCATTGCAGGGGGGTTGGACTAGATGGCCCCGGGGATCCTTTCCGACTCTAAAATTCTATGATTCTATGAATTACTTTAGAATTATATTTTGTCTTAACTTTTTTTTGCTATGATTAGGTAATGGAAAAGATTTGCATTGCTATGTCTTGGGATTGCAGCTATAATAGATCCATCAGAAATGATGAAGTGCCTGGAGTCACAGTGGAGAATTTGAATGGGAAAGCTGGTCTGATTCCATAGTTATTTGTCCAAAAGATACTAAAGGGCTATAAAGGGGTGATTAGACAAATTCAAGGATGATGAGTCTCTCAGTGGCTATGCAGAGCATCTGTGTTCAAAGACAGTTCACCAGAGCTGGGGGAAACAATCAGGGAGGGCTGCTCCTTTCATGTCCTGCTCATCAGCTTCTCTGGGGCATCAGGCTATATATACAGTGTTAGAAACAAAGTTCAGGACCACAGAAGACCCGGTGAAGCAGACCAGGTCTGACGTTATAGTGTACATTTCTTCAAAACATTTTAACACAACCCATTGTAATTGGCAGAACATCACAACAGGGATTGTGGGGAATCTGCCACCCCATAATGTGGTTGTACCCCAACTCCCATTAACCTTAGCCAGCATGGCCAATGGTCAAGTATAATGAGAGATACAGTCCAAGAACACCAGATGGCATGCAAATTCCCCATCTCTGTCTTACAGCAACCTCCAAATTCTGTAAGCAGCCATTCCACCTGGTGAGATGGTATGGTCCACCCAATCAGCTTGACTGGGATCACTGCCATTTGTCATCTCCTCCCCTCAAACTGTCTTCCCCAATGGTCATTCCACTTGGTCATTCCACACTGCTGAATAATTAGTGCCTGAATATTAATAGTTCCCTCCTTCCTGATCCTCTTTCGCCCTTTTGTATTGTGCAAATTGTGTTGCGATTGTGCAGGCAGGGACTGTGTTCTTTGTAAATATTTGTACAGTGCCTAGAAAACGTTAGATGCTTTCTAACCAATGACAATAATTTGCTGACGAAGATTACTAGAATGTCTGTATTGTGCGCTTCAATTACCCAGCTTGCAAGTTATATGCTGATGTAATACTCTTGATTCTTGTCTTTTCCTCCAGTCTCTTTCTGCCTGTATCGTGGCTCCAGTCACATTATTCATTCCCATACTGCACGGAACTGACACATGCTTTCTGTCTTGTGTGCATTTTTGTGAAAATAACCAGGAGGTTTCCTGTGTGTTCAGTAAGTGCTCTAAGTTCCTTTAAGGGAAGAACAAGGTATTTGTGTAAACAAAACTGCAGCTGGCTAATTGGAATATACTCCTCTCCTTCTCTCTTTAATAAAATAAATCTGTTTCTCCCTGGACAAGAAAAATTAGGGGTGTGTTTATCAGATGCTGATCTACATATGCAAATGTGCTGTACACATAATGCTGCAATTTCTTTAGAATCTTTAATTTCAGGTTGAGAGAAGTCAAACATTTCTCGTGTTTATGGGTGCTAGGTGGAAGCCCCTAATCTTTACGAACAAAGGCTTACTTCAGTGGACTTTTTCTTTTAAAAAATATTTCAAATCTTCATGAAAAAAATACAAATTGGGGCCCATTCAGGCATTGATTAGGCTGAGGCGAGACTTCCTTTGCTTTGATTCAGCATCTTGCACCTACAATCCCTTCTCTGGGTTCCTAATATACCAGCTGAGCTCATATCCTGTTTTCATACTTCTTGCTCCAAGCTAAGAAAATGTGGTGCTCTTATTCTCTGCTTATGTACTTTGAGCATTAGGCAGCTGGGTGCTTCTCTGGGAATACTGCATGCTTTAGATTTACTGGTCTCATCTCCTGCTCATGTTGCATATTTACAAAATCAAAGCATCCTGCAGAGCTTCATAAGAAGAGGCCAGAATTTCCCAGAGTTCCTTAATAACATTTTCTTTTCATTATGGCTGGGAAGGTGATGCTATTAAACTTTCCAAAGTGGCACAGGATTTAGAGTTTCAGAATTCCCATAAGTGTTCTACCTTTAGAGTTATAAAAAGCTACTTGTGAGGCCATGAAGTATTTGAGGTCTTATAAAATTTCATAGGCCACCTAGGAGTTGGTTGAAAAGAAATTTTCAAAACATTTACGTAAAATGAAAAAGCTTTGACTAGGTTACTTCTGCCCTTGTGACAAAAATATCCGTGGCTAATATACAGCTCTTGCCACAATCCAGTTAAGCTGATGTAGTAAAAACTGGTCCCAAGTAGCAATTCTGTACATAGGCAAATGTTTCCTATCCTGAGCCAGTACTGTTGAAAGGAATGAGATGTCCCAAAATCTGGTAAGATTGAACTGACTTGGCTTCAAAAGATTCTGCATACCTGTCCTGTGATTCAGAAAAGCACCCTTGGATCTTGATGCCTACCTCTACTTCTGTAGAATAGGAAAAAAGAACTGTTGTCCAAGTCCCTCATGTGGAGGTTGTCTTGCTCAAGTCCTGCTGAAAGGGATGGGAACTCCTATTCATTTCAACAGCACAGCAGTGCCTGGAGTGGGTGAGCTCTGGGAATGAAGATGTCACCTCCACTGACTAATAGGAGGGACACCTGACATCTTTACCAATAAGGATGCTCTTGTGGTGGATGGTGGATGCATGGGCACCTCTTGGTCAGCAGGCATACATCTGCGTAGATGTGGGCCAATTGGTACCATCCAATGCAAGTGGTTGATGACCTGCAGCACACAGGGCACTGCTGGAATGTTGACATACATGTGTTTGGAGGTGTGACGTTAACATATGAGAGTGCTGGAGGTGAAATAGTTAAACAGGTTACCCTATCAGAACCCAGGGGGGTGGAGTCAGAGGGACCATAAAACCAGTTCTGGGAGGGGCAAATGGAAGAGTTCGTTGAGGAGTTCATTGGGAGTTGGGTGGTTGGTTGGAGTGGGAGTGAATTGGGATAGAGTTTGTGGTGGGTTGAGTTAGTGTAGCGAAACAGGCTGAGTCAGGAACAGTTAGGGGCTAGGAAGACAAGTAAATATCTGAGAGGTAGTTTAGTGAGTGAGAGCAGGTTATAGGTCTGGATAGGCACCCCATGAATGTAATTGATACTGTTTATGAAACCACATGCTTGTTAAACTGCAATAAATAAACAAAAGTTTATGTTTCAATTTAACCCTGACTGGACTCAGTTTTGTCCCAGGTAGGGCCTGAGTGGTGGCAGCAGAAATAAAGTGGTGGCACAGGGATCGATAGACGGTGAAACATCCGGGGACCCTGTGTGATCGCCACAGGAGGATGCTTCTAGCAACACCTATGCATCTATCATTATCTTGTGATACCCAGGCATTAATGCTCAGTCCACCCTGATCACTTTATGCTGCAATGATGGCATCTCACTTCCCAATGCACTGTATCCCTAGCTGCCATGACATTTCAATAGTCCTCCAAAGCAAGAAGGTAAAAGGTAAAGGGACTCCTGGATGGTTAAGTCCAGTCAAAGGTGACTATGGGGTTGCGGCACTCATCTCACTTTCAAGCCAAGAGAGCTGGCGTTTGTCCACAGACAGCTTTCAGGGTCATGTGGGCAGCATGACTAAACTGCTTCTGGAGCAATGGAACACCATGGTGGAAACCAGAGCACACAGAAAACTATTTACCTTCCCGCCGCAGCAGTACCTATTTATCTACTTACACTGGTGTGCTTTCGAACTGCTAGGTTGGCAGGAGCTGGGACCGAGCAACGGGAGCTCACCCCATCACAGGGATTCGAACCGCCAATCTTCTGATCAGCAAGCCCAAGAGGCGCAGTGGTTTAGACCACAGTGCCACCTGTGTATGGAACTGTATGGAATGGAATATTCAGTTTCACCATTTTCTACAGGGGCACCTTGCTCTCTCCCTTCAGAGAAAGATGCCTCGTGTACTTCATGCTAAAGATTATCCTTGTGAAAAAAGGGACAGAATTAAAGAACAGATTAAAAAATGATGATACAGAGAACTAAAGACTAGAGCTGTAGTAAAGCATAACCTTTACATGTAGAAGGTCCCAGGTTTAATCCCTGAAATCTCCAAGTGGGGATGGGCTCAGTTGAAACTCAGTTAGTGTAGACCATGGGTTCTCAAACTGTGGTCCTTGAGCTTCCTTTAGAACCTCTGTTGTGTGTCTGCAAATAAGTCATTGCACACCACCCCAATAGCCCCAAGATTCCAGAGGTTCCATGTGTTTTCCCAGGGTTTGGCTTCCTTGGAATGGGGGACGGCAGAGACTGTGGTGTCTTTATGATACATGGTTTATTTACACATATATACAACCTGAGCCTGATGATGGAGGGATTCATGGCGTCAACACCCCAGAAGGTCTTTCTCCTTCCATAGTCACAGCCTTGGATTCAAGCAGAAATCAAGCATGGCTTTCAATCTCTGGCTTCTGCCTCCTTTTTTTCTTCTAGCCTAGCTAACCCACGCTCAGCCCTGGCCTATGTCTTTCTCACTACCACCCAGGTGAGGGAGAGTCATTTGCCCTCTGGCACAGAGCAACTTTCAGACTAACGACCATGCTTAGGCCCATTACCAAGATGCTGGCCTGGCTACTTCGACAATTGAATCCTGCAAATTCACAACAATAGAATTAGAACTGATATAAAATCTAGCACAGCACATTACAGTGGTTCCATTGGTAGAGCTGGAGGTGAGACTAGCAGTTTTTTGGCAGGTCATGGGGAAAACACAGTAGGAGGCCTGGCTCTGGGACCCAGCATTAAGGATGGGGCTGCTTCCATTGGTAGAGCTCACTGCAAAAACTTCCTGTTCAGCTTTGAGAAAAAGGCTGAGGGTGGGGTGTGGGAAGAGAAAAGAAGTTGGCCTTTGCTTCTTTGGCAACCAAACTAAAAAAATAAAACCCTGCAACCCAAACAAAGTGATTGGCAAGCTTACAAGCTAGCAACAGCTGAACTTTGCTGATAAGATTTTCTTTTGATTTCTTATAATTGTTTCCATCAAGCCAATCTCCTGATTAACTTATTCTCTTTCTATACTTGATGCATCACTAAGATTAGCATCCCTAATTTGCGCCTTACCAGAACAGATTTCAGTTGGAGAAGTATAACCTGTCCTTCATAATTCTGAATGTGGCGTAAAACATTCTGAATAAACTTTGGATGAGGAATGATGGAGCAGGTGTGTTAGTCATCTTTTTATTCCTCTCACTGAAGAGGCATCATCCTGAGACGGAAAGAGGTTCTTTGGGAAACCAAAATGTCAACCGTCATTAACAATCCATACTTTAAAAAGTGCATCTGGTTTGCAGCACATTGTATACGGTGTCATTAATTCTCTTTCTCACGCACTGTAGGCATTGTACAATAGGATAGCAATGTTTACTTGGGGGAATCTTTGTTTTGAATCTTTGGCGCATCTCCTATTGTTCTGGGAACATCATGAGCAGGAAAGGGTGGATAAAGGCTCCACTGTGCATCTTTCTCAGTAAATAAAATATGCAGGATGTTCATACCATTTAAAAGGAGATGGAGCATATCTCTGTACTTAATTGCACTGGCTGTATTAAAATATTTTTTCCTATGGCTCATTAGTAAAGCAATGTCTTAATATTAAGTAGAGAACAAAGTGCTTATTGGCTTTATATAATGGGAGAGACTATGTAGATCACATTGAAATTGCCGGATTACACCTGATAACTTTTAAAGCCTAGCTGTTGCCTGTACACTTGAGAGAATATAGGAAGATAGGAAGGCGCAGTCACATACAGGACACCATTAAGATGCAACTGATGCTGTAAAGGTGAAGGTAAAGGGATCCCTGACCGTTAGGTCCAGTCGTGGCCGACTCTGGGGTTGCGGCGCTCATCTCGCTTTATTGGCCAAGGGATCCGGCGTACAGCTTCCAGGTCATGTGGCCAGCATGACTAAGCCACTTCTGGCAAACCAGAGCAGCGTACGGAAACACTGTTCACCTTCCCGCCGGAGCGGTACCTATTTATCTACTTGCACTTTGACGTGCTTTTGAACTGCTAGGATGGCAGGAATAGGGACCGAGCAACAGGAGCTCACTCTGTCGCAGGGATTTGAACCGCCGACCTTCTGATTGGCAAGTCCTAGGCTCTGTGGTTTAACCCACAGCGCCACCCGCATCCCTACATTGATGCTGTAGCACACCCCAAATCCTGGGAAACATCCAGGTAGAATGAGGCGCATGGAGTGGGCTCCAGCAATCATTCAAAAGTCTGAAAAGGTTTTCTGTGCTACAGACATAGGGAGTATTCTGATTGATCCACAAGACTGCTGTTTCAGAATCCCTTACCATGCAGTGAAGCCCCTCCACATATACTATTGTGTGCATGTAAGTTCTCACCAAACCTTTAAACAGGCATGTGTAGGTTGGTAGTGGAATCTGCCCACCATGATTCCATTCATTCTTCCTGAAGTGAATGCCTGAAAAGTTCTAATAGCTTCGATTTTAAAGTTAGGAATGAGATACGCTAGTACTTTCTCCCAGGAGGAAATGATATGTATAACAGCAATTACCTGCTGCGACTTGGTAATCCTGTTCCCACAGCTGGCGGAAATTAACACTCTACTCATGGAGAAATTGCGCTCTGCTATCACCTTCCCCTGTCCTACCCCAAGATAACTTACTGGGTTTTGGGGACAAGGAAAGGGCAAGTTAGTTGGGTTCCACTTTGTGAACATTTGACTTTAATATTGTCCAAACATCTTCCAAGTATTGGAATCCAAGATTCGCAAAAGCCGAAAAGCTTGGTCACAAAGGCTTGACAGGTGCTCAGACATCACCAAAGTGGCACCCCTCTTCCTTACATAATGCTGGTGACATGAGTCACTGCAGTGCGGCTCTTTCCTGAGTTGTAAAGGCAATGCGAGCAAAGCTCGTTACCTCTCTCGCCCTGACCTAGCCACTGTGATCCACACGATGGTCACCTCCAGACTGGATTATTGTAACTCGCTCTACGTGGGGCTGCCCTTAAAACTGACCCAGAAACTCCAGCAGGTGCAAAATACTTCGGCAAGACTCCTTACGGGGTCCTCGCTGCGAGATCACATTCACCCAGTGCTATACCAGCTGCACTAACTCCCAGTGGAGTATAGGATCAGGTTTAAGGTACTGGTTTTAACCTTCAAAGCCCTATACGGCCTACAACCACGTTCACCACAGAGGAACTTACGGTCTTCAAACAAAAACATCTTGAAGGTCCCAGGCCACAGAGAGGTTAGGCTGGCCTCAACCAGAGCCAGGGCTTTTTCGGCTGTAGCTCCGATCTGGTGGAACGCTCTGTCACAACAGACTAGGGCCCTGTGGGACTTGACATTTTTTCACAGGACCTGCAAGACAGAGCTGTTCCACCAGGCCTTTGGCCAGGGCACAGCTTGACTCCCTCCTCTGGCAATCCTCACAGAACTTCTAGCCCAATGGTTGCCCTTAATTTGATTGGAATTCATTTTATAATGAAATGATTTTAGAATGTTTTATCATTTTATTGTTGTTAGCCGCTCTGAGCCCGGCTTCGGCTGGGGAGGGCAGCATATAAATATTATTATTATTATTATTATTATTATTATTATTAGGGAGAGTTGCACTGTGTTTGCTTCTTGTAACAGCAATGTTTCTTTTTCTGGAAGAATGATGGTGTCATGAAGAGGTATCTGAATGTGGGCATCCTCCACAAGACCAGAGGTCTTAACTGTGCCTCACGGGGCTCCTGCCTATTCCTTTAAGTGCTCTCCCTGCATATGGTGTTCCCTCTCCAAATTGCCTTTTAAGAACTCTGAAATATCACGTACGGTGGTGTTCATCTGTTAAAATGCATTTTGAACGAAAGTCTTTCAAATGAATGGAAATGCCTGGAGTGTTTTGCCCCTTAATAAGACAAGTGATGTCTGTAGAGACTGAAATGCCCAGGATTTCCAGTCTCTTTTATGCAAGAGCTTCTGTAGCTTCTGTAGCACTCAGCACAGTGGTATGAGTATTTAGAGAATTTACCTTAGTTAGCTCCTGGGAAACAACAAATTTTCTCTGCAAAGCATCTATATTTCATTTTTGTTAAAGTATTAATAAGCTAAAATGCTAGCGACACTAGGTTTTATTGAAGCATTCAGAAACTCTCCAGGAGATTCATATACATCCTGAAAGTTCATGCTGGCTGCAAGTTTAGGATGTAAGCATTTTAAATAAAACTTGTTTAGGTGCTGATGTGAAGTTTATGGTTTAATGGCTTTGAAAGGCATATCTTGCTGTTAACACATCCATTTAGGGTTTTCCAAGAGGACCTGGAATGCAATCAGTACATCTTCCACAATACACATTGTCATTCATTACAGAAGTTTTCTGGTCTCTCTGTGCTGTTCCTCTTTTTGAAAGGGAAAGGGAATTCACTAAAAACAATATTTTTATCCTGAAATGATTCTCATTGGGCTGGGCTGGGATTTTTTCAAAAGCAGTGCACTTGAGAACCTACCCAAATGTGGCTATAGCTAACAACATAGGAAGTCTGATCTGGTGCATGGCAGCCATTTGTCTATCCAGCTCAGTATTGCTCACTCCTTGGGCAGCTCCTCAAGCATAGGCCATGTTAGCTGGGGCTGATGGGAGACTCACAACATCTGCAGGGCACCACAATGGATATCTCTGGTCTTCCCTGACCAGTAGCATTACTCGTGTCAGGAAGAGATCTTTCACCTGCTATCTGAGCCTTCTAACTAGAGATAGTGGGGATGTAACCCTAGACTTTCTGCATGCAGTGTGAATGCTATATCACTGAGCTATGGTTCCACACATTATGCAGGACTCCTTAATCCTGAAATCAAGCCCTATATTGATGGTTGGCATGTGGTGAGCCCAGGTATACAATGCCTAACAGCAGCTCTCATGCAAGTTCCTCAGATGTACACAAGACCACTGCTGGACCACTGCTCCCAAGCCATGCATGAACCACCAAACACAATGGCTCACCATGTGACAAGGCCGTGCAGAGTTAAACTATGGTGCACACTCCCTCAGAAGGCAGTGATGACCATCAGCTTGGATGGCTTTAAAAGAGGATTGGACAAATTCATGGAGCAGAAGGCTTTCAGTGTCTACAGGCCTGGATAGGCAGGTTCTACCTCCATGGTCAGAGGCAGTAATACTTCTGAATACCAGTTTCTAGGAACCTAAGGAGGAGAGATTGTTGTGGTGCTCAAGTCCTGCTTGATGGTTAATAATAATAATAATAATAATAATAATAATAATAATAATAATTTATTATTTATACCCCGGCTTCCAACAGAATATTAAAATACAATAACCTATTAAACACAGGGCGGGCGCCACTACCGAGAAGGCCCTCTGCCTGGTTCCCTGTAACTTGGCTTCTTGCAGTGGGGGAACCGCCAGAAGGCCCTCGGCACTGGACCTCAGCACTGGACCTCACAGACATCTGTTTGGCCACTGTGAGAGCAGGATGCTGGACTAGATGGATCACTGGCCTCATCCAGCAGGCTCTTCTCATGTTCTTATGAGCAATTAGTACCCACATTAAGTAACCATTGGCGAGAAGCATTTGTGCTGCCACAGTGGGGGCTGTGCATGCAAGCGGCTGGAGTTCATACTGTGGTGGGAGTGCAAAGAAACACTGCCACGACCACACAAATTTTAGTGGCCGGAGAGACAGACTCCACATGGAGATGTTTACACTGGTGGTTCCATGTGAGAGCTGTCAGATCACGGACCCAGTAGCAACTGCTCTCGTCCACGGGCTGCTCACCATGTACCCAGGTGTTTTTCACTGCTGACACTTTCCCCCCTGGGGAGATAATTTCTCAATCTGTGCAAAAAGCACTGGACACAAGGCTTCGGCCTGGGACAAACTACAGTTAAATGAGCCTCCAAGTAATTGGAATAGGAAGTAGATTGCATTTGCGTGTGTCCACACCATGAAGCCCATGGAAAGGATGGGTCAATACTGCAACAATTCCAGTGCAGCCCCATTCCCCCAAAACACTTACCCCTACACATCTGCAAATGCAGTTTCACAAAATCAAGGAAGATCCCAGGCAGGCAATAAATTCCATGTCTTAATAACAACAGCTCCAGATGACTCAGGTATTTGTGCAGAAAAACACAACATTCATTGACCCCCTGGGAGCCACCGTGTACGGCTGGTGGGTTGTGTTTGCTAGATGGATCACAAGTTGTGCAGGGCTGACTTATGCCCTGATTTAAGAGAACTGAACTTTTAAATCAAAGCCACATTCTCTTAAGTATTGCTTCCATGCCAACCGTATTGAAATAAACAGTAGATGCTCCGTGCTTGATGAATCGGTTGCATTCTTTAGAAATATATCTTCTTAAAGTGAACATCAGTCCAGAACTTTTGAGGTTCTTGACGGCTGCACACATGAATTTGAATATTCAGAGAAAACCAAGAGTCAGGCTTGATTTGAGACTGTAATGTCCTCCGCACTTACTTCAGCTACAGAACAGAAACAACAGTTTCGTATCAAGCAAAAGAAAATGAAACTTGAAAGGCCTATTTATCACATCAGACATATCAACCAATTTATAGCCCATTTTCTCATTAGATTTTCTTTTATTTCATCGGCTATTTTGTAGATTTTCATGTGATTATATATGCATACATATACACACACAAAATATGTCTGGCAGATCTCATGCACAATCTATTTCTGCGCAGGAATAATAGATTGGAACATTATGTTGTTTAGCATAGTTAATATAACTTGGCTTGGTCTGTTTCCATTAATCTTTTTAGGTCTGTGGCCCTTTCTTAGACATTTACCTAATATATCAAGGTTATGTGCATTTTAAGTCTTGCTTCCAATATGCTTACATCTTTACTTAACCTTCTGCCTGTGATTAATGGGATAGACTGTTCCTGCCTAAATGTAATGGATGGTCATGTTAGAACAATACACAACTCAGCACTGACATCTCAGTTTAGAGAATGATAAAAAAAGGGAGAGAGATGCATTCATGATGGTACATGTCCTTCTCTTTCAGGTGATTCTTTCTGAAACTCACCTGCAGCCATTACTACCTCACAGTATTGACACTTCTGTGCTGAAATCATTTTTGAGCTCAAGAGGCAGACATTTCTCTCCAAAAGAGAATTTCTAGAAATTCTCAATCCCAACCATGTTAGAATCCATTGATGAAATGGATTTGTTGTGCATGCAAATCTTTATTGAGCAAGTCCTTGGATGGTTCATGTATTAGAGTATGATCAGATAGCTCAGTTGGTAGAGCGTGAAACTCTTAATCTCAAGGTTGTGAGTTCAAGCCCCACATTGGGTGAAAGATTCCTGCACTGCAGGGTGTTGGACTCGATGATCCTTGTGGTCCCTTCCGACTCTACAATTCTATGAGTCTATGTACAGGAAAACATACATCCCTTCAAACAAATATCTGTGATTAGCACATTTTTATGAAAGCCAAAAAATGTAGGGAGAAGGGGGAAATCACCCCTCTCCCCCAAGAGAGAGAGAGAGAGAGAGAGAGAGAGAGAGAGAGAGAGGAAAGAGAGTCACTGGAAAAGTGGTCTTAAATTGCTTGGGACCAGGTTAATTGTAGGACCAACTTCACCCATATCATCCTGCCCTTATGGTAAGGACTGATTCAGTGAACCTTTTGAAATGGGCCTTGTCCTTTGTCGCAAGTGATTTAGGCAAGCACTGATGACCTTCCTCTTCAATGCTACTTTAAATTGATAATGCAATTATCTGGTGTTACAGATCAGCTTCTTAAAAGCAATGCAGCATATATTTATATCTTGTCTTACTCTTGCTTGTATGTTGTTTTGTGATGGCATCATCCAACCAAGTGGCTTCCTCAAGATATTATATCCGCAGAAAACAGGACAATATATGAACACCATGGACCAATAAGCACTCTCAACCCAGCGCCATTGATAGAAATGAAAGGTGTGTGAAAAGGGACCATAACATTTATTGATCCTTCTGAATCAAGGCTGTGACATATTAAATTTTCTGTGTCAGTGGACGCCAGAGGTATAAAGAAGAAGGTGGAGAATCACATTGGGCACTGGCCCCAGTTCACAGTGCTAAATGCCACATTTCTACTGAATGAAAACATTATCTGGGAATTGCTTATTACTTTGGCCATCTTATGCATTGCGGCCCCAAAGCAAGCCTCAAAAATCCATATGCATGCAGGCAGGTAAATTTGTATGAGTCAAATATCACCTATATTAGTTTGGGCACTGAAGAAAGCTGCAGCTATTACTGAGCATAACCATTTCAGTGCCCCTGACTGCCAAGATGACAGATCTCGAGAACAAAGAGTCCATTTAATCAATCATTTGTTTCAAAATGCTTTAACCACTCTAGCAAACCTGACACAGCTCCTATTTTGTTTGACAGACCAATGCCCAATTGGCTGTATAAACACAATGACATCCTACAGCCAGCCAGGTTAATCTCAGTGTTTATTGCTATTCCCCACCCCCCACCCCCTGCCCACAGAGATCCAGATGATGAACTATGAAGTATTAACAATTGGAGATTCATAAGCTATTTGCTCGAGGGTATTCTGACCTATCATTCAATGAGTGCTAGCATTTTGTACAGGAAAACCTATGTTTTGCTTTGGAGAGAAAGGGAACAAAATCCCAAATCCCTTTTGTCACATCTCTACAAATGCCTTCACATTGTCACTGCTGATTCCATGCATTTTTCTTCAAAGTACATAAAAGGCACCCTTGCTACATGATCGCTGTGGCTTTCTTTTATTCTGGCATGTTTTCTTCATAGGTCATTGAACTGAAGCCTTAGTTCATGGGTAGGCAAACTAAGGCCCGGGGGCCAGATGCGGCCCAATCGCCTTCTAAATCCGGCCTGCAGACGATCTGGGAATCAGCGTGTTTTTACATAAGTAGAATGTGTGCTTTTATTTAAAATGCATCTCTGGGTTATTTGTGGGGCATAAGAATTCATTCACACCCCCCCCCCCAAATATAGTCCGGCCCCCCACAAGGTCTGAGGGACAGTGGACCAGCCCCCTGCTGAAAAAGTTTGCTGACCCCTGGCTTAATTCTCCACATTTTTTCTTTTTAAATCTTCTGATGTGACTGCTTTTTAAGAACTCCATAACTTACATGTAAGTGAGAAAAGGTGTTTGCAGGGGACAGTCTGCTTGCCACACAAAAGCACAAGTGTTACTTGGGCTAACTCAGAATGCTGCAGGGGGGCCATCATTTTCTGAACAAATGCTCCAGCCACTCTTAATATAAATATTTGGGGTTTTTTTTTGTTTAAAGAGAGCTCAGTGCTAGAGTTGCTCTGAATTATATTCAGAGCAAAATATGTGGCAAAGTGGGAGGAGGTCTCTACCGAGGCAAAGTCACTGATGGATTTTCAAGTGAGGCGAAAAGAGTTTCACTAAGACTGGCAAGGCTTCTCCAGAGGGTTCGTACATTCTTACATTGTCACTGAATTCTGCCTAAAGCAAAATTCAAGGCAGATCCAGAGGTTGTTGCTTGGGGAAAATGTCTGAGGAATTTCAAGAGAAGTGGAAGGAATTTCAATAATAATAATAATCAGAATTCTCAGAGAAACTGTATACTCTGCCTGTACACAGAATACACATTTATCTGAAGAAATGAATTAATGATGTTGCCGAAATGCAGAAGAGGGGAATTCTCCTTAGCCTGACCCATGCCACAAATCCCTTTGAACCCTGGCTTTACCTTAAAATAAGTTCGACCCATAGCAATATCCCTTGTCCCATTCTGGCGCCCCCAAACATATCTTTCAGAAGTAGCGACAATGAGCAAGTACTCAACAGTGGGGGAAGTCTGCTCCTCAGGCTCCCATTAGGCCAGGAAGCCTTACAAACAGCAATCTCCCAGCACACAGATACCTGGGAACTGTACTTTACTAGAAATGGAGGTCCATAGTAAATACTTGGAGACTCTGACATATTATTCCCAGGACTCTTTGCACAGGGACTTTCATGTTGCCTAGGTAAATGAGAGAGAAGAACTGGTTTCCCTTATCAACACCTCTTTCTGCCCCTCTCCTGCCAAGCTTTATATAAAATATGATGGACTGCCTCCACCTATTTCTCAATGGGCAGACCCAGCCCATAATCAATGGCACCTATCCACAATGGCTATGTCCTAACCCCACAGTTGGAAGCAGTGTACCTCTGAACGCCATTTGCTGGGAAGAATCTTTTTCTTTGGCGATCACTCATAGCTAAGAGTGTCTTCCATAAACACAGTTTTAAAAGTGACTCTGTAATAATAATAATAATAATAATAATAATAATAATAATAATAATAATTTATTATTTGTACCCTGCCCATCTGGCTGGGTTTTCCCAGCCACTCTGGGCAGCTTCCACATAGACCAAAAATACACTAAAAAGTCACACATTGAAAACTTCCCTGAACAGGGCTGCCTTAAGATGTCTTCTGAATGTCAGGTAGTTGTTTATCACTTTGACATCTGATGGGAGGGTGTTCTACAGGGCGGGCGCCACTACCGAGAAGGCCCTCTGCCTGGTTCTCTGTAGCTTTGCTTCTCGCAATGAGGGATCTGCCAGAAGGCCCTCAGCGCTGGACCTCAGCGTCCGGGCAGAACAATGGGGTTAGAGACGCTCCTTCAGGTATACTGGGCTGAGGCCGTTTAGGTGACTTTGGAGGCCAATTCTGTATCCACACGTCCTTCCACAGTGGGGACATAGGTTGATCATGTTGAGGGTTTGCCAAGTGTGCCTTCCTCTTAGAGTGTTTCTCCCTTTCGTCCTGAGTTCAAGTGCCTTCAAAACCCATGACACATTTGGTAAAGGCTGTTCTCCAATTGGCGCGCTCGCAGACCAGTGTTTCCCAGTTGTCGGTGTTTATACTACTTTTTAAAAAAGATTTGCCTTCAGAGAGTCTTTGAACCTCCTTTGTTGACCACCAGCATTATGCTTTCCATTTTTAAGTTTGGAGTAGAGTAGTTGCTTTGGAAGACGATAATCAGGCATCCGCACAATATGGCCAGTCCAACGAAGTTGATGACAGCCATTATTATCTGTGATTGTTGCTGTCATATTATCATGGAGGAGCCGAATAATATTCACAAATTCATCTGGGCAACCAATTTTCATAATGACAGTCCACAGGGCATCCCATAATCAATGGCACCTATCCATGATGGCTAACCCCACAGCTGGAAGCAGTGTGGAATGCCTCTGAATGGCATTTGCTGGGAATTACAGGTGGGAAGAGTATTGTGGACTAGATAGACCTTTGGCCTGATCCAACAGGGCTCATCATATGTTCTTAAAGATAATCACTGTGTTGAAAAGTTTAAATCTTATTCAGCTCATTCATGTACTTTTCAAGAGGGAAAAGAGTGACAATTCCTCAGCATTTTATGGTCAATGGGGGGTGGGGTGGAGGGAGAACGAACCTTTGTGAACATCGGGGGCATTATGTTGGTAATACAAAAAGTGAGTAAAACCTTGTCCTAAAATATTTTTTGCTCATTCCAGAAGACAAAATATTTCACCGGAGGTTTCCCAAAATTTCCATTTTTATTTTCAAACTGAGGGGAAGCTCCACTAAACAGGGTGAGTAAACATGCATATGGTTGCTTTATAAAATTAATAAATATCACAAATCGTATATTTCCATAGGAACTTTTATAAATAAAGTAATGAATGTGCTCTCAGAGAAATAAACGCAAAGACTAAGGATAGCCAGGAGACAAAAAATAAAGGACTCATTTCAGAAAATATGGATTATGCCTGCCCTCTCCCTAATATACTCTAGACTATTTTGAGTTATCTCGTCAACTTGAAGCCCTGTAAAGAAACAATACTGCAAAGAAAACCCTGTAAAGAAAGTATTAGAATTATCAGTATGTATCGCTGTTGAGCTGCTTTAAGCCTATGTTCAGAACTTACCCTTTGCATCTGTTTTGTTTGATTTATTTTTAATTTTATTTTTCAAAAAGTTTAATAAAGAAAATAATGTTAAAAAGAAGAAAAGAGCTAATGTCATACAGGTGTGCTGTTGTACTCCTTTTCACGACGCAGAACCATTTTACATACAGTACTTGGCCGGGAAGATACTTTCAAAATTTCACAGGCACTGAGTTGATTATTGGAAGTGTGGGTATATAAAGTCTTAAAAATGAGCAAACGCTGTTATCTTCCATAGACAACCTTGCACCCCCTTTTTTTCTGCTGCACAAAGCAATTACTCCTGTTGTCAGCAAAAGAAAAAATTATGGCCACAGGAAATCATACAGGTGTTGATTCCTTCTGGAATGAGAAGTCATGAGCTGCATGGCAATGAAGACCACACCTTTTAGGAAGCTTTCTGCAGCTGTTTAACTTTTCCATCGCACTCTTATGCTACTGTGCAGAGATTGGGTGAGGATGAAACCCAATTGCACATTCCAATGTAGTATAAAATCACCCATCCTCTGCCTTTTTTGTATATCGAGAGCTTTACATAAGTTTCATATCATTGAGTATTTTGCACAGCTGCATATCGCAGTGCATGTTTGGCAAGAAACATTTGTATTTGATATAGAAACACAGCATTATATTTAAATGCAAATATATTTTGGAGATGAATCTGGGAATATACAATTGTACGGCATTTAAAAGGATACACATATAAATGCTGTATTTTAAACACAGAGCAAATCTTTAGGTTTATAATGTTACCCTTTTCTTCTGTTTCTGGAATGGTATTAATAGCAATTGGATGAGAGAATAACATGTTAGCAGAGCCGACCCAACTTGTATTCCAAGCCACTTCCAGAACTGTCAGGGTTTCAGTGGTGCATAACCTCCCTGGGGTAAGGCAGTTCTGCAGTGGAATGCAAGGACTATTCAAAGTCCAGGAGGAAAAAATGTGCAAAGTTAAACACCAATGTCAGCAAGGCTAAAACTTGTACAGGTTCCCTTTAAATGTGTTGGGAAATGTATGGAGGGACCCTGACCATTCTGAAGACAAAGATCTCCATCTTTTGAAGTCACAGAGGTAGATTTTCTGGATGATGCTAAGCTCATTTCCATAATATATTGTGGGGGCAAAACCAACTAACTACCATTAAACCATGAAATTGATCGTTTTCAATGTCCTTCAATACACATAGGATCATAGAACTGTAGAGTTGGAAAAGACCATAAGAGTCATCTAGTCCAATTCCCTTCACATCAAGATACTGGTGACATCACATGATTATATATTATTTTCCCATTTCCATTTATTTACCCAGGCATTCTTTGTTAACACTGGCTATGCCAACCACTGTTTACTGCAGAAAATGTTGACATTTATGGTATTTTTGAGCTGTCTTGCATTTATAGATGTTATACGTTTTATCCGTGTTGCATTTTTGGCACTGCTTAGAGATGATCAAATATGAAGCACTTCTATAAATACCCTAAACAGATGAACATGGCCTGGGCACTCATTAGTGGGAGACCTTCAGTAAGTGCCTTTAATTAGACTCCAATAATTTTAAGATTGCCACTGATCAAGCAGTCAGGAGCAGCTACAGTCAGCAGCCAGTCAGGTCAACATGTTTTCCCACAGTACCACATTTGGGGTAATATTTGGACTGTCAAGATGTAGCATCCTTCCAGGTGCATTGCTGGGGTGGGGGTGGGGGTGGGGGTGGGGGAAGAGAGTGAGTCCCAATGGCATCAAGAGGAGAAGGAAATTTATGTGAAAGAAAGACAAAGTGAAAACTAGGTGCTGCCTCATCCACTTTTACTAGAATCCCTGCTACTGCTCCAGCCTACCATCTCCCCAAAGATGAAGTAGTTTTCACTCCTGCTTCCTCCACCAACATCAACCCCCCTAAAAAAACACCTTCCAAATGTGAAATTATGGAACAGCTCCAGGAAGTGCCTTTCAAAATAGCTTTCTGCCAAGTGTAAGTAAAGGAATAGGGAAGTGATATTCCCTCTGGTCTTGTGCCCAAGTGATAGTTATCTTACCCTTAAGCTCATGGTGTTAAAACCTTCACATGACAGATGCGTGGAGAATCTGTGTTTTCCGGTACTATTTTCCTTTCCTCCATACTATTCATTTACTTTCTTGTTTAGTCCTTTAGTCATGTCTGACTCTTTGTGACCCCATGGACCAGAGCACGCCAGGCACTCCTGTCTTTCACTGTCTCCCGCAGTTTGGTCAAACTCATCCTGGTAGCTTCGAGAACACTGTCCAACCATCTCGTCCTCTGTTGTCCCCTTCTCCTTGTGCCCTCCATCTTTCCCAACATCAGGGTCTTTTCCAGGGAGTCTTTCTCATGAGGTGGCCAAAGTATTGGAGCCTCAGCTTCACGATCTGTCCTTCCAGTGAGCACTGGAACTCAGGGCTGATTTCCTTAAGGATGGATACGTTTGATCTCCTTGCAGTCCATGGGACTCTCAAGAGTCTCCTCCAGCACCATAATCCAAAAGCATCAATTCTTCAGCAATCAGCCTTCTTTATAGTCCATCTCTCACTTCCATACATCACTACTGGGAAAACCATAGCTTTAACTAAACGGACCTTTGTCGGCAAGGTGATGTCTCTGCTTTTTAAGATGCTGTCTAGGTTTGTCATCGCTTTTCCCCCCAAGAAGCAGGGATCTTTTAACTTCATGACTGCTGTCACCATCTGCTTATAAAATTATAAAACTTATAAAACTGTTATCCCACTCTTCCTCCTAAAGGAGCCCGAGGTGGCCAGCAACCTATGTGATAATACTATTAAAAATAAAATTAAAACACATTAAAAAAATATTTTTGAAAGCTTTGAAAACTCTTTAAGGCAATAGGAACATATAATATACCACAGCCAGGTACTTCTCTCCCCTTCAGACCCCTTCTGCTCTGCTCAATGCCAGCCGCCCCAGAGCCTGCTTTCTGCACCCTCCTTGGATTGTCCTCTCCCTCGTATAATACAGTATGACCTGAAGTAAGATGCATATGGATGAGAATGACTAAGTGCTCGTGCAGCTTTCTGACATGCAGAACTCATAACCCTGATCACACCATAAAAAGTCACCTTGGGTTACGCAAAAGGGAAAAGCGGTTAAATGCCAAAAACTATTAAGTCAAAACTTGTTATATTCAAGTTGCTGCGTTGAGGGAATGGTTTTAACAATATTCTTCCATTCCTGTTTACAGCTTCTTTATAAGCCCAACCCACTGGATATTTTATAAGCTGTAATCGTCTCTCACATTATCAGTTTGATTCTGGTACGTCTTCAATATTCTCACTGAAGATAACATTCTGATTGTCACGGGTTCTTATCACCATGCATTCAGGTTTTATCATAAACTTCGTAAAATGCAAAAGCAAGGTTTGCAAAACTCTTGAATCTACCACACTTAAAAACAAAAAACAAAAGCCTACATCCCTACTAATAATAGTGCCTAAGGACTTTAAACAGGATGTCACATCAGACAGATGTTACATTTACATACCCCGAAGACCTCAAAACATGTTGTTTTAACAAAAGAGGATTTCAGTCACTAGCAGATAAAAATATTGTGAGATGCCAACTTTCAATACACCTAGATTCATTTCTAGGTATTAGGCAGTACTAGCAGAGTGACTTATTGGGAAATGAAAAGATGCTTAACTAATTATCAAATTATGATCCAATTTGACCTATTATATTTGCCAGGCCTTTCCCCATACACAAATTACATATCAGTCTCATGGGACACTTTATGGCAGACCTCAGTGTTATCATATTTTAATCTGAAGGCTTCAAGAGAAGACTGCAAAGTAAAGTTTCCAAACTAGAATTTATTGGCAAATTCCTTTCTACTCAATTTGAACTCAGTTGAGATTAAGGAAATTTTCCCAATACAGAAAGTTTCTCTCTCTTTAATATGTTAATAATAATTATACAGCTAAATTAACACAAAAAGGGAGATATTAACACCACTGGCCGCTGTTTTGAATGAGTCACTCTTGTTTATAACTTGTATTTTATCAGGCTCTGTATAGAGATGTGACAGACCTATTGCTACCCTTTGGCAAGCTGAAGAACACACATAGACAAGATTTCATATGTTGCCTGCTCTCAATATGCCACCAATTTTCCAAGCTAAATAAAAATAAACATCTAGATCAGAGAATATCTTGACCTTCCAAGCTTCTGTCAATAGACTTTGTCCCATGCTCAACTTATGAGCTTCCTACTTCACTAAGTCCCTGATAAAGCATAATTTTATCCTTCACATCTGTTGGGTTACATTCAGGTAAACAAACATGCCATCTGAGCAGGATAGCTTGGTAGTGAAAATCCTATGTCTAAGTCAAAGAAAAATATCCATGGGGTATGCTGGAAGACACACTATGCTCCTTGCCTGGCTTCAGAGCTCCACAAATCAAAATGCTGAGGCATAAAGAGTTCTAAGACACCAAGACAATGCTATTACTGAGTCTTCATTACCAGACTATTAGCCCATTAAGGCAATCAACACCTCATTCTTGAATAATCAACATAATGATGAGTCTCTACCCTGAAACATAATGAGGTGCAGAGCTGCCCTGCAGCGACCAATATAATAAAGTAGGAAATGACTTTGACAACAACCCTTTTCCTCCTCACATCAGAATTTTCCAAATATTTTGGACTCTCCCTCTCAGATGTTCTCGACCTTCCAAGAGTTCCCCCAGAACATCTCCAAGAAAGTGACATCAAACACCTATGAACTAATGGAGGCTCCTATAATCAGGGGCATGTATCCTGCTTGCATTTCTAACACCCTGGATATTCAATGGATATTTAAGATTACATTTTCTCATCTGTTTTCCTTTTGTTCCCATTCTCTTATTTGGCACAAGTGCCCACTGGGCTGCTGGATACATTGACCAGAAGAATCGAGCAGTTCCTTCCTCCAGTAGCTGCTTGGACAGTTCCCATTTGAGATCCCAAAAGGGAGAGAAGGCTGAGAAAATTCTCCAGTTCACCACTTGCCATCCAGCAGCAGTGGATCGCTCACAAGCATTTGTGGCTTAGAGATGTCTTGCAAACTCTTCCAAAAATGAGGGATTCTTTCCCATTGTTTGGGGAACTTGAGACTTCCCTGCTGTCAGAGTTACATAGAGGAATCTTTTTGAAAAGTATCATATCTTACATGCATATAGAGAGCAAGAGGAAGCTGCTTCATAATCTCTAGAGGACCTGATCTCAGCAGTATAGTACAGTGGTACCTTGGGTTACATACGCTTCAGGTTACATACGCTTCAGGTTACAGACTCCGCTAACCCAGAAATAGTACCTCAGGTTAAGAACTTTGCTTCAGGATGAGAACAGAATTCGTGCAGCGGCGGTGCAGCTGCAGCAGGAGGCCCCATTAGCTAAAGTGGTGCTTCAGGTTAAGAACAGTTTCAGGTTAAGTATGGACCTCTGGAATGAATTAAGTTCTTAACCTGAAGTACCACTGTAGATGGTTGTGTTTTTAGATTGCGTGATCCTAAGCATTCATATCAGGGAGCCCATTATATTCATTTACTTCTGACAAAACATGCTTGAGATCAGGATACATATTCAGTGAACTCATTAACGAAGTCACTAGTTATATGCTTACCAGGTTGAATTAAATTTGTTGGTACACAGTCCTGGTCTCTCTTCTTGGCAGGATCATCAGGACTACCTGCAAACTATCCATTCTTAAATAGAATAATTTCAATCTAAAAAAATTCCTTCCAGTAGCACCTTAAAGACCAACTGAGTTAGTTCTAGGTATGAGCTTTCGTGTGCATGCACACTTCTTCAGATACACTGAAACAGAAGTCACCGGACCTTTCTATATAGTGAGAAGGTGGGGAGGGGTATTACTCAGAAGGGTGGTGGGAATGGGTGATTGGCAGATAGCTGCGATGAGCCTGTTGACGACTCTTAACGACTGCAATAGGTCTAACAGGAAAAAGCAAGGGGTGAGAAGGTGAAAAATGGCTTTGTCATGTATAATGAGATAAGAATCCAATGTCTTTGTTCAAACCAGGTCTCTCCATAGTTTTAAGTTTGGTGATAAGTTGCAATTCAGCAGCTTCTCTTTCCAGTCTATTTCTGAAATTCCTTTGTAATAGAACAGCTACTTTGAGATCTTGTATAGAATGTCCTGGGAGATTGAAGTGTTCTCCTACTGGTTTTTCTGTCTTGTGGTTCCTGATGTCGGATTTATGTCCGTTTATTCTTTGGCGTAAGGTCTGGCCTGTTTGTCCAATATAGAGAGCTGAAGGACACTGTTGGCATTTTATGGCATACACAATGTTAGACGATGAGCAATTAAATAGTCCCGAGATGGTATGTGTGATGTTGTTGGGGCCAGTAATGGTGTTGTCCGGGTGTATGTGGCAGCAAAGTTGGCATCTGGGTTTATTGCAGGCTCTGGTGCCAGTGTCCGTGTTAAGTCTGGTTATAGTATTATTGTGGGTTAGGAGTTGTTTAAGATTGGGGGGCTGTCTGGAGGCAATGAAAGGTCTTCCTCCCAGAGCTTGAGAAAGAGAACTGTCATTGTCCAGGAGAGGTTGTAGATCTCTGATGATGCGTTGCACTGTTTTAACTTGGGAGCTGTATGTGATGACTAGAGGTGTTCTGTTATTTTCTTTTTTAAGGTGCTACTGGAAGGAATTTTTTTATTTTGTTTTGACCATGGCAGACCAACACGGCTACCTATCTGTAACTAATTTCAATCTGTTTCTCTCCCATTGCCCCATCTTCATCTGTTCAGTGGGTGGCAAATTTGGGGGAGAACCAAAGGTTTCAGAGTGTGACTGTGTGATTCCATTCAAATGATGCAGATATTCATCTGTGTTGCCTTCTGAATTTGCTTTGGGAGGAATCAGATATTTTTGGTTACCTATGAGTCTCCAATATCTTCCAATATCTAGAGGAGTATTCACTCATCCATCACACACACCTACCAAATGTGGGCAATGCTGCAATCTTGCTTCCTCTCCACACATGCATTGAATACATGTGGGTAGTCAGAGACATCTGAACAGCCCTTAGGAGGAATACACATTCATAGTAAAGTTGTCAGGATACTAACATGGCTATGCCCCCCCCCCCAAAAAAAATCTGGCAGTGCTACATATGTGAACAATTAACTTTTCTACAGAATATAGGAATCAGGCCTTTAGTGTTGTGGAACCAACCCTTTGAAATTCCTGCATGTTAAATAGTAGAAGGAGCTAGCTCCATTGTTTTTTGTGCCCAGTGCTGGATTTATGTATAAGCTAAACAAGCTATAGCTGTGCACCCCCCTCTCTTGGACCCCCCCCCCAAAAAAAAATTAAAGGGGAAAAAAACCTGGATGTACATTTCCAATTGTATTTCAGTTCAACAATAACTTTGATAAAATACATATTTTGTTATGTGCAAATGGCTTTAGATACCTATTAGGTCCACAAATTACCATAGAGAATATATTCAACACAAAAAACAGAGAATTTGTTGTTGACAAAGGACAGCTGGATATATAAAGGGCCCCATTACCTTCAGTTGCTTAGGGCCTCATCAAACCTAAATCCGGCCCTGTTTGTGCCTCTACCGAAGAACATCTTTTTCCAACAAGCATTTTGAGACTTTTTCCAGTCTGCTTCTGGAATTGTTTTAAATATATTTAAATATATCGTTTTATCACTTGTTGTATGCCATCCTGGGCTTCTTTGGGAGGAAAGGTGGGATATGAATTTTAATAATAATAATGGTGATGATGCCGAATATGTTGAAGTGCTTTCTTCAAAGCTAAACATTGAAAGGCTAAACATTTCTCTTGCCTACTGTCTGTTAGTGACCTTTTTGGCACAGTTGTTTGTCTTCAATGCACAGAAGAGTGAAGATGCTGAGAACAATATAGTAGCCAGAGAGGAAACAGATGGAAAGGGTATACTGAAAATTTAGCTATTTGCATATATTTCCACAGTAATGCTCCACCTTGCTATAGCTCCTCAGAGTACAGCAGGCAACTTAGTTGTACTTTTGTAGAAAAGCTTTCCTAAGCTGAGAAACATTTGGAGAGAATTCTACAATGTGGCTTTCATGTAAATACATTTAATCTCCAAAGCGCAAGTTAGCGTCTTTACCTTCGAAGTAAATCCAGGGAGTATTGTAAATAACGAGAATGATCATACTTCAGCTCAAGGAGATTAATCATACCACAGTGTCAGAAAAAGGACCATATATTTAATGAACAAGCAAAGATTTATGACTCCTTACTCTTAAGAATTTATGCTAAGCTAAACGCTTGCAACTAAGGACATAGGAGGATGTGAAGTGGAAGCTAGACTAGGCCAGTCACCAGCCTGGGTCTAAACTAAGTGGCCTAAGAACATAACAGAAATGCAAAAGCCAGCAAAGTCAATGCCCAAAGTTGATGGTGGGAATAATTTTCCGGATTTTCTCTCTCAAATATAAGTATTTCTAACTAGGGCCAATAATAGTTAAGCCACTTTAGTTGTTTGGACCAACTGAGTGTAAACTTCCAGAGGACTTTGTAATTAACTTTGAGGAAATAATTCATGATTAAAAAAAAGGCCAGAAAAACAAAACTTCAACATGGACTAGCCTGCTTCTAAAATGTTTTGCAGCTGTGCCAGTACGTTTGAATCACAACATCTATGGGCTAATACCTTTCTTGGGACCAACCAAAAAGTTACAAAGTAGTCAACAAGCTTTGTAAAACTAGACCAAAAAGCCAGAGAGGACTGGAGGGATTAGACCCCAATGTGGGCCAATTTCAGAAATGTAGTGAATGAAATGTCAGAATTAATTTAGAAACGTCGTTTCTCTGATTCACGAGATTGCAAGCATGGGATGGGATCATGGTGCATGTTTGAGAGAGGTTTATGTTACAAACTAGTACTGGGTCTCAAAAATTCATGCTTAGGCTCATGGTGTTGGGGAGCACGTCCCTATTTTCATCAGAGAAATGTTGAAGGGTATGGATTTGGCCCCTCCATCTATATATTGTTCTGCTTTAAAAACTGGACTGTACACTCTCTCCTTTGTAGATGATTGGGGCAGAGGTGGGCTCCCACAAACAGCGCCAGCACATGTAATTTGAGTTTTCAGGCTTTCACCCCCTGTTGGCTAGATGATGCCACATAAAGACCAGGGAGGTCTCAAAATGCTGTTTTAACAAAACATTCCTCTGCCTGGTTTGTCGGGTACCTCAGTCTGCAGTCTTATTTCATCCACAGCCTGCTACCATCTCCAGGTCTTGCCCCTGTGACCCCTTTTCTTCACTGGAGCCAATCAAACTGTTTTTACCCAAGTTGCAGATGGTAGCTGCTGACATTTCAAACATGGCACACTGATTACCTACTCAATGCCATATCTAGAGTTATATCTGATACCAGCAATGGGGGAAGCTAGTTAGAGGGGGTCAAGGCTACATTTCTGAAGTATGGGACTCTTCAGCTCACCTCATGCTGGCAATCTATAAGGCTGTGGCTGATGGATTTCCAATATTATACAAAGTACATCTCTAAGTCTATTTGGCTTGTGTCACATTCTGTGTGCGTCTTGTCATCTGTATGAGCAATTTCTCACAGTGCTGTTGCTCCCCATCTAGCAAAGCCACCTCGGAAAGTAGTTAGTTTTCCAAGAATATCTCAGCTACATGGTGTTGCACACTGGGTACTGTATGTACAGTAGCAGTGGGAGACCATTATCCTGTGACAAATTCTCACCTAGACGCATCATGTCTTGAATATAGGATCACCATGGGGCCCAGAAACACACACAGAAAATATGCTCTTTGTCAGGGATTTCTCCTCCATTGATTTGATTCATTAAGCTGTTTACATTTTATTTTTTTTGCTGAGCTCTTGGCAATTGTACCGCAGAAGCAAATGGAACACAGGATTCATCTGAAGTACTGCAGAGCCTGAGCTGTCTAAGCTGAGAAGGTAGCATATGCTGAAATTTGACGTTAAAGTTGGCTGCACACACACCACACTTTCAAAGCACACTTTCTACCCCTGCCAGGAATCCTACGTACTATAGTTGATTAAGGGTGCTGGGAATTGCTTCTTCATGAGGGGTAAACGATAGTTCCCAATATTATTTTGGAGAAAAATGTGCTTCAAATGTGCTCTAAATGTATGGTGTGTTAGGTGTTACCTAAACAATCATCTGGATTTTTTGTATAAAAAGTTAATGGAAGGAATTCAGCAGTGAATGTTGAATGTTCCAATAGTGTAAGAATTTCAGCTTGCCAAATAAAAAGATCTTCTCTCTTCTCCCCTCATGCTCTGTAGTGGAGGTTCCCCTGACCCACCCTGAGCTATTTCTGGCGATGTGGGGAGTAGAGGGAGGGATAGCCACATTGCACAAGCAGAAGTGCTTGCACATTTCTTCTACTTATGAGAACTGATCAGTGAATGATGCCTGGTATAACTTTTTAGGTCATATATTGACATGTAAAATGGAATTTAAAATTCCTGGATTCAAAGCTTTGTACAGTCATACCTCATGTTACGTCTGCTTCATGTTACATTCTTTCAGGTAACGTCCCGCGGCGACTCGGAAGTACCGGAAAGGGTTACTTCCGTGTTTTGCCGCTCGCGCATGTGCAGAAGCGCAAAATGACGTCACGCGCATGAGCAGAAGTGGCAAATTGCAACCCACGCATGCGTAGACACACCGCTGCAGGTTGCGTTCTTTTCATGTTGTGAACTGGCTTCCGGAACGGATCCTGAGTTACCACTGTAATGTGTATTTCAAGGCACTTTTATTGGCCCAATTAGCACAAGATCTTCCGTTCCTGTCTGAGATTTTTAAAACAGGAAGTTCTTTAACTCCATCACCACATGTTGTCTTTTCTCCTCCCCCCCCCCCGCCACTTCATATTGCTTTGAAGGAAGAATAAAGTATCACCTTATTTGTTTCACTAATTTTGAGGACCAGTCCAAAATGGTTGTTTTTGTACTTGCTATCAGTCATGTCCGTCTTGATCAGGATTGCTTGGAACGTTTTGTTCTAGGCATTTGCTTGCGATTTCTCAGAGGAGAACTGTGTCCTGTCATGTTATCCATTACAAGCTTCTGCACAGATTCTTTGTTATCAGATTGTTCTCTTTAAACATTAACATTAGTCTTGTTCTGCATATCATATTCACTCTATCAAGTTCTGTGTTAAAATTTCGCAGCATTTGCATAAACGATGCTGCCTGGAAAAACAACTCTTTAGCAGATTACATTGGAGCAGTTATTTTCACATTGGTTAAAAGCACCCACAATAAACACATACACAGCATGCCTAGGGGGAAATAATATTTCATAATTTTATTAGAAACTAAACTTCTTTTTCATTCCTGATTTATCAGAATCTTGAAAAATTTGCTTTAATGACTTTTAATGATTGAGATTGTTAACAAACTAAATTGTACATTTCTGTAAGCACACAAGCCTGTTTTAAGGTGGAATTGTATTATACAGTTACTCATTTAATGCAGCCACTGTTGATTTCTTAAATTCTGTTTTCCCTATGATTGGAACACCCTCCCATCAGATGTCAAGGAGATGAGTAACTATACAACTTTTAGAAGACATCTGGAGGCAGCCCTGTATAGGGAAGTTTTTAATGTTTGATGTTTTATTATGCTTTTACATTTGTTGGAAGCTGCCCAGTGTGGCTAGGGCAACCCAGTCAGAAGGGTGGGGTACAAATAATAAAATTATTATTATTATTATTACTGAACTGCAAGGAATGCAGTATAATATATTGTCATTCCACTAGCCTATTCTATCATATCTTCTATGTCCAATTTGACTGGATTTTAAATATTTGGAATTTTGCAATGTATTTCCTTGTTAAACTTCTTTGGATTTTGGCTAAACATGCTTAGTTCATTCAACCTGTCCAACTCTTTAGACTTTGGATTTTTAAATGTAATTATTCATCGCATTTATTTCCCACCTTTTTCTGCAGGAACCTTAAGATGGCATACATTATTATCCACATCTTCATTTAATCCCCACAACAAGACTGTGAGGTAGGGATTGGAACCCTCTTTTACCAGGTCCTAGTCCAGCACTCTAACCCAGGCTTTCTGCATTGCATATGTAAGGTCCTAGCTGTCAAACACTACAACATCTCATAGATCTTATGCTACCAGATACTTAATGTCATTCCATGTCAGCTATCAAAACCATTCAAATGTCTGCTGTCAGATACTGAAACCAAATATCATAGGCTACAGACTTACAGATATTTCACTGACTACAAGTAAAGGTAAAGGTACCCCAGCCCATACGGGCCAGTCGTGTCTGACTCTAGGGTTGTGCGCCCATCTCACTTATGAGGCCGGGGGCCAGCGCTGTCCGGAGACACTTCCGGGTCACGTGGCCAGCGTGACGAAGCTGCTCTGGCAAGCCAGCACCAACGCAGCACACGGAAACGCCATTTACCTTCCCGCTAGAAAGCGGTACCTATTTATCTATTTGCACTTAAAAGTGCTTTCGAACTGCTAGGTGGGCAGGAGCTGGGACCGAACGACAGGAGCTCACCCTGCCGCGGGGATTCAAACCGCCAACCATGCGATCAGCAAGCCAGGGTATAAATAGAATAAATGTTAAATACAGGCACAAAATACTTTGTGAATACTTTGCGAATATTCGATTATTCACAAGAGTACCTGAAGAATATTCAACATCAAACTCTGCAGAGAGTTATGGTGGTAGCTAGCCTGTTTTATTTAAACAGCCTGTTTTGACCGAAGGATACAATAGAAATGTGGAAATTCCATTTGTAATAAATGCATTCCCACTGATAAGAAGTGGAACAGAAATAGCACAGATGCATAATTTATAATCAGACTAGCTCATATATAAATAAAGCATAATAAAATAATAATGCTCAGATTCATAAACCAGAAACTCGCTGAACCTCAATAAAAGTACAACAACAAAAAGAAGTACAAAATTCATTAGCCATACTGAATGCAAGGAGTTCTGGCTGGGAACTAAAAATGCTTCACGACACATGCTTTATTAGACTTCATTAAGAATCCACACATGAATTCATGCATAATTTGAGTTCAGTAATCAGCAGTTGGTACTAATCACCTTTTGCACCATTAGACACAACGTCTTGGTTAAATATTACCACGTATGTGCTTAAAGATAGAAGAGCCCAATAAGGGGCAAATCCCACCTGAGGAATATTCATTTGAACTTTATATTAAAAGGTTAATGCCGTTTTCCTTGTGCTTAATTAAAGGCAATGTTCCAAAAGTCAACAACTTAATTAGGTGAATGGGCTAAATAAACTTCTATCTTATATTTTTATCTTCATAGCAGCAATCCCGCAGTTCAGCTTCAAGGAGTGCAATTTCAGAGCGCAAGATCTTGAATCAATCACAATAATTAGTTAACAAATCTAAGGTAAATATTGTGTTTTGAAATCAGGGTATACTCAGAACATAAAAGGACAGTGTTTTCTGAAGAACCCCACCCTCTCCGGTCAGAACAAGCTGCTGACAAAAAGGGTTGGGTAAAAACCAATTTTAAAAAGCATAACAATAAAAAGAATTGGGTTTTTTAAATAAAAAAACATTTTTTTTATTTTACTCAGATATTTTAAATGTAAGTATGAAAGCCCTACCTGCAGTATACATTTAAAGTAGTATTATACAACTTTAAAAAGTCATTGCTTCCCCCAAGGAATCCTGGGAATTGTAGTTTGTTAAAACTGCTGAGACTTCTTAGGAGACATTGTCTCTTTCAGTCAGGGACATTGTTTGCCCCCTCCCCTACTTTATCTTTGTGAGGATGTTGATGAGCCAACATAGACTGAAACAGAAAGGAGCAACATGGGAAAGAAGAGAAGGATCTAGTCAAAGGTTTCTATATTCACATGCTTCACAAACTGTCTTGGATGATGACTGTAGGAAAGACTCTATATGAGAGTAGTTACAATACAGTCCCTTTACAGTGGTACCTTGGGTTACATACGCTTCAGGTTACATGCACTTCAGGTTACAGACTCCGCTAACCCAGAAATAGTATCTCAGGTTAAGAACTTTGTTTCAGGATGAGAACAGAAGTCGTGCTCCGGTGGCACGGCGGCAGCAGGAGGCCCCATTAGCTAAAGTGGTGCTTTAGGTTAAGAACAGTTTCAGGTTAAGAATGGACCTCCGGAACAAATTAAGTACTTAACCCGAGGTACCACTGTATTGGTAAAGAATGAAAGCATACAAAATGTATATAGTATGAAAAAGAGACGCAGAGCCTGGTTGTCAGACTAAAACAGTGTAAACAACCTTATGTTTTGTTGCTAATTAACATGATGTGGTTGTTAGGTTGATGCCATAGCTGAGGAAAAATATGAGATAGAACCAGCTCCCTTCCCTTATGTCTCCTCGAACTCAGAGAGAAATGAAATGGGCAGAACAGAGGGTGCTTGTGTGCAGAGCCTGAGACTACGGGGGAAAGACCCTGGAGAGGAGAAGTCCCAGTTTGCACTGGAAAAGCGGCGACCTTCAGTCCTTGCAACTTCTTCATGGGGGCAAGACCTCCTAGAAAGAGTTGCTGAGACCACTAGGCAGGAGCTGTGGTTTGTTTCCTTGGATAAAGATTTAACTGCACTGGTCTCAGTACGTTTCCGAGCACAATTCAAAGTGTTGGTGCTGACCTTTAAAGCCCTAAACGGCCTCGGTCCAGTATATCTGAAGGAGCGTCTCCTCCCCCATCTTTCTGCCCGGACACTGAGGTCCAGCTCCGAGGGCCTTCTGGCGGTTCCCTCACTGCGAGAGGCCAAGTTACAGGGAACCAGGCAGAGGGCCTTCTCGGAAGTGGCGCCCGCCCTGTGGGAACGCCCTCCCATCAGATGTCAAAGCAATAAACAACTACCTGACATTCAGAAGACATCTGAAGGCAGCCCTGTTCAGGGAAGTTTTTAATATGTGACATTTTAGTGTACTTTTAATCTCTTTTGGAAGCTGCCCAGAGTGGCTGGGGAAACCCAGCCAGATGGACGGGGTACAAATAATAAATTATTATTATTATTATTATTATTATTATTATTAGTTACAGGGAACCAGGCAGAGGGCCTTCTCGGTAGTGGTGCCCTCCCTGTGGAATGCCCTCCCACCAGATGACAAAGAGAACAACAACTACGAAACTTTTAGAAGACATCTGAAGGCAGTCCTCTTTAGGGAAGCTTTTAATGTTTGATGTATTACTGTATTTTAATATTTGGTTGGAAGCTGCCCAGAGTGGCTGGGGAAGCCCAGCCAGATGGGCGGAGTATAAATAATAAATTATTATTATTATTATTATTATTATTATTATTATTATTATTATTATTAGTTTTCGCTGCTGACCTACGCCTGACTCCAACCATTCACAAGCACTGTGTTTGTGCAGCCTTCTGTTTAAGCATTGCACTGGTAAAGGTAAAGGTAAAGGTAAAGGTAAAGGTAAAGGTAAAGGTAAAGGTAAAGGTAAAGGTAAAGGTAAAGGTAAAGGGACTCCTGACCATTAGGTCCAGTCGTGACTGACTCTGGGGTTGCGGTGCTCATCTCACTTTACTGGCCGAGGGAGCCGGCGTACAGCTGCCAGGTCATGTGGCCAGCATGACTAAGCCACTTCTTGCGAACCAGAGCAGTGCACAGAAACGCCGTTTACCTTCCCGCCAGAGCAGTACCTATTTATCTACTTGCACTTTGACGTTGCTTTCGAACTGCTAGGTTGGCAGGAGCAGGGACCAAGCAACGGGAGCTCACCCCATCATGGGGATTCGAACCGCCGACCTTCTGATCGGTAAGCCCTTGTCTCTGTGGCTTAACCCACAGTGCCACAAGGCAATAAAGAATTCCTGGTGGGCAAATACCCCATCCCTCCTCTGTGCTCCACAAAGAAACCAGGTGGGCTGCCAAAGGAGGCAAGCTCTTTTCTTTGTGCTCAGCGTGAAAACGAAGGAGGGACTGGACACTTTGTTCATCTGCCAGCCTTCAGGAGGCTAGTGTTGGGGTTTGGTACTTGGTTTGCTTGTTGGTGGGCTAGTAACTTTTGTGGACTTATTTACAAAGCTGTGTTGATGCAGCTCAATGCAAACATCAGACCTATGATTAGCTATTTGGTTTAGATCTCCTCCGTGGGTTTTGAAGGATGATAATACGCTTATTTCAATGCCAGTGTTATGATGGTTTTCAATGCAAATATATTTAAGACTTGGAAGGGGCTGACTCATGAGCAGTCAAGAATAATTGCGCTGCTTTCACAAAGATCAACAGTTTTGTCGGCACGGAAAAGGGCTACGGTCCATGGCTGAAAAACATATTGCATTTTTAAAGAGCTTTCTAAACCATCTCCTTCGAATGAAAGTAACAGCAACAGAAAAGTATAATCTGGAGAATAAATAGAGGAAGAGGAGACACACCAGGAAACACAAAACAAATGGCGATGTTACCTTGCATTCTCTTGCCTTGGGGTGTTCAACTAGCAATGGAGCGTTTTTGATGCTGCAGGCTTTGGAACAATTCCAAGGTAAATTTTTCAAACATGCATGCAGTATGTTCATCTTTTGCACTTGCTCGTTATTCCATACAGTGTTCAGTGACCTAATTACCTCTTCGGCTCCAAAAAACAAGTATTTCAGGTAGCAACTGTTGTTAGAGGTAGTTTCTGGAGATGGATAAACTTTGTTTTATTTGCACTGGAAAATTGCAAACATATTCCAGATGCCTAGGCTAGAACTCTGCTCCTGTTTTATGCAGTGCATTTTTAAAGCATAATAATTTGGCCTTCACAGATTATTCTTATTTCCTGCGAACAGGTTTGGACTTGAAAGATCCTGCTGCAAGATTTAATCATTTAAATATGGTTGGACTGAATTTCAGGAAAACGTTTATTATATTTACTTTAAAAAGAACCAAAACCAGTGCTACTGCTTTTTGTTTTTACCAAATGAGCACAGATGGAAATCCATAGAAGAGAATATAAACAGAATATTCTAATACATGGGTCAGCAAACTAAGGCCCAGGGGCCGAATCCGGCCCAATCACCTTCTAAATCCAGCCCGTGGACAGTCCGGGAATCAGCATGTTTTTACATGAGTAGAATGTATCCTTTTATTTAAAATGCATCTCTGGGTTATTTGTGGGGCATAGGAATTCTTTAATCCCCCCCCCCAAAAAATAGTCCAGCCTCCCACAAGGTCTGAGGGACAGTGGACCGGCCCCCTGCTGAAAAGGTTTGCTGACCCCTGTTCTAATATGTGAGCCTGAAAGGTAGCCAATCTAATTCATTTCAGACCGTTCTGTGCTTTACAAATTTAAACTGAATGGCAAATATTCATATTTAAAATTACACATATTGGTTTCAACAGTCTCAGTCCCTGACAGACCCCTCAGGAAAAAGAGAGAGAAGGGATGAATGTGAAGACCAGAGGAAGGACATAGACGGTGCACATACACATTCACCGCTTCTAGCCTGGGCATGCTCATTCCTTAGTTACAGCTGTTTCTGGGAGGACTCCTTTTCATGTTACCTTTGTCTTGTGGGACCACTGTGGCACAGGCTCCTCCAGTTCCATTCAAGTAATCTATGTAACCCCAGGCCACATATGACGAGTCCTCACTGCAGGTCTTCCCCAGGCCAGTATTGCCCCACTTCAAATACTTGGTCATGAATGTATGTTTCTTGGAATCTAGGATAATCAAACAAAAGAACACAGTAAGAAGCATACAGACAGAATAAGTGAAACAGTAGCTTTCAGCAGATTGACTAGTCTATATTTTGTCCCAAATGCTAGTTAATATATTCTGTGAAGCTGCTGTGTGTGGTCATTAGGATATTTAGGGCTCAACGCCATCAGTATGCTGATGACACCATCTATTTCTGTCATCTGAATTAGGAGAGGCTGGGAACCAATGCAGTGGTGGGCTGGATGAGGGCCAACGATCTTGAGATGTAATGTAATTCTGGTAAGACAGAGGTATTATGGGTAAGTGGTTCACAGCTCTGCAAGCTGAGGAGGTTATAAATTCTGGGCAGGGCTGCACTTTCTCTGGGGGCATGTAGCCTGAGGCCCCTAGAACCACCACACTGGAGGTCCATGTATCCTCTGTGGTGAAGAGAGCCTATTGTCAACTTAGGTTAGTATATCAGCTATGCCCTATGCTGGGCAGGGATAGCTAGGCTCCTGTGAGTCATGTGTTATCAACCTCAATGTTGGACTACTGTAACATGCCCTAGGTGGGACCTCTCTTGAAAATGGTCCAGAAGCAGCAGCTGGTCAGAATGCTGTGGCCAAGTTGTTGAGTGGAACATCTGGATGTACACATAATTGTTGATTGAAGGATAAATTATTGGCAGCCATTTATCCAAGCAAGGTTTATCATGAGGAAGGGGAGGAGCCACAGGGCAGCAGCTCTTTTGCTCAGTAGTAATTCTAGACTCCCTGGAAAAGACCCTGATGTTGGGAAAGATGGAGGGCACAAGGAGAAGGGGACGACAGAGGACGAGATGGCTGGACAGTGTTCTCAAAGCTACCAGCATGAGTTTGACCAAACTGCGGGAGGCAGTGGAAGACAGGAGTGCCTGGCATGCTCTGGTCCGTGGGGTCACGAAGAGTCGGACATGACTAAACAACAACAAATTCTAGATGTGTGGCTGTATAATTAATGTGAGTAAGGGCTCTGAGAAAGAAGATGAAGAATTTGTTCTGTGTTATGTTGCACTGCAAAGAACCTGCAAGATTGCTTTCTCTTCTCTTCTCTCTTTGCCTTTCAGGATATCGTTTGTGAACCCAGAGGGTGTGCTCAAAAGGAAAGTTTTGGTAACTCCCAAGAGGTTTCTTGATTCTATGCAAGTCACATTTAGCTATCAGCTAGTTAATTAAATTTTAGAATTAGTTAATAAGAGAAAATAGGCAAAGCTCAATGAGATGAGGATATGCAAATCACTCAAAAGTTTCTGATTTAAATACCGCAAGACCTGGCTTTGTCTCTTCCCAGTGTTTTCAGAAATGCCCTGCAAAGGTAGTTGAGCCTTGACCCCCTTTTGCTTCAGAAAAAAAGTGAGGCATTAAAGTGTCAGGAATATACTCTAATAAGAAGCAGGCTTTGGATGGCCTTGGCTCATTATAACTTTCCTTTGATTTACTATACTTGGCCTTTTCACTAATGGTTCAGAAAACGTGGAGGACCCGTTTTGTCTGGTCATCTTCCAAGATACTGAGTAGGTCATTTATGAAATGTTTGAAGGAATCACTTTGTACTTCATATCAGAACTGAATGTGGCTGTCATTTCCCAAAACTTCCAAGGTTACAATTTAAGCACTGAGGCAACAGGTAAAGGTAAAGGACCCCTGGACACTTAAGTCCAATCAAAGGCAACTCTTCTTCTTTGGCAATCACTCATAGCTGACTAAGATTGTCTTCCATGAACACAGTCTTAACAGTGTGTCCGTAGGTGACTGTGGAGGCCAATTCTGGATCCACACATCCTTCCACAGTGGGGACATAGGTCTCCAGGCAGGAGTTGATCACGGTGAGGGTTTGCTGAATGTACCTTCCTCTTAGCATGTTTCTCCCTTTCGTCCTGAGTTTGAGTGTCTTCAAAGCCCATGATACCTTCGATAAAGCCCAATTGGAGGCTTGCAAGCCAGTGTTTCCCAGTTGTCAGTGTTTATACTACATTTTTAAAGATTTGCCTTGAGACAGTCTTTAAACCTCTTTTGTTGACCACAGCATTATGCTTTCCATTTTTAAGTTTAAGCTTTGGAAGACGATCATTGGGCATCTGCACAACATGACCAGTCTAGTTAAGTTGATGTTGAAGAATCATTGCTTCAACATTGGTGATATTTGCTTCTTCCAGTACACTGGCATTAGTTCACCTGTCTTTCCAATTCAGGAGTGGGGAACTGGATCCCACCAAGATCCAGGGATCTCCCCCACAACCCAGTGGCCCAGTTTGACCACTGGGCAGGGCCATTTACCTGTCGGTCACCTGTCACAGTGTCAGAGGAACATGCCAGTCAGTAATCACACAGTCAAAGATGGAGTTAACTTACTAGCAAAAACACAACCTCCACAGACTTGGCTGAGTATCAGGCCCAATGAGCAGAGCAGCTCATTCTCAGTGGGCTTCCTTCAGGAAAATCAGTTGCCAAAGCTGAAAGTCCCTGTCTTCTTACCAGGGCTTTTTCTAAGCAATCGGAGGCTTTGCCTGTGTGCAGTCAACCTCTCCTCCCCCCTTTGTCATGTCTCTTCTGATTCTGGGAGACAAGGTGTGAGGGAAGGAGCTTGCCACATCGGGAGGGGGGAGACCCTTTGGCTTCTTCACCAGCCTGACTCATCCCTGCCCCTTGGCCTCCATCCTCTCCTGCTTCTGCTTCTAATTTTGGACTTCTCTCTGTCACAGACTCCCCCAGCTCACTAAGCCCTGTTGCCCCTTCAGTTTCCGACACTTCCTCCTCCCAGTCTTCTCCCTCTGACTACTCATCATCATCCCTTCAGCAATCCTTGGGCTCTGAGCCTTCTTCCCTTGGTGGTTCCCCATCTGACACCCCCCCCCATTCCTCTGTATACAACCATTCCATGACACACAGTTATTTCAGGTGACCCATTTTTGCCCATAAACTTTAAAATCAAACCTTGCGGGCAAAGGTGCAGTATTTCTTAGTCATGGATGGTAAGGTGATCTGCAGCCCTTACAAAGCCCAGTGCACAGCACTTTGCAGATACCACTAGTTGTCAGTGCCTGCAACCATCCCACCTTGGCTCAGGTGTATTTACCTGCCTTACCACTAGGATTATCAGAGACTTCTGATGTGAGCAGTAGCAGAAATAGCCGATATTCACTTGATTCCGACTTTAGCTTTTCTTGATCCCGACTGTCTGTCCTAGTTACCAAGTGTCTCCACTCCCACTCCCATTTGTCCTTTGGCCAAAATAAATACATCAGTATCCATGGTTCTACACACTGGATTCTTCCTCAGTGCTACATCTCCTTTTAAAAAAAGGCACTAGACAAAAGGGGAAATTACTCTTGACATTAACATTTCTTTGGAATGAAGTTCCTACTTTCATCAGACGTACGCATAAATCATTTTGGCAAATGGCAGCATTTTTATTATATATTGTAGCACGCACATAAAATGCTCGCAGCTGGGATCTATATTTCCTTACCTGTAAATATTTCAGCCAAAAGATAGATAGAGAGAAAGAGAATGAGGAAGTGGAAGTGGAATAAGCTCTTCTGTCCTGCGCCTCTAGGGGAGAGTTTAACATTTTTACTTTCCCTGCTTAAAGTAATTGCAATGCGACTGCCAAAGCTGGCAGAAAATGGGATACAGCATATTAGCAAGAAATATAAGAAGTTATATGACTATGATGGTAGAATAGTGCTTCTAATATAGATTGCACAGATGCCTAAGAATGCTTCATTCCTGGAGTTAAAAACGTCCCCTATCATGGAAGGTTTTTTCCATATGCACCATGGGCAGAATTCAGCAAAAGCAGCTGTGATCAAAGCCCTATTTAGACATTTTGTCCATGGGATTAGCAAATGGTGTGAGAAAGTGGGGTCAGACCCACAGACCTACACTGCCATGACAGTCCACATGCCTTTTTTTTTGCGGGGGACCTTTAGAGGGGATCCTACTCTATGCATGTAGGCTTCCCCCCAGCAGGGATGAAAGGCCAACAGGCACAGCCCTGCTCTCCCACTCCATGGGATCATTTTAGAAAATGCCCAGATAGGGCTTAACATGCAATGAATGGGGTTTGTAGCCCAAGAATACAGACCCTCCAAGTGTCCCTATTTTCCAGGGACAGTCCCAGATTTACAGAAGCCATCCTGGTTTCTGATTTGATCCCAGAGTATCCTGCTTTTCCTTAGGACGTCCCTATTTTCATCAGAGAAATGTTGTGGGGGGTATGGAGTTATGTGACTCCCAAATCAAGGAGGTAAATAACTATGCAACCTTTAGAAGACACCTTAAGGCAGCCCTGTATAGGGAAGTTTTTTTTTAAAAAAATGTTTTATTATGTTTTTATATATGTTGGAAGCCACCCAGTGTGGCTGGAGCACCCGATCAGAGGGGTGGAGTATAAATAATAAAATTATTGTGATTATTTGTATTGTGGTATTACTAGGATGCCCCTATTTTCATTGGGGTAAAAGATTCCTGCATTGCAGAGGGTTGGACTAAATGTTGCTTGTGGTCCCTTCCAATCCTATGATTCTCTGATTCAAGCTCCCAATTGCTCATTTCCAGTTGTGTCTTCACCTGTCCCACACCTGATGTCATATGGGGCAGGTGGCCATATCTTTGGGGAAATAGCCTCATGGGCCAAATTCAGACCTGGGCCAGGCCTGGTTTAGCCTATGAGCTGGAGATTCCTCTTGCTACCTTAGGGGGAAGCGTGGGGCACAACATGTGATAAACATATTCACTCTCATAAACTTTCAGATGTTGTATGCCGAGTAGATGAATCTATAGCTTTTGCTGGCATTTTAAGGATGATTGCACACACAAACAACACACCACTTTGGCAGAGAATATAGCACATATGTTTTCATTCAGAGAAAGAGAAAGAGAAAGAGAAAGAGAAAGAGAAAGAGAAAGAGAGAGACCAGCCAATGTGAAATGATGAGTAATACCCCAGCCCACCCAGCTCCTTTCCTTCACTCCTTTGATGTTTGACATGATTCTTCTGTATGTAAATGTTTTTAATCTTCTAATGCATAAATTATTTCACCGTGAGATTGTTCCCAGTCTCTGACACACGATGCTGTGTCATCTTTTATTGTTGGTGCGGAGGGGGAAGGGAGTGACATTGACTGTAACCTTTCTGACTATAATCCCTCAAGTCTTTTGTAGATGATAATGGAGCCATCTTGGGGGTTAATGGTAGCCCCCCCCCACCCTCCAGCAGCACAATTTGCTCAGATGCAGGGAACACTTAATATCAAGAAAAGGTGGTCTCCGATGACACATGTTCAGGGATATTACAGTGATGGGAAGCGGAATCCGTGTCATGTCACTAAACGTATAATCAAGCCCTCAAGAAACCAGAGTTTGTTCTAATGTGTGTTAATGTTGGTTTTTCCTTCCGGCATTAGCTCTATTTGATGATCTGTGCAGCCTTATTACTTGTCCACTGTGGAACATTCACAGTTTTACCGTCTGTCTTGGAAAAACTGCTCAAGGGTGTATCTTGTAAACATTTATACAGTCAACATGCGCTGCCTAGACTGTTAACTAGTCAATGTCCAGGAAAAGCATAATGCCACCATTAAGAGAGTCTGTTGCATTGCTCCTAAATGTTTGTAGGCTACGTGCGATGATTCCTCAGGAGAACTTCAATATGTCTGCTTATTATGCGGTGTGCATTTTACAAAGAACAACAACACCGCTAGAAGTACTATTTTAAAAACAATGAATTTCTCACCACAGTTTCATGCTCAATTTATCCAAAAGAAGCTCCCCTCTGTCCCAATTCCAATGAACTCTCTCCCCCTCCTTGCAGTGAGGATACCTTGATAATCAGGAGTTCCAGCTTGGCCCCACAAACGTGGGTTGCTGAGGATATAGATATGGAGGTATAGTCATAGACCGAGCAATTGCAGGCCTGTGAAAAGCTTTTGCAGGTTGTGTCGGCGGGGTTCAGATACACAGGGCGGATAATAGAAACACCGCCACCCGACCCCACCCCCATCCATCCTCCCTCTCCCCACCCCCCCTTTCTTTTTTCTTTCTGTTTTCTTCTCCCCCTAATGCCTCAACAAATGAAACGGATTTGTAAAAATGTTACATGGAAGAAGAAGGGGAAAAAAAATACGAGGCACTACACTTCTGTAAAACAAGAAAATCTTTAATAAAAAATATTTTTTTTAAAAAAAAAAGATACACAGGGCGGAGTTACTCTTGCAGGGCTTTGCTTTCAATGAAATGCTCACTTGGGCCACAATCTGATCTCCCTTAACCTAGGAGTAAGCCTTGCTGTAATAAATGGGATTTACTTCTGAGCAGATGTGCGCAGGATTGCATACTTGGATACATGTTTGGGTGTACATTCCAGTGATAGCATTGCAGACAGACAAGATTAGCTTCCATATAACATCCAATTCACGCTGCAGTCTTCTGGTATAAAGAATTTGCCATGCAACCTGCATACTTAACTTGGGAATAAGTCCCATTGAACTCAACCCTTGCTTGTCCCCCATTGCGGATCCAGTCTAATGCCTTCCCTGCCTTCAATTATTACTTGAGATGAATGATAAGATAATCAACAACCACAACCCCAAACTCAAAACCTTGCTGTGGGGAAGAGAGAAAAACACCTCTGCATTACAGACCCCATTGACTGAGGTGGATAACAAACCTTTCCAGCCCCATCAACTGCCAGCAAGCCCCTGTCCATAGCAAACAAGCCATCTTCCCTAGGTGAAGTCATGGAATCATAGAATTGTAGACCCTAAGGGAATCTCAGCAAAAGCACCCAAGACAGATGGCCATCCAATTGTCTGCTTAAACACTTTCAAGGAAGGTGAGTCCACCACCTTCCAAGGGACCATTGCCGCTCTTAGCAGTGGCAACATCAAAGCCATGGCTGCAACCGTCATTTATATGGCAGGAGCAGACCAGAGGAAGGTTTTCCTTCTGGTCTGCTCCCTGGCTCTACCCCAGAAACTCCACCAGTGCTGCCACTTGGCTTCCAGATGAGAACCTTGACTGAAGCAACACATACTCCTGTAGGGATTGGTCTGCTCCCCTTTGCGCACAACACAAATTGTGGGTAAGGCAGGCCTCACCTCTGACTAGACATTCCCAGATTTGCAATGCCAGAGGTATGCTTTTTCTAACTCCTGTCCTCACCCTCTGCATCTTTTAACCTGGAAGCAAGTGGGAAGGCGGGAAATCATGGCACCACAGCATTTGCATAACAATAATTTCTATCCAACTGTATTTCTCTCTCACACACACACACGTCAGAGGGAAGCTGATATAATATCACCTATGCTAAATAGCTGTGCTGCTTGCATATTGATAGGAACAATTAACATAATTCAGCTTTTAAACCCTGCTTTTTATAAGTTACGACTTTATTCTCTCACATTCTGAACATTATCCAGCGGTAATGGCCGAGGTTATCTTTTAAGATCCTCATGTCATGCCTTTCGATTTTAGCTCTTTAGCATTACCAAATATATGCAGTGCGTTGATCTTCCCAGGAAAAATTCAATTTGCACCAAGGCTCTCCAGGTAGTAAACCAAGCCATTAGTATGCCTAATGCTTGGCCAGTGTAAAATAAATATAAATTCCCAATATGACTGATACTTTAATAGCAATTATTTTGGATGTATGTTATTATATTGACTGTGTTTGGCGGTAGGAAGGGGAAATTGGGCAGGAGAAAAGCACGATGGATTCTGAGACGGTGAGAAGTGCATGAAGGCTCTGGGCAGGCGAGATATGTTAGAGGTGGATAGCTTAAATATTGCCCCATGAATCTGACAATGGGAAATGAAACTAGGCAAAACACATCAGGCTGTGATGAGTTTGCAAGGAAAGCAGGAACACTGAAAAATATTATGTTGTCTGTATTGAAGGAAACGGGGCACCAAACCCAGGAAGGAATGACATACAGACACTGGCCTGGTTTGTACCTAGTGCTAAACTATGGCTTATCAAACACAGCTCAGCATTATGTGTTATCCGAGCCCAGAAACTTAACTCTAGTTTATGAACTATGGCTACAGGTTGACCAAGTTTTGTAGCTGGTTTACAAACCTTAGTTAACACTAACCATAACCAAGCATAATGTCCAAACCTGGAGCTCCTCTCCAACTATGGTTGAAGAGCTGTCACAGCCCCACAGCTACAGAGCCTTGGAGGAAGAACAGCTCTTACTTGCTTGTATCTCCTTTAACGTAAGAAAGGGGGATGTAATAAACCATGGTTTAAATGACCACCTTAACTACATTTATTAACTATGGCTAACATTAACCACGAATTTGGTAATATTCCAGGTTATGAAAAGTATTTTTTCTTTTCCTTTGTCTTTTTTCTTTATATCTATTATTTTCCCTTTTCTTTCTTTTTCTTTTTATTAGTTTTCATTTTGGAAAATATGTATATAAGTGTGTTTACAGTGTTATGTATTGTTCTTTGTTTTTCTTTGTTTAATTTCTATTTTTTGAAAAAATTAATAAAAAATTAAAAGCAAAACAAAAAACCATTAACCATGACTTAGTGCTATCATCATCATCATCATCATCATCATCATCATCATCATTTATTATTTATACTCTGCCCATGTGGCTGGATTTCCCCAGCCACTCTGGGCAGCTCCCAACAGAAATAATAATAATAATAATAATAATAATAATAATAATAATAATGCGATAAAACATCAGACATTAACAGCTTCCCTAAACAGGGCTGCCTTCAGATGTCTTCTAAATGTCAGATTATTTCCTTAACATCTGACGGGAGGGCGTTCCATAGGGCGGGCGCCACCACTGCCTGGTTCCCTGTAACCTCACTTCTTGCAGTGAGGGAACCGCCAGAAGGCCCTCGGCGCTGGACCTCAGTGTCCAGGCTGAATGATGGGGGTGGAGATGCCCCTTCAGGTATACTGGGCCGAGGCCATTTAGGAATTTAAAGGTCAGCACCAACACTTTGAATTGTGCTTGGAAATGTACTGGGAGCCAATGTAGGTCTTTCAGGACCAATGTTATATGCTAAGTGCAAAACAGGCCATAGCCTCATGCCACTGCCCAGTTTTGCTGCAGTTTGAAAAGAATAAAGCCTCTCCTGCAGGCCCGAACTGGGTTACAGCTGAAGCATTATCAAGTTAACTAGTGAATAACTTGGTTAGGAAATTGGATATTGGTATAGGCAGCCTCAGATATGCAGATGACACTACCTTGATGGCAGAAAGTGAGGAGGAATTAAAGAACCTTTTATTGAGGGTGAAAGAGGAGAGGGCAAAATATGGTCTGAAGCTCAACATCAAAAAACGAAGATCATGGTCACTGATCCCATCACCTCCTGGCAAATAGAAGGGGAAGAAATGGAGGCAGTGAGTGATTTTACTTTCTTGGGCTCCATGATTACTGCAGATGGTGACAGCAGCCATGAAATTAAAAGACGCCTGCTCCTTGGGAGAAAAGCAATGACAAACCTAGACAGCATCTTAAAAAGTAGAGCCATCACCTTGCCAACAAAGGTCCATATAGTAAAAGCTATAGTTTTCCCTGTAGTGATGTATGGAAGTGAGAGCTGGACCATAAAGAAGGCTGATCGCCGAAGAATTGATGCTTTTGAATTCTGGTGCTGGAGGAGACTCTTGAGAGTCCCATGGACTGCAAGAAGATCAAACGTATCCATTCTTAAGGAAATCAGCCCTGAGTGCTCACTGGAAGGACAGATCGTGAAGCTGAGGCTCCAATACTTTGGCCACCTCATGAGAAGAGAAGACTTCCCTGGAAAAGACCCTGATGTTGGGAAAGATGGAGGGCACAAGGAGAAGGGGATGACAGAGGACGAGATGGTTGGACAGTGTTCTCGAAGCTACCAAGATGATTTTGACCAAATTGCGGGAGGCAGTGGAAGACAGGAGTGCCTGGCGTGCTTTGGTCCATGGGGTCATGAAGAGTTGGACACGACTAAATGACTAAACAACAACAAAATAGGCAGGCTTCAGATATTTCCCCCCACTGTTGAATCCAGGCAGCTTATCGACCCTGCTGTGGATGTTTGTCATGTACTGAGGCAAATGGCACTGGTTAGGGTTGGTTGTGTGGACTGCAATGTGTAGGAAGGAAGGATAGATGCCACCTAAGCTATGCTGTGAATACACCTGGAAGCTGCTTAAGATAGCTTGAGAAAGCATCAGTGAAGTGGCAGTCTCTCTCTCTCTCCCCCTCCCCTCTGTGTGTGTGTTTTGCCTAATGTACCAGAGTTACAAGTCAGAAAGCGGAAGTCAATTCACTTGAAAGGGTGGGGATTGCACAGGGTATATAATCTTCTTGCTCATTAATTTTTCTATTTCATGTCTGTTGCCCCTTCTGATGCCGTTTGTGATCAACTGTATTTTTACATTTTCTCTCACACTGCCTGATAAGCTGAAATGAATTGCTTTCACCCGAACTAATGTTGTGCAAATGCATGAATCTGATGTAAAAATAAAATAAAATGTTCTTTCCTCTTGTGTCTTACAGGGGCTGGGGATGAATTATTTTGATTTGAATCAAAGTTGAGGATTCAAGGAGAAAGAGGAGCACATTCTTGGACTTTTGCAAGTCAGAGTCACTGCCTATTCCTGCCTCACTTTGCCTACCAAAGCACCTGAAAGCTGAAAGGAAGGTGAAAGGATTTGGGGAACTTGTTATCCTCCACCTGAGAGAGAGGCCACATTTGGCCCTTTGCCTTAAGAACTGTAGGGGGGCAGGAAGCACTGCTTCCTCTTTATTTAAACATCAGTTTGTGGGGGGGTGTGTGTTTTTGGTAGCATCAATAGCAATCACTTCATTGTGTTATTGTGTTTGATTTTTATTTGCAATGTTTTCTTTTTAATGGCCCAGAGAAATATATGTTTTCCTGTCAATTATGCAGCCTTAAATGTTGATTCTCATTGCATTTGCATCTGATTCTCATTTGTAGTGTTGGATATTTTGTAATGTTCTGGTTAGAGGTTCCTTTGGTAACATGAAGCAGCACAGAATCGATTCAAATATCCATAAAAATAGCTCAAATATGGTTTTTTTGTGGGGGGGGGGAAAGCTCAACAACTTTACCGAAAAACACTGAACAACTTTTCTGTCTGGATTTTCACTCTTTGAAATATGACAGCCCTATCATAGGTGGGAAATTGAACTTTGGTTGCTCTATCCACGTCCAATATTTTCACCCCTATACCATATTGGCTTATGCTGGTGTTTCACCAGGCCAATTCCCCAACATAAATGCTTTTTATGTAGAATTGTGTGTCGTAATTCTAGCTACATATGAAGGAATTCTGATACAGCTGCCTCCATTTTGCATTTCAGGTGTTTCTTGCCATACACCCAAAGCAAAAGGTTCTGCTCATGCCTTCAGACATGAAAGCATCTTACACATTATTAACAGACATTGCATGCAAAGAAAAGAACAGCATGGGCAGCCTTTGTAACTGTCCTTGTTACCACATTCTGCCTTCATTGCCAAATATTATTGGAGAATCTGGAAGCTCATCAGATGAGTAAGAAAGAAGTGACAGCCTGGCTAAGTATCTTTGACAGAATTATTCTAGGGAAAGAAGAAAAAAGAGGTAGCTTTGAAAAATGTCTTGCATTCTTCAAAGCTCACACTCTTCACTTCACCCCCCTGTCATCTTATTACCCATGAGGTATGTTTCATATAAAAGACTTCCTTTTTCATGTCTTTGTACCCTTCAGAATTATCTGAGGAACAAGCCCAAGAGCAACTGTCAGGATTAGCATTATTGAGGATTGAACATGATATCTCTTTCAAGTCGGGGCAGGGGGAGCCCTAGTAGGATTGATGATTTTAATTTGTTTGAAACTGACCACCAAATAGCTCTTCTCTTTCACTAAGGTTAAAGCTTCTTTTGAAAACGATGGCTCCTCTGACATTTCCGTACGGCCTCACTTCCGCACACTGGAAAATCGCAGAGAGTTTTGAGCTTCCCTTTGTAACAATCAGTAACTGGACTGAACCTACTGTCAGAAGTGATGGCAGGCTGGCTTAAATGCAAATGATTGGAAATGGAACTTACATTCTTACTTACATTGACATTCCTACACAACAGTTCTCGTGTTTTATCATTCATTGATAGAGCAGTATTAATACGCAAGGAAGATTATTATTATTCTTGTGAAACTCTGTTTCATCACCAGTTTTCATCTGGAGTTGGGTGGGTGAGGGACTCTGAACCTTTTCCTGGCTCCTCAAGAATCTGACGCAGGGAGGAATTCAAAGCCACACCTTTCTGATCTTTTCTGCTTGGTGGATGGAATATCCCTGCCCCTTCCCTTGTGAACTGTTCTGGGGGGTTCTCTCAACCCCCTGACCCAACTTGGTGGGGAGAGTAGAGGGGAGGAAAGGCCCACTGTGGTAGTATAAGTCCTTGTGCAGACTCTTTATTGCTAACTCTTCATAGTCAAAGATAACACTTTTAGTCATTCTACAGCTCTGAATACCTATGCACACCAATCTAACATCTAGGCAGCTATTCCCAGATCAATGCTCTCTGGAGCAGTTGCAGCAACAGGGGACCACTCCTCATTCTCTAGTTTATGTACCTTTCCCCAACAGGCTGTGCACATGTAGCCAGATGAATTAAACACCAGGCAGCGCAATTCCATCTCAGACAAACAAATGGCTGACCTCTGACTACAGGTAATAGTATGGTTCAGGAAAACATGCACCATTTTACGAACAAAAGCAAGCAAACAGAAAACCCATCAAAGAGGTAGCCTCTAGCAATTAAACACAAATCTTCATGGGAAGATTTTTTTAAAGCAGAGATGTCTAGCTCAGAGCTTCCAGATTTTAGAGGAGAAAGCTTACAGATGCATCTGTATTCCTACTGTCTATAAGTAACTTGAGGGCTTTGGGTTTTTTTTCCTTATCAGCTTGAGGAATTCTGTTTGAAATTTCCATCAGTCCAGAATCTCTTCGCCTTACCTCCTGGCCCACTTTAAAGTTTTTCTGAGGATGCTTGCGTTCCTTTAGTCTCAATCTGCAAAATCAAGAGCAATGTATCATCGTTGACATTTTGCCTTACTTAATACAGTGGTGCCTCGGGCTAAGAACTTAATTCATTCTGGAGGTCCGTTCTTAACCGGAAACTGTTCTTAACCTGAGGTACCACTTTAGTTAATGGGGCCTCCTGCTGCTGCCGCACCTCTGCCACACGATTTCTGTTCTCATCCTGAAGCAAAGTTCTTAACCTGAGGTACTATTTCTTGGTTAGCAGAGTCTGTAACCTGAAGCATCTGTAACCTGAAGCATCTATAACCCAAGGTACCACTGTATATGATGTATCAGAAGTAAAACTTGGCATGTATTTGGGTTCTTTGGCTGGTTATTTCTAAAAAGAGCTGAAAACCCACCCAAATCTCATTCCTGTGTCTTTGTTATTTCCACATTCCAAGCTGAGCACTACCTGCAAGGCTAATATTCCATGCTGGAAGTGCGAAATCAACTGACTTATTTTAACAAAGTCCTGCTAACTAAGGTTGCCTGTTGGCTGGTTTTACCATTTTAGTCTAACCATTACTAGGGAGCACAAAGAAATTCTGAGAAGCTAATCCAGATTCTGCCATGTTATATATATGCGTGTGTGTGTGAGAGAGAGAGCTGTCAAATTCTGCCACAACTCATCAAGTTTAGTCCCAACTCTAATCCAACTCACTCAGTTTAGCCTTGCCCTTGCCCTCTAATCTGCCAAATTCAGCCCTGTTTGGGCACCAAGTCCTGACCAGCCAAATTCCTCCAGGATTTCAACCCTGACTTGCCAAGTTTCAGCCTGACTCCACCCATGATTTGCCATTTTCTGCCCTTGCTCAATTCACTTACTCCTTAACATTTTCCACCTTAGGACATTATATACAGGATTTTTTGGTTCTCCTTTACTGTAAGGACAAAAAGAGTAGAAAAAGAAAAGATGACTCTATCCAGAATGTATTAGATTTGGCAAACATAACAGAGAATCTCAGCACTGTCATACAACTCTCATTGTATGAGAGTTTCAATAAGTAGAACTTCTGTCCTTTGAAAAACTGATTTAAACAAATATCAGTCAGGAAGAATAGTAAAAGAAATGGACACATGCAACATGATTCTGAGCATCAGTACTCTAAAGTATATGGCTTAGACTTGCCATGATTTAATTTAAATGTTATTAGAAGAAGCAAAAACCCATGCTTAAACGTTCCTTCTTGGCTAACCAAGGAAGGATTTAGCACTTAGTGCTCTAAAATATCTCTATAACACAGTTGTTGATCCTGCAAGTGGTGTGATTTCTCTATTTTTACCACCCTTGTTGAATCAGAGTGAAGATCTTCAGGCCTCCTTCACCAATATTCCACTTTCTCCATTGTTTTACTTTGATACAAGCCACCTTTCTCTCCTAGTAATTTCTTGAGCAAATGCTATTGGGGAAAAGATTCTGTTCACCTTGAATCTGACATTTTGATTTGCCATCAGTTGGTGTTACTGCTCCCACAATCCCTACCACCCTTTCCTGTGATCCTGAGGCACGTCTGGCCTGCACATAGAAAAGTTCAAGTTCACACGGAGAGATTATTTATTTTTAGCTCACGTACCGTTTCTCCTTTTTGTGTTCTCAATTAAGCTTAAGTTTATTGGCAGGATCAATACAAATACAAAGTATATCAAGCAGGTCATTCTTTTCTTTGACATGTGTATATATGGCATTTGGCTTAAATAGAAACGAAACCTTGGCAATGGACAGCATTACCATTTTAATTAAAATGGCTTCTCAGTTAAGGAGGAGGAGTCAGTTTAGAACCTCTTTGGAGCCACAGGAACTCTGACTGAGATGATGTAAGCAAAGAAATGAAGCACATATTTCAAGAGCATATTCTCTCATTTTTTGGCTCCCTGCCTCCCCAGCAGGAAGCAGGGAAAACAAGCAGAAGCTTTTTGCAACATAATGCATAATTAGAATTCTCTGCTACAAGATGGGATGGTGAGTCATTTTTAAAGCATTGCACAATTCCATGGAGGAAAAGTCTTGCGGGGCCAAACAAGACTTGAGCTTTGTATTGTGGTATGGCTGATTTTTGAGAAACAGGTAGCAGGGCCCCTGGTTTGATTCTGGATTTCAGCTCCAAAAAATGTATCCAGGGATCCAATTGATGGTAGTGCATTCTATGCCCATTCCTGGGCCATTGCAGCAATGCTTACTGGGTCCTTTAGTCAGGGTTCAGATTTGTTCAGTGGCAGTCCAGTGAACCAGTGATACCCACCGATTCCTCATTGAAGGCAAATGAAGCCTTCCCGTTGTCCTTACTCTGAAAGAGAAGTGTTGCCCAAACATTGTTAATTTACTTTGTAGATTAATCTGCTGTAGGGATTACTGAGATAATATAGGGTGAAGTGGTTATGCAGTTAGGAAAACCAGAAGGTTAACAACAACAACAACAACAACAACAACAACAATAATTCTTATTATTATTTATACTCCGCCCATCTGGCTGGGTTTCCCCAGCCACTCTGGGCAGCTTCCAACAAAATATTAAAATACAACAGTCCGCCAAACGTTAAAAGCTTCCCTAATGCTTCTGGTGATGATAAGGATGATTCAAAAGATGTAGAAGAAGTAATATCTAACCATCCCCTCAGTCACCAGGTCTAAATAAGCACATGGGAACAAGCTAAGTCACATTTCTAGATTCGTAAAGCATCCGGACTATTCCTGATGTAAATATGTTAGTAGCAATAGTAGCAGAAGTAGATTGATAAATCTGAGATAATAGATAAGGCAACAAAACATAAGTAAAGGTTACTGAGACAAACTTGTACATCTCTTTGACCTTCCACATAGACTATGTGCATTTGTATTCCTTACCTGACAGGAGAGGGAGGGAAGTTATTCTAATTTGAAATCTTAGTGAAGGAAAAACACATTGCTCTGAAACTCAAAAGAAGAATCTCCCAGGAGAAGGACTAAATATTGTGAAGAGTTTAGCCACAGGGCAAATGTTTCCTATTTTCAGTTTTCACGGCTCAACCTTCTCCCAGGATGTTTCCTAATGTACTCATTTATAATCCAAATGATCTTTCCTACTGGATGGTTTTACCTAAGCTGTGCTTCTCATACCTGTGAGGTCAGAGAAGCCAATCGTCTCAGAGCAAAGCGCTCCAAGAATTTTGAATGACTATTAGTTGGCTCAGTGCAGCATGACAAAAAAAAGAGGGGGGAAGGAAAAGGAAACCCAGAAAAGGATATTTTGCAACAACTTTTTGAATGTGTGGTCTTCCCATTAAACATAGCAGACCTCCTTTCCCCTGCACCCCAGGCAATCAAAATGATGGGATTTCTATATCATTTGACCGAATGTTTTTTGTCAATGTTATTTGACTATTAATTCAAGGGCAAAAAAAAATCTCAGCAAGGCTCATGTTCCAAGGAAGAGAGTGGAGATGCAGTGAATTACAAAATGTCAACATTGCCTTGTCCTCAACTTCAGAGAACCAGCCACTAATTCAAACATGTGTTGACTTTGTTCTCTCAACACCTTATTCCACATCCTTGTCCTCCTCCTCTCTGTCATTTCTCTGACTGATCTAACGGGATACTATAAGCTCTTCCAAGTAGGTATCTGTCTCTTCTGTGGTTGTGCGAAGCACCATGCATATTGATGGCCCTCTAAAAATGATAAATTGTCACAGATTTGTGAGACGAGAGAGCAGAGCATTTTATTGCTTCCATGAAAACTCAGCACAGCCCAAGTACATAGAGGGCTTTCTGCAGATACCTGTTTAAGAGGTCTCAAATGGCAACAAAATTCTGTAAATTGTGTTTGGCTGGGCGCCATTCCTCCAGTGTGTACAACCAATCTACTTAGCATAAGTTTCTATTTCTCCATGAACTGAATTTTCACTTCATCTAATCCTGACATTTAACATCTCACTTTGTCGCGTGCACATCATGTTTTTAAACTCCACATTTACACTTAACTCTTCTGTTTAGAGTTCTGCAATGAAACCACAGCGAGAAACAGGCATCCTTCATACACACATTCACATGTGCCATGGTGCACCTGTAGCAGAAAAATCTGGATGCCCTCATCTGCCCCACCTGCAATAAAACATGTCTCTCCCATATTGGTCTCTACAGCCACAGCAGGTGCTGTAACTCTCCAATGGTTTGGCTTTACCCCCGAAGGCACACACTTCCATTGTCTCCCAAGACAGACAGATGCCAGCAACAACTCATACATGCAAAGAGTGAGAATTGCTTCCCAGTGGGGTAATTCCACATCCCCAGGGGATATGCATGAATATATTCCAACCTTGGGAGCTGGGCTGGCCATGCGATCCTTGACAGCTGATCAACACTCTCACTTTCACCAGGGTATCTTTTAGGCAAGAAAGACTCACACTATCAAGGAGAGCACAGTACAGTGGTACCTCGGGTTACAGACACTTCAGGTTACAGATGCTTCAGGTTACAGACTCCGCTAACCCAGAAATAGTACCTCAGGTTAAGAACTTTGCTTCAGGATGAGAACAGAAGTCATGCTCCGGCGGCATGGCGGCAGCGAGAGGCCTCATTAGCTAAAGTGGTACCTCAGGTTAAGAACAGTTTCAGGTTAAGAACGGACCTTCAGAACGAATTAATTTCTTAACCTGAGGTACCACTGTATTCGTATGTGCTCTCCTATGGCATAGGGTCACAGATTGCAACAGGGGAGAACTTAGCTAATTCACACTTTTCAAAGCAATACAGGAGCCAAAACACAGCCACCCATTGAAATCCACACCTCTTTGAATTGTGCAATGCAATTCTCCAGCCGTAATGTGTACTCAAATGCATATACTGGGGTAAAGTGTGCATATAAATGCATATATTATACTGAAAACAACATACAAAAATGCATTGCCTTGAAGGAAACTGTTTTGCAAAAAGAAGTTCCCAAAAATTTGCACAAAAATGCTGGTGAATATTCATGAGGACTTTAAAATCCACCTCCCACCCCCACCCTGCAAACTGATATGGAAATGTAGAGAACTGAATTTCAGTTTGGAAAAATGTGAAACTGAGAGAAGCCAACATTGACAGAATCACCCATTCCCAGTCACAGTGCAGGGAAATAATGCCTTAAGCTTTCAGATATGTGTCTGTAAAGAAAGTCATAAATAAGCAAGAATAAAGATATGTTATTGATGGGATTTTCAGTAACTGGATACCAAGGGACTCGCTTCTGTGTTGGGGCCAAGTAGAATTACTGCCTGTTCAAAATTTATACGGGCTGTTCATATTTCAGGAGTGCTCTCTGTAACAAGTGGAAAACTTATCGAGAATGAAGTTTGTCCATATTTTCTGGGAACAGAGTTCTCAAAGAAACATCAGTTGGCACCACTCTTGGAGGGCAGTCTTCAGGGTTTCAAAAGCAGTGGCAAGTATGCTTTTAAAAGGACCAACTTTGATAAGGCTCATCCTCCGGCAAAGTTGTGAGGTAAATTTATACAGCCTTTGCTGAGTTCCCACAAATACTGCAACATCTTTGGGGAAGGGAATGCTTACTATTTGATGAGGTGGCCATCTTTTTCCTTTTCCTTTTCTAACATGAAATCCATAAACCAAACTTGCTGCACCGAGTGCCTAACGGCTAGTTTTGCTTTATTTTGTTTTGAAAAAACCTCTTCGGGCTTCAGCGAAGTCTGGTGCACAGCCCAAGTTTCTATCAGTATCCCCAACAATTTTGGCTCAACTTTCAGTTTTTCAGGTGTGGTGAAGTAATAAGAAACTCTATAATTCCACATGAAAATATACATGTTATTATATTTCATCTATCTTTGGAGGTATCTTGCCTGCAAGATTAACTATGTCTCATCCCTGTCAATCTACCTGAAATTATGGGCTGTCCATCCTCTGAATCAAGTAGTTAGGTGCTAAAGCATGCCCTCAACTCCAGACTAAGGGATTTGGCCATCCCTGGCAATGCTTATTCATCTAGTTGTATCCCACATATCTTCCAGTGAGCCCAGGGTAACATTTATGGGAATTATCCCATTTTATAACTCTGTTATAAAAGAGGTTAGGAGAGAGAGTGCTTCCAGGTGGCCCTTTTATTGAGCATTTATCCCAATTTGCTTGCAGGGGGATCAGACGACATGGGCTGTTTTGTGATCGTTCACTCTGATTTGCTTGCAGGGAGGTTAGATCAAATTGCATGAAAGGAAGTGTTAGTCCACATTTTCCAGTGCATTTCTGTATCACTTCCCTTATTGCAGACAGTCTAATCTTTTTGGGGAAGCAGGTTTGTCACACAAAATCTCCCAAACAACTGTGCAACCTGAATTTTCCAGGATATGACTGCATCCCACCCAAAAACACTGATGGCCTGGAGGTGCCCAGAGAGTGATATTCCTTCTTCCTTGTTATCTTTGGTCATTCTTAGGTCATGTGTGTTTGTGCTGAATTGTCAACTCTACCCACTTTTAGTTTCCAAGACAAATGACAGCTCCATTGTTTATATATGTTCACTTAACCAAAGACGGAAAAGGTAAGTCAAGAGTCCTAATTAACAAGGCGCTCTCTTCCCCTACGCACTTCATCCTTTAATTAACCCCTTAATCATGTCAACAAATCAGATATTACAGTGAACTAATGGGAAATTAACTGGTAGTGGAACGGATCCAAAGGCACATTCGCTGGCCCTGCCCGTGCTTCAGCCAGCACCATTAATCATGGTCGTGCTTTCTCTAAGCTGAGGACCGTATCTTTTATGTGATTCTCATTCTCACAGAATCAAGCCCTTTGATCCCCTTTAATACACTGGGATCCACATGAAACATTACGGGATATTTGCTTTATGGTCTGTGAAGTGACTTTTGGTTCTGAAAATAAAAGATTCTCGAGAGACGAGTGCCCTCGAAAATGAAGGGGGGAAAATGGTCCTCTCTCAGCCTTGTCTATCAAAATGATGCAGCTCCATGTAGCTTTGGGCAATAAAAACCAGTTTGTAAAACCCTGTGAAATTTATTAATGTGGTGTCATGCAATTGTATTAAGAGATTGTATCACAGCACCACATGGCGTGAATTTCATTTCTGTACAAAATGTGATTATTTAATGTAATAAGATTTTTGGAAAAAAGAGAGAGTTAATATTACAGAAATCAGGAAGGAGGCCACAAAGTATACTTATCTCTACAAGAAAGTGTTGTGAGTACACTTTGTTTATTAGCCCTTGCTTATATTTTACCCTTACAACTGTCGCAGTCGAATAAAACAAAATAAAATAAGCAATAATTTTCATAATTTAGACATATAATCCATCCACTAAAGCATATGTAAATACAGTTGGGCAGAACAACATTCAATTTCTCCAAGGAAAATGAAAAACAGCCCTCCTGTAGCAATTCTAATTTACATAAAAACTCATTTTAGCCCATTTCCATTAAGGCAAATGTAACTAAATCTGAGAACTACTCTGCCATTTATTTGAGGGTGAAAACATGGCATCCTTCATTCAGATGTCAACATTCATTTTTCTTTATTTGGAAGCTGACTGTACTTAGGGTGTAAATAAAAGGTAGAACTACAGTCCTGTGTGCTACTCCACACATTATCTACTCTTGAACAGAATGGAAACAACTTCGCCATAAGTTACCCCAATGGCCAGTTCCTAAACCTGTGTGATCTACCAACCAAACATGCCCCTTAACTATACTGTGTGAGTGACCAGTTGCTTCACGATAACCTCCAGTTTTTACAGTCCTAAGCTGGCAGCAGAAGCAGATTCATGAATTCATACACACTAACCATGTATGACATGCTCAGGATCATAGCTGTCAAGCGTGCCTTCTTTGGCGGGACAGTCCCTTATCCCAGCGCCATGTCCCGCTGCTGTCCCTTATTGATGAGGCTTTGTTTGGCTGCTGGCTGGGCTTTCTGCCTTTGGCTCGGAGGGGCTCAGAAGTCGAACATACCTGTGCCCGGAAAATCATTATTTTGGCTCCTGATCCCTTATTTTCGAGGCTGCTGGTCCCTTATTTTCAAATCTGTAAGTTGACAGCTATGCTCAGGATGTGTGTTTTATACATTTAGTTTCTATTGTTCTTCTGTCGTAATCCATTTTAGGTTGTGAATCCACGCTGAAATACAGGGTAGGCTTCTGCATCAACTCTAGCTGTATCCCAGATTCTGAACCAAACTGAACTGGTCCAGCAGAGATAGTTTTAGGGTAGTGCAACTGGTTTGGCCGCACTGGGTGTCATGTTGCAGGAAGCACCACAGCAATGCTGTAGAACGCAGCATGAGAGGCAGGGAGGGCCAAATTTTGGTATTGCACAGTGCACCGCTGAAATTTGACAGCCCAAAGTCTGCCACTGGATCCAGCTTAATATGAGATTTGTCTGAAGCAGACTGAGGCAGCCCCAGATCACCTCAGCTTGAATCAGGTCCACCTGGAATGATCTGGGCCTCTCAAAAGGGGGTACAGTCAGGTAGAGAGGGAGGGGAAGAAGGAGGTGACTGAGACAGAGGTTCTTGCCTGCATCGTCTCCTCCTGCCTCACTGCCTGACTGCATGCTTAATTTGGGTTTTTGATGTGGGTGACTCCTACTTGTAAAGAGAACCAGGCCCACTGCATGCGATCTACAGAACGATTCCTATCTGTGGTGTTTTGCTTTGTTGAATGGAGGGCAACTTCACCACCCACACTGTCACACTGAAAATGCAACTAGGAATTGTGCAAGGGCTCCGGTTCAGTTCAGGGTCATGAATCAAGATACCAAATCTGTCTACTGAATGGGGGTACGTTGCATAGCCCTAGTATATAGCAAAGGGTTGTGTTTTTTATGGTGCTAGGCCTTTGTTACACAAATTTGCATGTAACACCAGGGGGACGGGACATGACATTTCAGTCTCCCTGTTGGGCCCTTGGGACTCTCCCCACACCACACCTTCTCTTTCCAGGTCACACCTCTCACTGGCTTTGCTTTAAACACCCCTTGAACTTTTTTTGCCTGTCTGTTCTGCGCCCTTGATTTCTGATCATTGCTTCTGCTTGCCTGGTGTCAGAAGAGAGTCTACAGTAAATCGCACTGTATCTACTGGAGTCAACTCTTCATTAGCAAAAACACGATCTGCAAGGACTTGGCAGAGGGTCAGGCCTAATGAGCGCAGCAACTCAGTCCTTGTCGGTCTTGACCCCACAAAGCAGTTGCTGAGACGGAAGGTCCTTACCTCCCCACAGCTGCCTCAGTCCCCTCCTCTGCAGGGTTCCCCCCATGGAATCAGAAACTGTACCTGTATGCCCAACTTTGCCCCTCCTGCTTCATGCCTCTTCTGTTTCTGGGAGACCAGGGGGAGGGGACCTTGGTGCAGCAGGAGGGGGAGACACCTGGGTCTCTTCATCAGTCTGATCTCTGCCTCTTGGCCTCCCTCCTCCCACTCTCTTACTTCAGATTCTGCCTCTGATTCTGGACTCCTCTCTGCCACGGTCTCCCTCACCTCACTAAGCCCTGACACCTCTTCAGCTTCTCACACCTCTTCTCCCCAGTCTTCTCCCTCTGACCACTCATCATTGTCCCACCACCCACTCCCTGGGCTCTGAGCCTTCTTCCCTTGGTGGTTTCCTAGCTGGTTCCTCCCACCATTTCCCTGTGCCCAACCAGTCCATGATACCTGGATGGAGGCTAGAGAGGGGTGTATGTGTCAGAACTTGCTTACTGCACAAAGGTAACTCATTTCTCTGCACATGTTTGCCTCTGGTCCCTCCCACCATTGGCACATGGGCCCCCAGGGTGAAATAAAGATCTCCCACGCCTGACGTAACATGTACAGTGGTACCTCAGGTTACATACGCTTCAGGTTACATACGCTTCAGGTTACAGACTTCGCTAACCCAGAAATAGTACCTCGGGTTAAGAACTTTGCTTCAGGATAAGAACAGAAATCGGGCTCCGGCGGCGCAGCAGCAGCTGGAGGCCCCATTAGCTAAAGTGGTGCTTCAAGTTAAGAACAGTTTCAGGTTAAGAACGGACCTCCGGAACGAATTAAGTTCTTAACCCAAGGTACCACTGTATACATAACATGTGACGTTCTGAATGTTGGGTTCAAACCTTGGTTCAAGCCTTCGTTCAGCCATAAAATTCCCCGAATGACTTTAGAGGGCTGTTATGGGGACAAAGCAAGAAGGGGGCGAGAGAAGCATGCATGCTCCTTGGAGCTCCTTGGAGGGAGATTAGAATGTAATAAACAAAATAAGATTAAATGGATTTTACAGTAGTTTTGAGCAACTGGTTATCAACACAGAAATGCCTTTTAATTAAGCCTGCTCCTCCAAGCATTCACATTTGTAAAAAAGGAAGAAAGAAAAAGAATCTAACGGTCTGTACTTGGAAACAGAAAGGAAGAGTCACAGCACTATAACTCTACCTCCAAGCAACCCGAAAAGAAGGACAGTACTCCAGAGTCACTTATAAGTAAGACAGGGGTATTGTACCCTGAAGAACAAGGTGAATTATGAAAAAGGACTAAGCCATTCTACACCTATAGGACTTTCCCGTACACAAAGTACAAAATACGTTTTGGAAAATAATCAGCAGCAGAAAATATTACTCATCTTAATTTTGTTTTATTACTCAAAATAAAGTTATAAATTAGCTGAGTGCCACTGAAGAGCAAGAGAAACCGCCTGCCCATAAATTCAGAAAACATTTATTACTGCTCATTAGTATGCCACATTTGCTTGTTCCTGCAGTTAAGGAACTGTGTTTTAGAATATAAACAAAAACCTGACATTGAAAATACTTGAGGGTTTTGACATCAGTTGGGGACATGAGCATTTCGAACCCTCCACTCCAAAAAAACCCCTGACCTTCTTACCTTTAAGAAAGTAAGATCAGCCAGACTGTCAGACTTATCTAGCCAAGCATTCTGTTTTCCACAGTGGTCAACCAGAGCTCAATGGGAATTCTCCAAGCAGGGCACTAAGGTGATAAGTCCTCTCTCCCACTGTAGTTCCCCAATAATTGCGTATTTGGAGGCTTGCTAACTCTCATGCTGGAGATAGCGGACCATGACTAGTAGCTGTCAATAGACTTATCCACAATGTATTTGTCCAATCCCAGCCAAGCTGGTGGTCATTGCCACATCTTTTGGCAGCAAATTGCACAGTTTAACCATGTGTAGCCTGAAGAAGATGTATGAAAGTGAGAGCTGGACCATAAAGAAGGCTGATCGCTGAAGAATTGATGCTTTTGAACTATGGTACTGGAGGAGACTCTTGAGAGTCCCATGGACTGCAAGAAGATCAAACCTATCCAATCTTAAGGAAATCAGCCCTGAGTGCTCACTGGAAGGACAGATCCTGAAGCTGAGACTCCTATACTTTGGCCACCTCATGAGAAGAGAAGACTCCCTGGAAAAGACCCTGATGTTGGGAAAGATGGAGGGCACAAGGAGAAGGGGATGACAGAGGACGAGATGGCTGGACAATGTTCTCAAAGCTACAAGCATGAGTTTGACCAAACAAGCATGAGTTTGACCAAACTGCGGGAGGCAGTGGAAGACAGGAGTGCCTGGCGTGCTCCGGTCCATGGGGTCACAAAGAGTCGGACACGACTAAACGACTAAACAAAGCCTGAAGAAATGCTTCCTGTACCTCTCACCATTCAGCTTCATTGGATGGCCCCAGTTTCCAATGTTATGATGAGAAAGGGAGAGAAACGTATAACTAGCCATTTTCCCACCCCATGCATAATGCAACACACTTCTTTTATATCCACCCTTATTCACCTTTTCTTTTCTAAACCATAAAGTCCCAAATATTGTAAACTTTCCTTGTAGGGGTCATTTTGGTTGACCTTTCCACCTACCTTTTCCAGCTCTGTTCTTTTTAAGATGTGAAAACCATAATTTACATAATATTCCAAATATGTCCACCTCATAGACTGCCATCCTGGGCATTTTATTTTTGTTTCTGGCTAACATCTTCATCTTTGACCACATTGGTAGGCGATGTAGCAACCATGCCTCTCCAGATAATATGTAAACAGGCAGCACCTATTTTCATACAGAGAATGGCAAATTCAGAGAGTTGGGTACTTGTAGAAGATCACATATAAGTGCAAGTTCAGAGAAGATGAAGTGCAACAAGAAACAAAAGGGTGGATAGAAGTGACACGAATCTTTGAGGCTCCATAACATATTGAGGGAGAAACGTGTGTCCTGAAACAGACCTACACAGTAAATAAATGGGAGATGGACCATAGAAACATATATCCATATATCTTGATACTGCCCACCCTAAGTCAAAGCAGCTTGGACCAGCCTGACCTGGAAGCTGTTATGGGGTCAGGCAGTATGATATGACCCAATGCTGGTTTTCCGTCTAGTTGGAATCAGGAATCAGGAATCCCTTCCAAACATTGTTTGAGCCCAGGCTCATGTTCTGACTCCCATCTCCTTGAATCTCGAGTTTATTCGAAATCTATACTTTCAAGAAGAAGAGGAGTGATAGTTTTTACCCTTAAGCTTCTGTTAATTGCCTTCAATAATTTTTCAGCTTGCACTTGTCCTATTTAGTCAGCTGATGGCTGAGAATACAAATTGGAATCTGGAGTCAACCAGAAGTTGTGAATCCTTTTCAAAAGGTGGTCTTTGAAGGATAGTTGCTGTGCAGATAGGATGTATGGAAGGATGAGGCTACCGCTGGATTTTGTTGCTATCTCTGAGAAAAGAAATGTGAAAGAGAAGCTGAACGCCACCCTTAGTAAAATAAAATGAATGTCCCTATGGGAGGATTTCACAGCAGTCCCAGAATAACCTTGTCAGGCAGTTTTAGAGACGTTCTCCAGCCTCTCATGAAAAACATCAGCTAAGTATGTAAATGCAGGATCCGTGATCTAATACACAATTTAAGCCCAGACGAGCTCTGCCTACACCCACACAGAGCCATCTTTGAATAGCTCCAGCAGATTGTACTTCCCAGATACCACTAGGAGGCAGATGGCTCTCTTATAACATTAATCCTCAAACAGGCAGGACAGTTTTTGAAAATGCTTAACTGCACCCAGGATAATCTCTTATTTCATAACACGCAGCCTGTGTGGCTTGCATATTCCTGCTGTCAACCCCTTACTGCTGCTGCTTCCACTTAAGCTGAAAGCTGGAGGAGCCGATAGTCTGAACTATGAGATTTACATTGGATTTGCCACACAGTGGTTTTCTATTCAGCAACTGGGCGATTGCTGCATTTGAGGTGATAGCAGGCGATTTGGAGCTAATCAAATAATAGCTTTAAAAGGGGAGAAACAACTCAGTTTTATGATTGCCTATTTGCAAACACAATAACAACTACCACCTAACCCATCCCCCTAAAATAAAAAAGATCAAATATGATGAAAAACATCTAATGGTCCAGAAATGACATCAGATATTAAGCCTTCTGCATATCTTTTCATTCCACAGAGGTAAGTAGAAATGAAGGCAGGGGCTGCATGTTAGATGTGGCAAGAATAGTTGTGGGCCACATTTCAAGAGAAAAAAATAACTGGCCTGATTCAAATGCTTCTCAGCTCCCAAGTGATGGCTCATGAGCAGGGCTTCTGGCCTTGCTAGAACTGTGGGGGGTGGACTGGAAAACTTAGAGGAATGTCAAACCAAAAGGTATTTAGGGAATGGAAAATATATAAAGAATACTTGAAAATGTACTGTACGAACAATAAGATACTTGCAGAAATAGAGTGATACTGATAACCAAGAATTATTCAAAATGTAATAGTGGATTATATACCTATATACAAAATAAAATAATATGAATCTGTACAAGGAATACAGATAACATAAGTAGTATGAGAATTATTATAAGTTGCATATTTTAATTTGTTATGTAAGTATAATATATTGTATTTGTTTTTGTTTTTCTAATTTTTCTTACTTTATTGTTTTTGTTCATTTGTATCATTTTTTGTACTATGTGTTATGTATGTCTATGTCTATGTGAAAATTAATAGAGATTTTCTTTAAAAAAATTGAACTGTGGGGGATGAGTGTCAATGTGTCTACCCTCCCCACTGCAAAGTTCAATGTTTGTCTGTCTTTTTGTATAATCATGGAAAGGGGCTCCTGTGAAAATGCAAACTCAGGAGCAGCCAGCAGGGAGGGGCACCATCACAGACCCAGTCTCCCAGGAGTGGTGTCATGGTGGGATGGTATGGGAAAGGGCATGTTGTGGCATGCCTTAGGAGCCCTGGTGAAAGCACCAGAGTGGGTCTGCTGGTGCATCAAAGCTGCCCCAATCTCATCACCACCCCAGCCTGCTCCCTCATTATCCCTGGATGTGGCAGAAATGCCACTGGCAGTGTCGGGCTCAGGGAATTCTATCCCTTCCCCGGTGGCAGCAAGAAGCAGAGAAAAATAGAGAAGAGTTCTTACTAATGAGTCTATTCAGTCATCACAGCAAGAGACATTAATGGCATTGCTCCAACTGAGATCCTTCCCCTTCCCTTCCAAGCAATACCACTTCCCTTTACGGTGGCTGCCAGGGGCTAATTGTTTCTGAGTCTTTTGCTCTCGCACTCTCAATGAATGCCAGGTTCTGGGAGAAGGGGGGTCAGAAATGCTCTCCAGTGATAATGTGTCAGCTGGCTGCTCTGGCTCTGCCTCCTCCTTATCTTCTCCCAACACCTCCCAACTCTTCTGTTTGCCTGTCTCTGAGCTGTGACCTTCCTCAAACCACTGCTGTAATTCAATACTGCCTTCCTCTTCTCTGGAAGCTTCAGGAGAAGTGGGGATGATCTCCACCATTCCTCTTCAATCTCAGCCCCTTCAGTCCAGTCCCTGACAGCAGGAGGCCAAGGCCATGACAACTTTCCTTTCTTGTGATGTTCTTCAATGAAATGATGCGTAGATAAATGCATGCCTCCCAAATGCATTCTGATGGGGAAACCGCTTGCAAAAATATGTCGGTCAGACAAAATTGCATATAAAAAAAGTGAGCTTGAGGGCAAATATGCACCCAAATGCTGGTGAATTTTCATGAGGGTTTAAAAATAAATAAATCACAAGCTGGAGAGCTAAACTTAACATTGGAAAAATGAGAAATGAGGAACAACTAAAATAGACCGATTCACCCACCCCTAAGCAGGATTTAGAATCATGCAGGAGCAAGCAGAAGGGAGCAGGCACTGTTGACAGAAGACAGAGGTCTACTCTACCTCAGGCTGGTAAACATTAACATGGCAGCAAGCAACAAAGTGAGGCACGGGAAGAATTGCAGAACTTGGACAGCTCTCAGGCGGTAATCTTGTTCCTATAACTGCTGAAGCAGAACTGAGCCTTTTAGTGGTTCCGGCCCTAGAAAACACCACAAGCTCTGCCATTTTGGGATGGAGTGAGTTTCTTTAAAGGCCACATTCTGGTTCAAAGTTTCTCACTCTTCCACAGCATCACCTAGCCTTCTGGCCGACCTGACAGAGTCTCAGGTAAGAAAGGCTGGGGGAGCATGGGGTCTTAGTGAGTTGGCAAGGTGAGTCCCTTGCATGGTGCAGGGGTTCACTGAGATACTAGCATGTTGTTGTTGTTGTTTAGTCGTTTAGTCGTGTCCGACTCTTCGTGACCCCATGGACCAGAGCACGCCAGGCCCTCCTGTCTTCCACTGCCTCCCGCAGTTTGGTCAGGCTCATGTTTGTGAGATACTAGCATATGGGTTCCTATAACACAGTCTGCTTTTTGTGTTTGGGAGTCTATTATTGGCTCCTTTTCTGATGGGAGTCTGGCTTTCTCGGTGCTCCTCTAGCCCCTGATACTGCATCCTGCTGCCTCACATCTGAGTCCTGATTCTGGTCTATGGATGCAATGAGTACAAGCTGGGGGTGGTGACAATGTAAAGTTAAAGAAGTTTCTGGGGGTGCTCAAGGGTACATCGTTCCAGCACCTTCTTTTCTAGAAGAAGAGCACTGATAGGAGTGGCCAAACCTGAAAAGTCCCCCAGTTTCTCCTCATCTGAATACACTATGAGACACCTTCGTGTTTTATATTCATGCAAGTGAAACATGGTCTAGCTTCCTACCATGATGTTGCCATTAACAGGCACAAAGGAAACAAGGGTTTGAATGGTACTTGCTACTCTCGGCATCAATTCTCCACACTTCCATTTAATCAGACTGGCTGTAGTGAGGCACACATTTTCTATTAGAAAATTTATTTGTTTTTTCCCCAAATTAAAATATATCAAACATAAATCATAAAAACAAGATTCCAAGGAATCTCCTGGGCTTCTCTCCTCCCCTTTGTGGGTCCTACTATTAATCCTCTCCTCCTGCATCTTTTATGATAATTCAAACCATTTACCTCTTCCATTATGTCCAGAATTCAACCTTAAACTAAGTGCTATTCCAATCTGACTAATGATTTTAACTGTTTACCATGGTCTTTAAGGTAAGTCATGAATTTCCCCCATTCTTTGTTAAAACTTTGTTCTTCCTGATTTCTGACTCTTCTGGTCATTTTAGCCATTTCAGCATAGTCCATTAACTTCATCTGACATTCTTCTCTGGAACACACATTTTCTTTATGAGCATCCATGATATCATGTCAGCTACAGGACACTGTAACATCGACAAAATGGCAGGCATCATCCCATTCATGTGGATTAAATAGCAGTGTGGGCAAATGTGGCCAAAGGCCACGAGAAGAAAGAAAGAAGAATTAAAATGGTGACGAGAAGAACATCCTCAAAACAATGCCTTGGTATTTCACAACACATGCCAAAAATGACAGACGGTGGGACAGGCTTTCCAAATCAGATGAAGAAAAGGAAAGAAAATGAGCAGAGACATTTCAGTTCAGCCCTGAATTGTATCTCATCCAAAAACTCTCATTAGCATTTTTGAGATTAATCAAAACAGGGGATTATGTTCAAAACCAAATGCTTTTTGGGCTCTGGAAGCAAAGAGCAGAAATCATCTTAAGAACCAAGTAGACGTTTGTACGGAGTGGCAAAAGTGAGAGAGACAGCAACATATCATATGAGTTGGACTGAAAAGGTACAAACATCTTGGGCCAATCTGGCTTGGTTTACCCCAGTCATCCATTATACTCTTATGATATCCTGTAACTGGTGCTTTATCCCTCCCCACTACACAAATAAAATCAAATGTCGTTTCTATAAAGCTACACAACTCTGAAACAGTAAGGTCAGGGCAGGTTAAGGGGGACACTCAGAAGATTTAGTATGTGAAAAACAAGCTGTGCCAGCCAGATATATGGCAGATTAATGTCTTTGATAAATCACTGTCCTCGATACAATGGGGCTGACATAGCAGGTGTAGTCAGAGAAGCCCAAAGGAAACATGGAGTTGAAGATGAATGATATCAAGCAATACCTTTAATGGAAAACAACTTGAACAGAAATGCCCAAAGCAGCCATGATTTCTTTTCACCACCATGTTGATTTTTTTTTTATTATAAGGAGATTGTATTGCTTGTGACAATTCTTAAAACTGATAGACTACTGAATGTGCTGTGACAACTCTCTGAAAACTAAGTACTTTCTGATAAGATTCATAAGAGAGGATTGAAGCAGGATTACATTCATCTGCATTGTTTTTCATCCCATAGTCGAACCCTAGCTACATGCTGAAGAGGATTCTGGGAAGTTTTCTAAGGGCCACACAATTTTCATAGTGTGCTGGCTAGGAATCATCACTGCTCCGTGTGGACGCAAAGAGACTGTAGCACAGGGCTGAGGAACTTGTGGTCTTCCAGTTGCTGCGGCAGTGCCACTCCCATAAGCCCCAAACAGCAGGCTCAATGATCAGGGATGATGGTCCAGAAACATCTAGAGGGCCACAAGTTCTATGCTGTCAGGCTTTGGGGAATTCTATCTGAATTCATGGCAGCACAAAGCAGAGAAAACATCACAGGAGAGACAACAGAATACAGTCTGTCTCCTGTTAATGGCGTTGCTCTAACTGAACTCCTCCCCCTCCCATCCTATCAACAGCACTTCCCTTTACGGTGGCTGCCACGGGCTAATTGTCTTTGAGTCCTTTGCTCTTGCACTCCCAATCAATGCCGGGTTCTGGGAGAAGGGGGGTCAGAAATATTCTCCAGTGATAAAGTGTCAGCTGGCTGCTCTGGCTCTGGCTCTGGCTCCTCCTTATCTTCTCCCCACACCTCTGTCTCTGAGCTATGACTTTCCTCAAACCACTGCTGTAATTCAATACTGCCTTCCACTTCTCTGTAGCTTCAGGGAGGGGGGGTGTGTGATCACCATTCCTCCTCAATCTCATCCCCTTCAGTCCAGTCCCTGATAGTGTGCATGTGTTTTGGTTCCAACACACACACTCCTAGGAGTTTCTTGACCTGAAGTAGGGTATCTGAAGACTCTAGAAAAAAACCTCAGCCCTGATGTTTCCCCACAGCTACACATTTTAACGGCCAATCTGCAGTGTTGGGAAAATGTATTTTATGGATGCTTGCCATGGGCAGTTGGTGGTTCCACTTCCATGAATTAGTTCTTTTTTGTTGCTTTGGGGAGAACAGTTTTACTGAGGCCCTCAGTGATCATTGCAGCAAGTGAGTGCAAGACTCTCTAGCCTCTGTCGCTTGCTTTAGAAATGAGAAGCAAATAAATGTCTCAAAATCCCAATTGGAGGGAAGTGCTATGGGGATTGTGTTTCCTCATTCTCTTTCTTGCTCAAGCTGGCAAGAGTATTCTGGAATATTCTGAGTGGGTTGGCTTAGAGTGATAGAGGTTCTCTAGTCTTTATCTCTCCAATCTCAACTGGGTTAGATGTGGCAAAGTGTTTAGGAGGCAGCTAAGTGCTTTCCATCCATTAGTGCTGAATCTACTTTTGGAAACCTGGTGTGGCTGTGGGTTAAACCACAGAGCCTAGGACTTGCCAATCAGAAGGAAGGTGGTTCAAATCCCTGCGAGCAGTTCGAATCCCCGTAACGTGGTGAGCTCCCGTTGCTCGGTCCCTGCTCCTGCCAACCTAGCAGTTCGAAAGCACGTCAAAGTGCAAGTAGATAAATAGGGACCGCTCCGGCGGGAAGGTAAACGGTGTTTCCGTGTGCTGCTCTGGTTTGCCAGAAGCAGCTTAGTCATGCTGGCCACATGACCCGGAAGCTGTACGCTGGCTCCCTTGGCCAATAAAGCGAGATGAGCGCCGCAACCCCAGAGTCGGCCACGACTGGACCTAATGTTCAGGGGTCCCCTTTACCTTTACTCTACACTACCCTTTGAGAATTACCCATAATGCACATCATAGAGGATGCTTTGTGTTAGTGGAATCTGACTGGGTAGCTCAGGAAGTCAGAGAAGTGGCAAGAGAGAATCACGTTGCTTCTAATGCCCCATGATGCTCCATCCAAAGTCTGAAATTTGGAAGTGAGGTCCCCTTTCTTGGTCTCTCTGTCCAGCCATGCTAATCACCATAAAAAGCACTCTCTTACCTTAACCTGGCTTTTGATATTTCAGAAGGCAAGATTTCCATCACAGCACAGATGTTCCCAAGTTTCTTAAATATCTTGTGTGAGATCCAAGTGCCAGCTGGTGTTACCCTGTACTTCCATGCTACAAGTCTGGCCTCGAACTCTCCCAAACATTTACAAGTTTAAAAATTGTGATGTAAACTTAGCTGGCTAATAAACTGCACCGTGAAATGTCTAGATTTATAACCTCCAAAGAACAAGCGAACAATAAATTAGAATACCAGCTCCATGATTGTGGTAACTAATGCCAAACTGGGGAGCAACTTCACCTAATGGAAATGTAAACAGAAGATTTAATTGGTCCAAGGGGACTGCCAGTGTCATTAAAGATGCAGTAGAGAATGTGTGCAACAAACAACCTCCCGACGCTGATGAGCGCAATAAGACTGAGATCATTGTAGAACGGCAAGTTCAGGTGAAGTCGGTAATCACTCCATTCACATTACTGTCACCGCTACCCTGGGCATCCTTTGGTATGTGCCGGAGTCCATAGATGTCCGTATGTAGTTTTAATTAGAATTATTTCCTTCTTCTTCTTCTTCCTCTTCTGAGCCTCTGCAGTTCCAAACACACTAAGTGGAGGAAGGCAACCAACATAACAATTTAATTAATTTCCCAATGCCTAGCATTCTATTTTTTAAAAAATCATGACATTTGAAACAACATAACCTGATTTGCAGTCACCCCAATCCTCTAAGTCCCACTGTCTGTAACATTTTTCACAGACCCATTATAATCTCTCCTTCCCTTGTTTTATGCTCATCCTTTAATCTATTTGTAGCATTTATATTCTTTTTCTTCAAGGAGCCCAAGTTGGCACACATGGTTCTCCGCCTCGTCATTTAATCTCCACAACATGCCTGGGAAGCAGGCTAGGCAGAGAGGCAGTGATTGGCCCAATGTCACCCAGTGAGCTTCACAGCTGAGTGGGGATTTGAACTTTGGTCTCCCAGGTCCTAGCCCAACACACTAACCACTACACCACACTGGCATGTCAGTGGGCAGCTTCCTCATTCTAGACATTAATCTTTGTGCAGTACTGAGTGTCCTCAGTCGCTCAGTACGACTGCTGCTAATGCTGCTGTCCTAGTGTGCTGATGCTCATGTGCTGTTAGCATAGCTGATGTCTCTCCATAACAGTAATAAATTCAAGAGATCTCTTCATTCATTTGAAAGGGGACCAAAGCAAAATGATCACATTTCTTTGTCTCTGCACCAACGAAAAAAGGGGATTCAAATCTGGCATTTCCAAAAACTAGTGGGGGTATGTCCCATTAAACTTTAATTAGTTTAATGTAAATGCCCAGTGCGCTTCCATCGTCACAAGTCCCACTACAGCAGAGCATTTCGCGCAGCGGTTTAGAAGGGCAGGAGAGGCAGTATCTTTTCAAAGAGGAGTCTTGGAGCAAGCGGTCTGGAACTCAAAGAAAGGTTTATTTACAAAAACAAAAAAACCCCGGTGACGAACCACACATATCAGCAAACACGCTCAAAAGGGGAGAAGGGGAAAAGGGAACAAACACATGGGAGACTGACTATTTATACAAACTCATGTTCCTGGAAGCCTAATGACCTCCAGTTGCTCAGTGATTAGAGCGTTTCTGCTACCTTTTAACCCTTTGATAGCAACACCCCCTCTCGCTCGTAACACTGAGCTGTACCAACCTTAATTCAAATTTAAACCTGAACAGAAACATTTATGAGATTGCGGACTCAAAGCTTTCGTAAAACCGTCTGCGAGATTTTCTTGGCTTGGACAATACTTTAGTTCAATTAAACCTTGTTTTACACTTTGGCATACATTTTGATAACGGATATCCAAGTGTTTTGTGTGTGCCTTGAATTGACCTGATTTAGCTAGTTTGATACAAGGTTGATTGTCTTCCCACACTCTGATAGGTAGGGAACATTCTCCAAACAATTCTTGTACCAGTTGCTTATAAAATTCCAGTTCTCTACATACATCTGATAATGCATTAAACTCAGACTCAGTTGAACTTAAAGCTATAAGTGACTGCTTTCTTGATCTCCAACCAATTAGTGCATTTCCAAATTTTATCGCCATTCCTGACACTGATTTTCTATCTGGTCCAGCATCTGCCCAACTACTGTCGGCCCAACATTCAAGTTGTGTGCTGCCCTCTGCTGATAGTTTTAAGCGAAACCTTTTGGTAGTTTGGAGATACCTTAAAACTCTTTTTACTCCTTGCCAAGCATGCATTGATGGTTTTTCAGCTTGTCTACACAGCATGTTGACAGCATATGTTATATCGGGCCGAGTCCACTGTGCAATGTGGAGTAAACTGCCTATCGCTGACTGGTAAACCCCGGGATTAGAGAACTCTGCCTGTTGCTCAGCTTGAGCATCCTTTATGTAACTTAACTCCATTGGGGTTTTAACACCAGCACAGTTGTCCATTTTAAACCTTTCCAGCAACTGCTGGATCTTAGCTTCTTGGCTGAGCCAATAGTTCCCATTTTCATCTTGCTGAATTTTAACTCCTAGATAAACAGATACATTGCCTAGTGATTTTATCTGAAACCTTTCTCCAAGCTTTGTGGCAAATTGTTGTGCAAGTTTATCATCCTTTCCACTGTATAATAAATCGTCAACAAATATCAAGACTGCTTCTTGTTCACATCCCGAGCCTTTTAGATAAAGACACGCATCTGCTGCGCTCTTTCTGAACCCCATGCTCTCTAGAGCATCATTTAAGCAGGAATTCCAATTACGGGCGGACTGTTTCAACCCATAAATGGATTTGTGTAGGCGCCAGACCTGGTTTGGCTTGTCTCCTTCAAAACCTGGTGGTGGTGTCATATAGACTTCCTCCTGTAAGTCTGCATTTAAATAAGCCACATTGACATCAAAATGAAACAGCTTATTTCCCTTCTTAGCTGAAGAGGCTAAAAGCATTCTTAGTGACTCCGATCTTGAAGTAGGGGCATAGATTTGAGAATAGTGAACACCTTTGCGCTGCGAAAACCCTTTTGCAACTAGTCGGGCTTTATACTGCAACTCTTCAGTAGTTGTGGGCTTTAAACGATATACCCATCGACAACCTACAGCTTGTTGCCCTTTCGGAAGCTCTGTACTTGTAAACACACCGAGAGACTTCATTGAAGCCATCTCTTTTTCCATTGCTTCCTGCCACTTTACGGCTTCTGAGCTTGGAAGCTGTTGTACTTCCATATAGCTATCTGGCTCACACTGTGCCATATTTACGTATACACTTGTCACCTTAAACCGCTCTGGCGGCTTGCCCTTTGTGGCACGGTTTGACCTGCGCAATTGTTCCTCTTGTGCCCCCTCTGACCGTTGGCTGTCAGAATCTGTCTCAGACTTTATATCTGGATGTGCCTCTAGGGATAAAGACCTCCGTTTAGATACCTCCCTTGGGCTTGGTGTTGCAGGTGACCTGCTTCGCTTTTGCTGTCTGCTAGGCCTACTGACTGGCGATGTTGGAACACTCCTAGATTCTGGCTTTTCTACCTTAGGAGAAGAACCTTGTGCCTGGTCAGAATCTGTATCTGAACCATGTGCACCATCCCCTTCTGGCTCACTACTCTCTGGACTTTCATTCTCAGCATAAATGCCTAAATCATCTCTCAAAATGTCAGGGTTAGCATGTAAGTGAGTCCATCCGGATTGCTCACAAAATTCAGCGCTCCTACTGAGGACCACTCTTGTAGTATCCCCATTTGGGTTCACGAATCTCCAAGATTTGGCGTGTGGTTCGTACCCACAAAAGATGAGTTTCCTAGCCCTTGGACCTCCCTTTTTCCTTAATGCTTTTGGGATAAGTACATAGGCTGGACATCCAAACACCCGAAAGTAATTAATTTTGGGCTTCTTCCCATATAAAGCAAAATATGGGGTAGTGCCAATTACAGAATTATATACTCGGTTCAGAATATGAGTAGCCGCCTGCCAGGCTTCCGCCCAGTAACTTTGAGGGAGTTTAGCATCAAACAACATAGAGTTTGCCAACTCTTGCAGAACCCTGTTTTTACGTTCGGCCACGCCTCCTTCTTGGGGGGAATAAGGTGTAGACAGACGATGCTTAATTCCCTTTTTCTTAAAGAAATTCTGCAACACAGACCCGGTAAATTCTGACCCTCTGTCTGTCTGAAAAGCAAGTACTTTAGAACCGAATTCAAGTTCTACTGCATGAACCCAATTTTTAACTGTTTCTGCAGTATCTGCTTTGGTTTTGAGAGGAAAAAACCATGTGACTTTTGTTTTGTCATCCGAGAGACACAGTGCATACCTCGAACCTCCCATGCTAGCAACAGGCATTGGGCCACATAGGTCCATATGCACAAGTTGGAATACTTTGTCAGATTTCCTATCTGAACTGGGATAGCTGCATCTATGAACCTTCGCCCTTTTGCATGCAGTACAATCCAAATACTTAGTACATTTGTTCATTTTGCACCCTTCTGATAATTCAGGTTGCCTTTTAACATACTGAAAATTAATATGTCCCAGACGGCGGTGCCATAAATGAACACAAGAATTATGGGTAGGCAAGTTCACACAACCAGCATGAACCTGTTCAACTTCATCTGGACTTGTCTCAAAATAATATAACCCATTTCTGCATTCCACCTGCAAAAGAGATACGTTATTCTTTGAAATAGTGCAAACCCCATTTTCAAACACAGTTTTAAACCCATTTCTATCAAGTTCTGACACAGACAAAATACACCCCTTCATTCCCTTTAGCACGTAGGCATCAATTTCTGTTTGCAAACAATTCAAGAACACTGTGCCTACAGTCTCTAAGGAACGTTTAGTTGAATCTGCCATTGTCACAACTTTAGGGGTTTGCAAATGTCTGCAATTCTGCAAACGGACACTAGATGGCGCCACCAGGTGGTGAGATGCACCACTGTCGATCAACCAGCGTAGATTGCTGCCTTGGCCACGCCCTTGCATCAACGCCATTGCTGAAGCCATGTGCTGTGTGCTGTGGGAGTAGCCACGACCTCCTCCTCTTCTTCGTCCCCTGGAACTCCTTGTCTGGTAACTAGGGGTAACGGCCTTGGTGCTGTCTTGACCAGGTTCACGTGTGCAATTCCTGATTAGATGGAAAGGGGAACCACAGCGAAAACAGTGTCTAGCTGCAAAAGCATTTACTGTGTGCTCAAACTCAGCATCAACACTCTTAGGCACAGCATAACTCCCCTTTGAAGACAAACCTCTTTCTCTTTGCCTTTTATCCTGTTCATCTGCAAGCCGAGATGAAATGTATTCAAGGGTTAATTCAGTTGAAGGCATAGCTTCCAAAGTTAGAGCTAGAGTCTCATAGCTTTTATCAAGAGAAGACAACAATATGTATGACTGCTGCTCCATAGAGAAAGGAATGCCCAGCTGTCTTAGTTGATTAAAGGCAGACACCATTTTGGCAATATGTTCTTTCACACACGCTCCCGGTTGGAGACGTAAATCAAACAAACATCTTGTAGCATGGATCTTGGCCCCTGCAGTGTTTCTGGAATTTAACCGCTGCAGAACCGTCCAGACCTCATGCGTGTTCTTTAACTCAGAAACGTAAGGCATTTGCTCTGGTCCCACTGCCAAAACTAGTAGACCTTGGGCTTTCCTGTCGCGTTTCTGTGAAGCTGCTGCTGCTGCTTTGTCTTCTGCAGAGGCGTCTGCAGCTGCCTGTAAAGGCGGTGCTTCAGTGCAACTCCACAATTCTTTTGCTTGCAACCAAACCCTTACTCTAGCCTTCCAATCTTGCCAATTTTTCCCATTGAGTCGCGTAAACGGGACAGTAAAACTTTCCTGGGACTCTGCCATCCTCCCTGGGGCTTAGGAACGATACTCACACACCTGTAGACCGTCTCCCAGCTGCTGAGGTGGCTCCTTGAGGAATAAGACGTCTTCCAGCGAGTACAAACTGCTCAGTGCCTGTTTAAAACTTTTCTAGGCACGTTGCAGGACTCAAGCTGCTTTGAAGGCTTTCGTTGTCAGCAACCGCTTCTGACTTCGCTCCAGTCCTTTCATAAATCACTCTGAACTGCACTCCTTATCTCCTTCTTGACGTACAAACATCCATAACCTGTCCCATTAAACTTTAATTAGTTTAATGTAAATGCCCAGTGCGCTTCCATCGTCACAAGTCCCACTACAGCAGAGCATTTCGCGCAGCGGTTTAGAAGGGCAGGAGAGGCAGTATCTTTTCAAAGAGGAGTCTTGGAGCAAGCGGTTTGGAACTCAAAGAAAGGTTTATTTACAAAAACAAAAAAACCCCGGTGACGAACCACACATATCAGCAAACACGCTCAAAAGGGGAGAAGGGGAAAAGGGAACAAACACATGGGAGACTGACTATTTATACAAACTCATGTTCCTGGAAGCCTAATGACCTCCAGCTGCTCAGTGATTAGAGCGTTTCTGCTACCTTTTAACCCTTTGATAGCAACAGGGTATTTACATAACAGACTGATGTTACACCTTAAATATGAAGGAACTTCAAAAAGAAAGAAAGAAAAAGTAATCAAATTCTAAATCTGTTGTGACCATGTTTTATTTCTTTTACTGGACCTGTGGTCTGTGAAAACATGAGAACTATTTTTTTTTTAAAATAATATTTATTATCATTTTTGAAAAATACAAATAACAAAGGTGCATACATAACGAGAAATTAAAAAAAAGGAAAGAAAAGAAAAAGAAAGGAGAAAAAAGAAAGAAAAGATAAAAATTCCACCTTTTAAATCCCATTTTCAGTAACTTCTTTTCTGGACTTCCCCACGCCTCCCCTTCTTGTATTCCATTTCGCATATTTGTTCAGCAAGTTTTAACCTTAATATCATCACTTGTTTTAACCATTATTTCAATATTGTATTTGCTTTAATCTAATCAAAGACACTTAAACTATATATATCTTGTTCATATATAAACAGGATAGAAGAGCAGAGAGAATAGAAAATAAAAATAAAAATATTTTTCCTAAGGTTGTCCCTGGTTCCCGTCCACGAATTCCCCATTTTATTACTAAAGAATAAGATTAAAAAAAAAGAAAAAAGAATTTTTACACTGCATAGTGAAAATCAGGTCCCCTTCGGGCTCCCAAACCCTCCTTTTCCATCCCCAGTTTTCACCCCAAACCTAGGTCCATGAGTCTATCTTTTTAACCCGGTGCCCTAACGTCTGAGGCTCTCAAGTCCCCTTCAGTCCCTCTCAGCCGGCTTTTTTGAAAATCTTTTATATTAAATACCCAAACTCGAAAAAGTACTTTCCCAATACTGTCAATGATTTTTCCAACCAAGTCAAGTTGTTTAAGTGTGAAACTCTGTCTTTGTTTCTTAAGTTCATACATCCCAACTAGTCCAGCTTTCACTCTGGTCGGGTTTGAAGTCTTCTTGATAGGTCCTCGGCTCTCATTTGTCTTCTATATCACTTCGGCCGTCCCTTGTTTAACAAATGTCTTTTCCTCCTCTTCTTTCTTTAGTTTCCTTTCTTGTCCAGCTGCCGGTGTTTTGAGTATCAGGCCCTTTTCCATCTCAGTGATTATATTTTCTTTTGGTTTCAGCTTTGAAGGGCTTGTAGACCAAACATGACCTTGCTCGTACGTCTCTTGCAGCTTTCTCATGAGAACAACCAGCTCTTGCAGCTCTGCTCGTATTTCCCGACATATTTCAATCTTGTAATGTCCGTGGATCCCCTCTAGAGGGATTCTTGTTACTTAGTATTCCTTTCACTTTCGACCCAAAAGTCAATGTTATTTGTATCAATTTTCCTTTACTTTAAATTACTTTATATCCAGATAATCGGCTAAGAGTTAAAACTTTCAGTTATTCCCAGACCTTGACAGCTAATCTGACAGCTGTCAAAGGCTTGTAAATCCACCGCAGGCTCTTTCACAAGTTACTCCCAGTCTTTAGAAAAGTGGTACTTAATCCAAATATCTAAACTCTTGCCCTCCAGCACGATAACTTAATCTTTTAAAATCCGTGGAGTTAATATCTTTTATCCGATCACTAAAAAAATAGGCAACGACTCTTCTCACAACCTTAGTTGACAGATCCTTGCTGTTAAGCTGTTTACAATGGGGGTGAGGCGGACTTCCTCTTTTCACCTACCCCCGCTCGTACCAAATCTATATGTAAATAATTTCAAAAGTTCGGTTCCAGATTACTCACGGGTTGTTGCTCTTAAATTTAAGTCCGAATTTTAGACGGAAGAAGTCAGCGCTGTCCGGCAAATGGCATGCAGCTTCACTCAGCGGGGGAAGCAGAGGACTCACAGCACCACGCCGCTCCCCGGCACCCGTTCCGTAGCCTTTAAAAAGGCTCCTTCGCGGGTCGGGAGGGCGCTAGCGGTGCCCGCCGAGTCACCACGTCCCCGGTCATTCGCGCCCGAGGTTTTTAAGGGTCCCCGTGTCGCCGGCATGGCAAGACCCAGCCCCCGCTGAGCAGATTCCCTCCGGAGCTCGGAGGGAATCCGCCATTAGCCGATCGCGCTAACCCGGAAGTCTGAAAACATGAGAACTAGGTACAAACAGGAAAGATAATAAATGAGCAAGACTGGCAATTGGCACTCAAAGCAAATTAATTCTTAGACAGGCGAGACATTGGGATGATTTGTTCAATAATCTTTTATGGAGGTTAGAAAATGCATCTTTATTACTTTATAGTTTTTGTAAATTCACAGGGTTGTGTTGAACGTAGCACTAGGTAGTGCTTTGCACGAATGGAACAACTTTCACTTGTGGAATGGGACTCCCCTTCCCGCCCCCCGGTCATTGTCCAAGCATCCCCTAAATCTGTTCTGGGATTCTCCCAACTCCAGAGAAGATTTGGGGACGGTGCATAGGGGTGAAAGTCTTTTGCGTATAGCCATGGGGGGAAGGTTCAAGTTTATGGAAGCTGCCGCCTGGCATGAACCGTGCTTGCATTATGTGAACCGACATGCATGTGTTGATATTTTACTTTGGGGTGGGACAGCAGATGCTAAGCAAGGGGAGGAATGGGTTTTTCATACTGTAAATTGCCCTGTGATCCTTGGATGAAGGGCGGTAAAGAAGTTAAACAAGCAAACAAACAATATTTCAATCTCCCAGGACACTCAGTAACTGCCCCTAGAAGTCCCCATACTTGATCAAAGGAACTTCAGGTATGAAACCCCTGAAATACAAGTCATCAAAGGTTTGGTTCTATTGCTTGTGAATTGCTTTGTGAATTTACTCTGTATGTGCACTTTCTACTTTTCATTTCATGCATATATACCTTATGCAATAATATTTTTTTCCATGTTTGAGATGCTACAAGACACCATGTTGTTTTTGTTGCAACAGAATAGTATGGCTACCTGCCCTTTTAGAATCCCCCCCCCCATTCGTTAGGCATTTTCAGAAACAGGAGACAATAAATATTTTATAGGGAAGCTGCTTTCAATGTGGTTCTGAGCTAGCGTTCACTAGACCAAGTTTAACACAGCGGAAAATCAATACACCACTTAAATGCAAGCGAGCAGCCAGAGTTTCCATGGCTAAGCAGCTGGTGGGCTGCTGTCGTGATTGCATGGCCAGGTGACATTCAGCCTCTAAGTAGTTTGACTGAAGAAGTCTATCTATCCAGTATAAGTGCTATCCCATATAAGTGCCACAATTGCAGGCCGCTTAATAATCAGTTTGGTGTGGTGAACGGAGCATTGGAGTTGAGGCAAAGAGATCTGGGTTCAAATCTAGTTTTGTGTGCCATATTTTAATGACAGTGAGACTTCCAACAAAATATTGCACCACATAGCAGATATCCAGTATTCTGTGGCCACTGTTGACGCTCAGTTCTCTCATTGGGCTGGACTATTTTTTTATTTATTTGTGGGAGGTTGTCTCATTATGGACGGGAATAGAGTATTTGTTTTCTTCTGGATGGAGTTAAACTGCTCTTGAGAGGTATGCAACCTGCGGATAATTGGCTGCCAGATTTTGGTTTAAAGTTTTCAAGCCCCACATAACTTAAGAGACCACTTCCTTCCCTACTGACCATCTTAGGTGTTAAGCTTGGCAGAATAGTTCCATGGTAGTTCCATGACCCTCAGAAGTTTGGGCAGTCACAAATGCATGAAGAAGAAACTGCCATCCTAACCATGTACAGTGGTACCTCGGTTTACGAACTTAACCCGTTCTGGAAGTCCGTTCTTAAACCAAAAACGTTCTTAAACTGAGGCGCGCTTTCCCTAATGAGGCCTCCCGCCGCCAGTGCCCTTCCACTATTCAGATTCCATTCTTAGACCAAGGTAAAGTTCGCAAACCGGGACACTACTTCCGGTTTTGCGGAGTTCATAAACTGAATAGTTCGTAAACAGGGCTGTTCTTAAACCGAGGTACCACTGTATATTCAAAAGTTAGATTTACTTAATTCCATGGGACTTACTCCCTAGTTACTGTGACTTAGGATTGCAGCCTAATGCTAAATATAGCCAGTGCTATTTTTCTAGAAACAGAGGTGCCGGAACTCACCATGAACACCTCCCTTGCTCTCTTATAATGTCAGTGGCACCTACCTGAGATGTGCCAGAACAGAGTTCCGGTGAGTTCCGGCTGAAAAAAAGAAGCCCTATATACCAGATCAAAAAAGCGATACCTTGGCCATCTGTACATGGGGAAAGAGCTGGGATCAGAGCTGGGAAAGGGATGGGGCATCTGTTTTCCATGGTCCCAGGTTCAAATTCTGGCATCTCCAGATACGGCTGGGAAGATTCCCTTCTTCAGACCCCAAAGAGCCACTGACAGTCTGACTCTTCATAAGGGAAGTTCCAGGTAACATGGTGACTGAACGGCAGCAGTACCAGCTCAAAAGCTCTTTGTTAGCCAAGACAAGGAGAGGGGCAGTGAATGTGAATGTTCAATAGCACAGGAGGCTGATGGAAGTGGATGTGTACTTCATTACAACGATAATATGTTTGAATCGGACCCCAAAGACATAAACACAAATTCCTTATGATACATAATTTTTAAAAAAGGTAGTGGTATATTTTCAGATTTCAAACTGAGTTGGAGAGAGCAAAGAGAAGTGATATCCTATAGGCATTTGGTAGAATGAAAAACAACCTTCTGGCTATATCAAGGGCTTTGCAACCACCTCTGTGCTGGAGGTGTAGGACGAAGCAGCGCCCAGCCTGAGCTTCAGTTGCCAGAGGCATTCTGCCTGCAGAGGACACATCCTATAGCCTACCTTCTCTAATTTTCATCAGTAATACAAAATGTAAGCTACTTTTTGACACGTTAAAGAGAAAGCTATTAAAGTCACAGCAATCAATTTTCGCTGAAGACCACACTCTCTCCCAGTGTCACTTAAATGCTAATGGGGTTCTTGCAAATTTGATATTTAGGACATGGTTGACAATGTAATTTTTCCCCCTGCTTCAAAATGTATCAGGTTCAATCGAGCAAGAGATTAGCACCATTGGGCTGACTGATAGCTCAATGGGGGAAAGGCGATGCAAACGGAGGGAAAGAGAAGTCGGGAGTTCAAATCCCACCTTGGGGAGATAAGAATGTGGCAATCCACAAAATGAATTTTACATTTTGGGAGGTTCTGCTGGCAACAATAAATTCAGATGGGAAAAAAAGGAAGAGGTAATTAAAGTAGGATCTAGACCTCTCACACCACAGAATGCTACTCTTATCACATAACCACAGACACAAAAGAAAGACCTATGGCAATGGACCTTTAGGGTCTACCAGTCCTCCTCCAGCATGAGAGGACTCCCAATGACATATGGCCAGTAATGAAGGGGCCTCATATTGAACTGAAACTCAGTGGATTAGCACAAGTGTAGAACAGAAAAGATCTCAGATTTGATCTTTGCCTATAATTGCTCAAAGAAAAGGGCCAGAGGGTGACAGCCACTGTGACTGGTACAAAGGGATGTCAAAAAATTCTGATGAAAGTGGAAATTGCTGCTGTTTACATACTTGTCTGTGATGAGGAATGGAAATCAGTCACGCCAGTGTGGTGTAGTGGTTAAGAGCGGTAGTCTTGTAATCTGGGGAACTGTGTTTGCTTCCCCGCTCCTCCACATGCAGCTGCTGGGTGACCTTGGGCTAGTCACACTTCTTTGAAGTCTCTCAGCCTCACTCACCTCACAGAGTGTTTGTTGTGGGGGAGGAAGGGAAAGGAGAATGTTAGCCACTTTGAGACTCCTTCGTGTAGTGATAAAGCGGGCTATCAAATTCAAACTCCTCCACCTCCTCTTCTTCTTCTTCACACAAATGCCATCAGTATTTGTCCACATCATGAATGTTGTTTTTAACTCTCTCTCTCTCTCTCTCTCTCTCTCTGAGATTACTGACATTTTAATATTGTTTTAGTGTTCTTTTATGTTGTGATGAAAGATAACGTATGAAACTTGCATAAACAACAGGTGGCCAAACAAATCATTTCTTGTTGGTTTTACTATCATTATAATGCAAATATTTATCTGATTATTTTAGTGAACATTTTCATATACTACCCTCCAGTGGCATTTCTAGGACAATTTTCAAAAGGAAAACATACCCAAATAAAATATATAACAGTATGTAAGAAAAAGGAAAATACATCAAGAAGAATGCTAAGGAAGTAAAGTTCACTAAAAAAAAAATACATTATCTTAAAACGTATTTCATAGATCAGTCTAAAGAGGAAGAATTTCACAAATATTTTCAAAAACAATTTTCCTAAATAAAATCTGAATTTTATTTCACTGAAAATTTGAAAAAAAGTTTTCTATAAAAATGGAGAAAGCTCTACTCAGTTTTAAAGACTCCCCCCTTTTCACACATTTTTTGAAATGCGTATGTTATGTACGTAAGTTTCATTATCTATCTGTTATTAAATATAAAAAATAAATAAATAAATAAATATAATGGACCAGGAATCCCAATGTGTAGCAATGCTAAAGAAATGCTCTCTGCATTTCTGTAAGGTATGTTTCCCTTATGACTAACTCTAACCAACTACAGCTAAAGATTAGTGACAACTTTTCTATTCCTGCTTCACCAAAAATAAAATTAAAAGAAGTTAGCACAAAACATTTGAGACGTTGAGATGCAAAAATGGATTTGCACATTTTGGCAGTAGGGTTTTCCAAATTCTTATTCTGTACATTAGTTGTGATCCTCCCATCATTTCCCATTTAAAGGCAATGTTATATGGCTTAATTGTGCAAACTTTCTACTTAATTGTGCATTGTTTCCATTCTGGAAATGAGTAAGGCGCGCCTATAGTTTGTAACCAGCACACTACTGCAAAGCACTATTGAGCTTGCTACAGTTCATCTGGTTCCCCACGTTGTTGTCTGCTTGCAGAAACCAAGCTGTTTTCCAGCAGTGCAGGCTATTTCACATTCTGTGCAATGGGAGGAATGACATGACATCCTGTATAGCAGGATAGTGGGTCCCCCCCCCCGGTTCCATGGTAACTGTTAGGAAACCTGTTGCTACATTTGGGACTCTTAGCTATAGCTGTGAGCATGCAATTCTCTCGCACAAAAATGAAAATCACTGATACTCATTGCACCTCTCCTTCCAGTTCTTTCACATTAGAGAGTACGAGAGAAGGGCTTCTAGGGTAGATGATATTGTGGGTGGCATGTTTCATTAACACATTAAGCACAGCTCACTTCGCTGCTAAGTAGATAGATTTTTTAAAAACAAAAACGAAAAAAACAACAACTCAGTGTTGATCTTATCAGCACAGATCTTTTTCTAATTCTCATCTCCTAGATCTCAATGGGAAAGGTATTTTTTGTTTTTTTAAACTGGTTCTACTAAACATGAAAACAATTCTTACACATTAATTCATGTCCCTATTTCTATCTTTTAAAGTAGGTATGATACAATCACCTTTTTATTACTATTTTTATTCCTTACCTGTTTTAAGTCTTATGTGTTCAGTTTATCTGTATGCTTTATCTTATGCTGGTCTGTGACTGAAATAAAGTTTGATACTGATACTTCCACATTATTTGATGCAAAATATTTCACACAATATACACTCCTGGTTTCCTACCTGGAAACATTGTTCCTATACAACAATGCTTATTACTATATATGAATACTTATCTGTTAACATTTACAAAATTAGGCTGGAGAAATACAGTACCACATGGGGTTTTTAATATACAAGTATTTCTGCATATCTGTATATATAATTAGTCAGGCTTTATTTTTTAAGGCAATTCAAAAGCACCTTGGACCTAAGTAAGTGGACAAATGAAGAGGCAGTCGGATGCAGGAAAATCTTGATCAAGTCAGAACCACCAAATACTCCATATAAATCCATTTAAATCTCACTAGCTAGTCTACCCTTTCCTGCATTAGAAAGAAAATCAGACCAATAACTAATATATTTTAGAGTTTCAAAAGTAAACATCAATTGCTTTATCAATGGGGACAATTGGGTGCTGCATTGTTACTGACCGCTGAGTATGAGAATGAGAAACTATGCAAATTCTCTGCACTGTGATACATAATTTACTCTACGCTATGTACATGGAAATCAGATTGATCAGAAATCAGCATCGAAATCAGATTGATTATATTCTCTGCAGCCAAAGATGGAGAAGCTCTATGCAGTCAGCAAAAACAAGACCTGGAGCTGACTGTGGCTCAGATCATCAGCTTCTTATAGCAAAATTCAAGCTTAAACTGAAGAAAGTAGGAAAAACCACTGGGCCGGTAAGATACAATCTAAGTCAAATCCCTTATGAATACACAGTGGAAGTGAGGAACAGGTTTAAGGATTCAGATTTGGTGGACAGAGTGCCTGAAGAACTATGGATGGAGGCTCGTAACATTATAAAGGAGGCAGCAACTAAAACCATCCCAATGAAAAGGAAATGCAAGTTGTGATTCGAGGACCCGATCCCCGCTTGGGGAATAAAGACACGTGGAAACAGAATGTAAGGTTAATGGGTAAGGTAAAGGCCACAACTTTATTGATTACAGCATGTGAGAAGGTATTGGCTTAGGCATTGGACCACGGAACATTAGACTCCACCCACTCGTAGAGGGGTGAGTCTGAGGAGGGGTTAACCACCAGTAGGGGAAGCCTGTTGATGCTAATCCAACTATAGGCTCTCTTCCTGATGTCACCGAGGGTCGTGCCATGGCCCCCGCCACACGGGCATTGGACAGGATCCATGACCGCCAGATTCCTTTAGCGGAATACCCAAAATTGTCAGGGAAGGCGAAGGCCACACCTTGCCACCCGAAACACCAACAACACATTCCAATGCCTAACCGCCACCCGAGCCAAAAGGCTTGCCGCCAATACCCTCACAGCTGCAACCAATCCCTAAGACTAGTGGATATGTTAGCCAGCCATATGTTGTTTCTGCGATCTGAAAGATGAACACCGTCATCCCGGAATAGGGTCTGGTCGCCAATCTGGATATCATCATGAGATATAACTAGGCCATTCATAAAACGCACTTTGCGCGCTACCGCGCGATTCAAGAGTTTCCTGGATTTCTCAAAGGCCATAATGTTATGCGCACCACGCCAAACCTTTCTCTTCAAGAGAGAGGACCAGAACAGGGCTGTTCTGGGAAATAAGGCAGCCAACTCATCCAAGACCTTTCTCATGTTCCACAGCAAGTCCACACTCTTCCTGCTAGCCAGGTCGCTCTCACCCCGCTGAATGATTAGAATGTTAGGGGGGCCCAAGAGCGCAGCTTTTGCCTTCAGCAGTGGCATGAGTTCTTGCCAGTGCATGCCCCTTCTCGACAACCAGGAAACTTGCACCCACGATGGTAGCCCCAGATTAGGCATGAAGCCGGAACTTGCTGACTGGAGGCGGGCCCAATGCACGATACTGTGGCCGCAAATCCACACTGGACTACTGAAGACAGCTAAGAATAAAGAAAGAAAAGACAGGTAAGCGAAGCGTTCTCAGAATACTTTTGTAGGCATTAGATTTCCAGCGGCCCATCTCCTTGATCCTGTCTGCCGGAAGGCCCATGAGGCCGTTGTGGCCACACCAATCGTAAATGAATGTGCTGCGTAGTCTTTGGAAGGGAAAGCGCAGGCATCTATCGCTTTGCAAAGTACCCTGGTGAATTGGTGCCTCATCAATCGGGATCCATCCTCATGAATGAAGAGCGGGCCAAGGCCGGGAGGTCTGAGGTAAAGGTATCGCCTGGTGTCCTTTACTGGGCATGGGCCCTTCTGACCGGAGGCCGTGAGTTGTACTACGGTGCCCTTACCGCCCTGGTCCATCTTAGACTGATGCACCCACACCATCACGCCTGAACTGGACACCTGCACGTCCTCCAGGAGGAGGCTGCGCGTTGTTCCACTTGAGGTAGCTTCTGCTACCACCTCGCCAGCCCACAAGGCACCAAAGAAGGCTATAGTGTACTTTGCAGAGAACAGCCGGGCCTCAAACTTGGACCAGCAAATTGACCTAAGTTTCATACGATAGGGGAAAGGGACGATGCTTTGGACCTGAAACCTGTGAAGTTGCACCATACTTTCTTATAAGACCTGAGGGTAGAGGGTGCAACAGACGCTAATACTCCCTTGATCACTTCGCGTCCCCAAGGTTCCGTAGGTGATCCGGAAAGGGTTCTGGCAGCAGCTGAGCCCAAGGTGCTAACGACTGGAAGCAAGGCATCAGAGCACAAATGATCGAAGTAGGCGAGACCCCTCTCAGAACGCAATGACTGCTAGCCAGTATGTTAACCACGGCCTGGTTATCAGTTCTGAAGCACACCCGGCAATTCCGGAACTCCTCGGTCCATATGTGAACCGCCACAACTATGAGAAAAAACTCCAGAAAAGTGAGATCCCGCATGATGGCCTCCCCTTGCCACTCTGCTGGCCATTGTTGCGCGCACCAACGTCCCTTAAAGAACAGACCAAAACCCAGGGACCCTGCCGCATTGGAGTGGACCTGGAAATCAGAGGCCAAATTAAGGATTTCCTGCCATAGGGAGACTCCGTTGTAGTGTTCCAGAAATCTGATCCACATCTCAAAATCCGCCTTGACCGACTTGGGGAGTCTTACTCTATGGTGCGGATGCTTGAGGCCCGCTGACAGCCTGGCTAAGCGGGAGCAAAATGGGCGGCCTGGTGAAACTACTCTACATGCAAAGTTGAAATGATCTAGCAAGGACTGGACCTGTCTAAGAGCGACTTTATTATTACTATTATTATTATTATTATTTTGGGAAGGGTTTGATGAATTGTTTCCTTAAGGGCAACTATTTTCCCCTCTGGCAGGTGGGCGGATTGAGCTGCTGTGTCAAGCTCTATACCCAGGTAAGTAAGATGCATTGAGGGTCCGTCTTATCTGCCATGCGGGGAACTCCCAGCTCCTGGGCCAAAGCTGAAAAGGCCTCCAGAAGGGGTATTGGGCTTCCCAACGAGTAGAAAGTCACTGAGGTAACGTGTCACCCCAGGTGAGTTGGTTCTGTAGCGCAAGGCCCAGTCCCAAAAGGTGCTAAATGTCTCAAAGGCCAAGCCAGCTACAGAACAACCCATCGGCATAGCCTTGACAATGTAATATTTCCCTCGAAATTTGAATCCCAGCAAATGAAAGTCATTGGGATGAACCGGCAATAGACAGAAGGCTGACTCTATGTCACATTTTGCCAAGAGTGCCTTGTGACCAAAATTCCGGATAAGTCTTAGTGCCCGATCGAAGAATTCGATCGAAGCATGCGGAGAGGAGGGAGCTGGATCAGGGAAAATGCTAGACCCGGAGGGTCCCTATCATCTGCTCCCTGCTGCGGGGGCTTCTCTGGAACTGGAACCCCGCCTTCCCGAAAGGGCTGCTTCCCTTTGTAACGCACTACGGCTGGGAGTACCCCTGCACACCTCTCGCACTCGTGCAGATACTTACAAGACTGCCTTTGGCATGGCCCCTTATTGAATTCCCAACACACCTTGCACTTTGGCTCCCTTCTCAGGTCCAGCTTACCCGTGCGATAAGAATCGAATGGCTTCTTCTCAACATACGGGACGACCACCACAGACCAGGTGCCATTTTCAATTTGATCCCAGCATGCTAGAGGGATCCTGGAAGCCTTCCTTCAGACTTTTATCATAGCTAATGGTGGGAGCCACCCCAGAAAGCGCACAGGCTGTTCTGACTCTTCATCCATGTTGCCCGTTTTCGACTTGCTCTTCTTACACACGTGCTTCTTCTTGGTGTGTCTTTTGCCTGACGGTTTGTCCCCCCTCAACTGTCTGAAGCTCCCCCTCCAGCTGCTGGGCTGCTTATTCTGCAAAGAACCAGAAGAACTGGACGCAACAGGGTTATTGACACAGGCCGGCGGCCTCCGCACAGGCGACCCAATGCAGTTCTGAGGGCCAGAGACCTAGTTTGCACTGCTGCAGTTACTGCCAGAGAGCTTGGGCTGGATGAATCCCAAGCCGGAATTAAGATCGCTGGAAGAAATATCAACAACCTCAGATATGCAGATGATACAACCTTGATGGCAGAAAGTGAGGAGGAATTAAAGAACCTTTTAATGAGGGTGAAAGAGGAGAGCGCAAAATATGGTCTGAAGCTCAACATCAAAAAAACGAAGATCATGGCCACTGGTCCCATCACCTCCTGGCAAATAGAAGGGAAAGAAATGGAGGCAGTGAGAGATTTTACTTTCTTGGGCTCCATGATCACTGCAGATGGCGACAGCAGTCACAAAATTAAAAGACGCCTGCTCCTTGGGAGAAAGGCGATGGCAAACCTAGACACCATCTTAAAAAGCAGATACATCACCTTGCCAACAAAGGTCCGTATTGTTAAAGCTATGGTTTTCCCAGTAGTGATGTATGGAAGTGAGAGCTGGACCATAAAGAAGGCTGATCGCCGAAGAATTGATGCTTTTGAACTATGGTGCTGGAGGAGACTCTTGAGAGTCCCATGGACTGCAAGAAGATCAAACGTATCCATTCTGAAGGAAATCAGCCCTGAGTGCTCACTGGAAGGACAGATTGTGAAGCTGAGGCTCCAGTACTTTGGCCACCTCATGAGAAGAGAAGACTCCCTGGAAAAGACCCTGATGTTGGGAAAGATGGAGGGCACAAGGAGAAGGGGACGACAGAGGACGAGGTGGTTGGGCAGTGTTCTCGAAGCTACAAACATGAGTCTGACCAAACTGCGGGAGGCAGTGGAAGACAGAAGTGCCTCCCGTGCTCTGGTCCATGGGGTCACAAAGAGTCGGACACGACTAAATGACTAAACAACAATATGTACATGGAATTTGCATATTGTGTTAGGACTGCATTATTTTGTAATAAAAAGGCACTAGATGGAGTCAGCTTTGTGCTGAAAACCCAGCTGGGCAACTCTGTTTTCATAGAAAGATTAACCAATACCAGATCTTTAAAATGTTAGTTGTTCACTATGCAAAAATGAAGAGTGCCTTTCATGGTAAACCACAGCCCTCAATTCATATCACAAAATCAGTTGGAGGCTGGTCCATCAGGGCAGAAGGGATACTGCCTCACCAACCTCACTCTGCCCTCAGCCAGCCCCCACCTGCCTGCCTTCCTACTTGCATCCAGTCTAGTGGGTGGCACTGCCTGACAGCTTCCTGTTCCTCAGTTTCAGTGCTGCCTTTGTAGAACTCAGTAGGGAAGAGGATGGGGGCAAAACTAGAATTCGTGGGCTCTGCCTCTCATTGGCTCTGGCTCCATCTACTCTCAGCTTTGTGGCTTCCTGCCATATTAATTCCAATGGGCAACAACCACTACAGCCCATAGAAACAAAATCTGGACATTACGGGGCTAATTTTATATTTTCTTATTGTTACCCAGTCCTTCTTCTCTGACTCTGTGGTACTCCCCAACTACAGTGGAACCTTGGTTCCCGAACAAAATCTGTTCCAGAAGACTATTCAGCTTCCAAAATGTTTGAAAACCGAGGTGCGGCTTCCCATTGGTTGCAAGAGCTTATTGCACTCAGCAGAAGTCGTGTCACATATTCGGGTTCTGAAAAATGTTTGAAAACAGAAGCATTTACTTCTGGGTTTTTGGCGTTCAGAAAACAAAACATACAAGAACGGAGGCGTTTGGGAACCGAGGCTCCACTGTATGTGAAATCACCACCACCCATTTCCTTCCCATGTCTTTTCCCACCATTCACTTACAGAAGCTGCTGTCCTGGAATACAATTCTGCCAATGCAGGTATATGTATGTTTATCGATTCATTTTTTTTTTTTTTTAAAGATATTTTTATTAATTTCACAGAATAAAAAAGAACAAAAAATAAAATACAAAAGTTTCATAAAACATATTTCTTTTACAGGATCTTTTGGACTTCCCCACATCTTCCCGAATCTGCATTATTTATAATACCAACTTCAGCATTTTGTTATCTTATTTCATCACTTATTGTATCTTTCATTTTGTCATGTTACCCATTTCAATATATTTGTAACCCAATATTCATAATATGAAGTCTTCAACTATATTATTATCTTATTTCATTACTTATTGTACCTTTCAATTCCTTATTGTATCTTTCAATTTATTACTTATTGTATCTTTCAATTTCATATTACCAAAATCAAAGTTATTGTAACCATAATCTTATATGTTGTGATTAAAACATAATGCAATAAAAATTTTCCTTAATTTCACCTCTCTTTTCTTGTACCTTAGTTTTCATTTCACCTAATTACCATTGCTGGGGCTAGTATTTCCTAAAAAGTGCATTTTCTTAACATTCATAGAGCTTATAGTATTTTTGCAAATAGTCCTTAAATTTTTTCCAGTCCTCTTCCATTTTTTCTTCTCCCTGGTCTCGGATTCTGCCAGTCATTTCCGCCAATTCCATATAGTCCATCAACTGCGTCTGCCATTCCTCCAGTGTGGGTAAATCTTGTGTCTTCCAACACTTTGCGATGAGAATTCTTGCTGCTGTTGTAGCATACATAAAAAAAGTTCTGTCCTTCTTTACCACATTCTGGTCTACAATGCCCAGAAGGAAGGCCTCCGGTTTCTTAGGCAAGGTATATCTAAATACCTTTTTTAACTCATTATAGATCATTTCCCAAAAGGCCTTCACTTTCGGACATGTCCACCAGAGATGAAAGAACGTCCCTTCCGCCTCTTTACACTTCCAACATTTATTATCAGACAGGTGATATATCTTAGCAAGCTTGACTGGGGTCATGTACCACCGGTATATCATTTTCATAATATTTTCTTTCAGGGCACTACATGCCGTGAATTTCAATCCGGTGGTCCATAACTTTTCCCAGTCCTCAAACATTATGTTATGTCCAATATCCTGTGCCCACTTTATCATGGCGGATTTGACTGTCTCATCCTGTGTATTCCATTTAAGCAGCAAATTATACATTCTTGAAAGTAATTTGTCTTTAGGTTCTAACAATTCTGTCTCTAATTTCGATTTTTCCACCTGGAACCCAACCTTTTTGTCTGTTTTGAAAATTTCCCGAATTTGGGCATAATGCAACCAGTCTCGCACCTTGCTTTTTACATTTTCAAAACTCTGCAGCTTCCAATTGTCACCATCTTTTTCTATTAATTCCCAATATTTTGGCCAGTAGGCCTCCATGTTAAGTCTCTTACGTGCCTTGGCCTCTGCCGGTGAAAGCCACCTTGGTGTTTTGCTCTCCAATAAGTCTTTATATTTTGTCCAGACCATAAAGATTGCTCTTCTAACAATATGGTTTTTGAACATTTTATGAACTTTAACCTTGTCATACCACAAATACGCATGCCACCCAAAAGCGTTATCAAACCCTTCCAGATCTAGGACATCGGTGTTCTCTAACAAAAACCAGTCTTTCAACCAGCAGAAGGCTGCAGATTCATAATATAACCTCAAGTCTGGCAGGGCAAATCCCCCCCTTTCTTTCGCATCTGTTAGTATTTTAAACTTAATTCGGGGCTTTTTGCCCTGCCAAACGAACTTAGAAATATCCTTCTGCCACTTTCCGAAGCATACCACTTTGTCCACAATCTGCAGGGTCTGAAACAAAAATAACATTTTCGGCAAAACATTCATCTTTATAGCTGCTATTCGGCCTAACAAGGAAAGTTTTAGTCTTGTCCAAATTTCCAAATCCCTTTTGATTTCTGACCAACATTTCTCATAGTTGTCCTTAAACAAATTCAAGTTTTTAGAAGTCAAGAACACCCCTAAATATTTTACCTTTTTAACCACATTTAATCCTGTCTCTTTCAAAAACTCATCTGTTTCTGTAGACGTTAGGTTCTTAGCTAAGACCTTAGTCTTTTGCTTGTTCAACTTAAATCCCGCCACCCGACCATAATCAGATATTAAATCCAGAACTCTTTTTGTGCTAGAAACTGGCTCCTGTAATGTTAGTACCAAATCATCTGCAAATGCTTTCAGTTTATATTGTTTCACTCCGACCTCAATGCCCCGAACTGACCGGTCCCTTCTGATCATATTCAAAAGCACCTCCAGGACCGAGATAAACAATAATGGGGATAGAGGGCACCCTTGTCGTGTCCCTTTTTCAATATTGAATTCCTCCGTCACCACATTGTTTACTATCAATTTAGCTTTTTGGTCTGAATATATTGCTTCTATACCATTTTCAAACCCCCGTCCCACTCCCATCCCTTCCAAATTTTTCTTCATGAACATCCAAGAAATGTTGTCAAAGGCTTTCTCCGCATCAATAAAAATTAACGCCGCTCTAGTGTTAATATTTGTTTGTAAGAGTTCCAAAATGTCAATAATGTTTCTCGTGTTATCAAACAAATGCCTACCCGGGAGAAAGCCTGCTTGGTCTTTGTGAATCACTTCATTCAGTACTTTTTTAAATCTATTTGCCAAAATGTCTGCAAAAATTTTGTAATGCACATTTAGGAGTGAGATGGGACGGTAGTTCTTAAGTTGAGTCTTTTCAGTTTCTGTTTTAGGAATCAATGTGATGAAAGCTTCTTTCCACGTTTCTGGTGCCTTCTTACCCTCCATAATCTGGTTACATACCTCCATCAAGGGTTGTATCAAATAGTCCTTCAAAACCTTATAATATTTGGAGGTAAGTCCATCAGGGCCTGGAGATTTGCCTAATTGGAGGTTCTGTATGGCACTCTCGATTTCCTGCTGTGTAACTTTAACATTCAGGGTTGTTCTCATTTCCTGAGGAATTTTTTGTAATCCGTTAGTTTTAATAAATTGATCTATCTCAGATTCTTTCTGCGGCCCTTGTGCATAGAGATCTTTGAAATATCTCTGGAAACATTTCCTAATTTCTTCAGGCTTCTGAACCATTCTTCCTTCAATCTCTAGATTTATAACTGTATTTAGTTTTTGTCTTTTTTTCAACTGCCATGCTAGCAGTTTCCCACATTTATTTGCTGAATCGAAAGATCTTTGTCTCATTTGTTTAATTTTCCACTCCACTTCTTGGTTTATCAGTTTCATATATTGGGCCTGGGAAAATTTCACTTCTCTCAGCACTTCCTTAGACTTGGGCCTAGATCTTAATTTCCTTTCACCCTCACTTATTCTCTCCAATATCTTCTGCTTCTTTTCATTCCAGAGTCTTTTCTTTACAGTGTTTTGTTGTATTAGAAACCCTCTCATCACCGTTTTACTTGCGTCCCAGATTGTTCTTTTTTCCACCGTAGTGTTCAGATTTATCTCAAAGTAATCTTTTAAAGTTTTTTGGGCCTTCTTCACAATCTCCTGATCTCTAAATAAAGTGTCATTCATTTTCCATCTGAAGGATCCGGTTATGTTTAGTCTCAATTCCATTTTCAAAGCATTATGGTCGGAGCAAGTTTTTGGGCAGATTTCCACTTTTCTAGTTTTAGGTGCCAGTCCTTTAGTTGTCCATATTTGGTCGATTCGTGTCCATGACAAATGAGCTTCAGAAAAGAAAGTTCCTTCTTTTCCTAGGGGGTTCTTGACTCTCCATATATCAATCAAATCCATATTGTCTGTCATTTCAAAAAAAGTTTTAGGTAGTCTGCCTTCTTTTGTTATATTTACACTCTGCGACTTATCCATATTTACAGAGACAACCCCATTCATATCTCCCAACATAATGATGTTGTTATAGTCTAGATAGTCCAGTAAAGTCTCATGCAGCTTCTTAAAAAATTCCGATTTTCCATCATTTGGCGCATAAATTCCTAATATCAAAAATTTTTCACCATGTGTATGGATTTCAATAGCCAAAATTCTGCCTTGTTCATCTTTAAATAGAAATTTCGGTGACAGGCTCTCCTTTGCGTAGATCACTACTCCTCTTTTCTTAACTCTGTCCGAAGAAATAAATTCTTGGCCTAACCTTTTATTGATTAACACTTTCCGATGAAGCCTTGTCACATGTGTTTCTTGCAGACAAATAATGTCCAATTGCTCTTTCTTCAATATATGGAATACTTTCCTTCTTTTTTCTGGAGAATTTCCGCCATTTATATTCCAACTAAGAAGTTGCAGAGACATCCTGAATCAATTTGTAGGCCTTACAGTGGGGTGTCTAGTTCTCCCGTTCCCGGCGGTGGCAGTGATGGTCCAGCTCCAGGCTGTTTAGTTCCTGGTGGTGGAGGTGGCCAAGACGCAACTGCTCCTTTCTGGAGGTCTTCCCCGTTGTCGTGAAGAAACTTCTGCTGGTCCTCTGGTGTTCTGATTCTTATTTTCCTTCCTTTATAGCTAAATGATAGTCCTTGCGGGAACTCCCACCTATAAGGGATTGTGTTGTTTCTCAACAACTTTGCCAGTTCTAAGTATGAGGCTCTAAGATCCAATAACAATTTGGGTATATCTCTGTAAATTTCAGCCTTTTTACCTTCTATCTCTAGAGATTTTTTGAAATGTAGGCCTAGTATCTTGTCTCTTTCCTCTCTTGATTTCAGAATAACCAAACAGTCTCTGGACTTGTCTTTCTTCACCGATCTGCCCAGTCTAAATGCAGTCACAATTTTAAAGTCTTTATCCTCTTCTATTCCCCAAAATTTGGAGAATAAAAGTGTCAAAAATCCCTCCAAATTGCCTTCCTCCAATTCTGGGACAGCTCTCAACCTGAGGTTATTCTCCTTGTTTCTCAATTCCACCATCGACAGGTAGGCCTGTTGTTCCCCTACCTGTCTTTGCAGAGGCTTGATTTCGCCTTTAATCTCATCAACTTTTTTACTTGCTTGCTCCGCTTTTTGATAGGCTTCCACAGCTAATTTATGATTTTCAGCTGTAGCTCCTTGTAGATTCTCAATTGCCTGTGTGTTCTGAGAGACCTTTTCAGAAAGTACGCCAATAGTAGTTGTTGCTTGGTCTATTTTTAGTGATTGACTGTCCACTTTTTGATTTAAAATTGCTAGTTGTTCTAAAATTTGTTTCAAAACTGTGTCAGATCCTCCTGTTGCCATGTCCTCTTCAGCAGGCTGTTCGGCCTCCACCTCCTGTGCTATCAGGACGGTTGGAACAGATGATCTGCGATGATGAGCTAAAGTTGTTTGGACAAGTTGCACAGGCTTCCTTTCTTTTTCTTTTTCTTTTTCTCTTTCTTTAGCTTTGGCTGCTCTTGTTTTCCCTGTGCCACTCATTCCACACCTGCCTCTTGTTCAAGGTCAAGTTATCCTTTATTCCATGAGAAAGCAAGTCCGGAGTACACACAATTGAACCACAGAAATTCCAAACAAAAAATGTTTCCCAGGCCTCTATAGCTCCACAATCCTCTAGGGGGAGTATCTTAAAATTTCAGGGAAGGAGAAGATTTTTCCGCCATTTAAAGTTTCTGTAATCTCTTATTTAATTTGTAATTCCAAGACAAAAAGGAAGATTCGCAGAGTCCTTTACTTTTTAAGCTAAAGCCACTAGGAGCCAGACTGGTAATTGCAACAGTATTTCAAACGTTTAAAGTTTCAATATATGTAGCAACTTAAAATCTTGTTACTATAATCCGCAGTTTGACAGCTCAGTTACATACTGACAGCCCGACGACTTGCGTTCTTAAAGCAAAGTCCCAAATATAAATCCCATAGACAAAAATAAGGTCTCTCTTGGTCTTTTAAATAAGAAGACTGCAAATTCTGTAAATGCACGATAGTTCCACTTTACAAAGTTCCCATTAAGCGCCTCAGCGCTCCTCTGTACTTTTGCTTTGATCTTGTAAGCAGTATCGGGAGACGGACTTCCTTTTACTCGTCACCCGTTTTCAAACCCGGAAAAAAGAATTTGGAGTCCAAATTGTAGTTCAATTTACTCACGGGTATGTTACTTGCCAAATTGATGTTCACAGGAAGAAAGGTCGACGCTCATCAGCAGCAGCTGCGCGGCTTCGCCTCCCGCAGAAAGAGCGATGAACTCACAGCGCCGCTCCCCCTTTCGCGCTCCGGAGCCCCTTACGGGGTCCCTTCCACACTTCTGGGGGAGTTCCTGGCGCCCGCCGAGTCCCACGGCCACGGGCTCCCTCTGCCCGTGGTTTTTTCAAGCGGGTCGTCGCTATGCCGCAGCGAACGACCCTTTTCTGCGGAGCCCCTCTTCAGACAATGAAGAGGACCGCCATCGCTGTTTCGCGCCGCCTCCGGAAGTCTGTATGTTTATCGATTCATATGCCTATGTAGTTCTAAGATCCAATCCTGGAACTCCAAGGACTTTCCAAGTAGTAAGTAGAACAGTTCTCTTAGATAAGAGGAATTTGGGAGGTCTGTCCTGGAGAAGCTATGATGATTTTCTATGCTTGCCTTCCTGGTGGAAAGGGAACTGCGGTTCAGTTTAATGAATACTGACAATGCAATTAAGTTTCTTATATGCCTTGCATATCCCAGGGAACCTGACAGGGAAACAAAAGGTAGTCCTCAATCATGTTTCCTATATCTGTGCAGAATAAAGCAAATGTAAATTGAGGCACCGAGGAACCACGGGATAAGCATTTCAATGCAGAGTCTTCAAAGGCATTTATCTTTTAGTCTTCAAGTACCTATCACTGCTTCCTCGCTCCTTGTTTTTAAGAACACAGTGCATAAATTAGTGGAAGTTATTAATATTACCACTGAGTAATCTCCCTTGCATTGTGGAAAATGTATTAAGGAGTAAGGAAGGGGGATCTTTAATATTACGCTTGATGGATAAATGGTAAGAAATGACTCAAGGAAACACTCAACAATATCAAAAGATCCCTAAGTATGTTACAAAATAGATCGTGTATACCAGGCTTGTACAACTGGAGACCCATCAAATTGAACATAGCCTTTCAGTCAATTTTGGGGGCCCACTAGGGTATGTTGATCTCTGGTTGCTTCTCCCAGCCCACTATCCTGGGAATACAAACAGTGAAGGGTTGTCAGGCGCCTGCCCAGTCACAAAACAAGATGCATGGGCCAGGCTTGATGCGCCATAAGCTACCCAAGCCTAACACAAATTATTCTTTCCTGTCAAAATACAGACAGGGTATCAGCTACTCAAACTCCTTCCAAAAATCCTGATAGCTGGACCAGAGGTAAAGCCAAGTTTCACAGTAATTTGGAAGTAGGGGAAAAAATCCAATCATGATAGATTTTTTGCTTTGGAAGTTTGAACCTGGCATGCATTGAACAAATATATAATAAATCAGCAAAACTTTAAAATGTGCTTCCTAGAAGCAGTGGAGATATATTTATTTCCTCATCAGTTCCCAGGCTATTTGGAAGTCAGAGCTGGATCATTAAGAAGGCTGATCGCCAAAGAATTGATGCTTTTGAATTATGGTGCTGGAGGAGACTCTTGAGAGTCCCATGGACTGCAAGAAGATCAAACCTATCCATTCTTAAGGAAATCAGCCCTGAGTGCTGACTGGAAGGACAGATCGTGAAGTTGAGGCTCCATTACTTTGGCCACCTCATGAGAAGAGAAGACTCCCTGGAAAAGACCCTGATGTTGGGAAAGATGGAGGGCACAAGGAGAAGGGGAAGACAGAGGACAAGATGGTTGGACAGTGTTCTCAAAGCTACAAACATGAGCCTGACCAAACTGCAAGAGGCGGTGGAAGACAGGAGTGCCTGGCATGCTCTGGTCCATGGGGTCACGAAGAGTCGGACACGACTAAACGACTAAACAACAACAACCCCTCTCTCCCACTTTGTATGGTGGGAGGGGGCAGGACTTGTCAGTTTGCATTTTCTTGGTATAGAAAGTATTGGTTCAAAGTGCAGAGATCTTTCCTATTTTAATTGATTCAAGAGGGTTCTGGAAGCTTCTGTGTGTGACACAAGCTAGTGCAAGCTGGAAGTTTCTAGCTGACTATTAAAGCTTCTATTCTGCCTAGAAACAGGCAGAAGGTTCCCAAAGTTTGGGTTATTCCTTCAGAGAAGCTGAACTGCTGGTTTAAACTGGTTCTGTTATCTCTCTCTGCCAAGATCATGGTGACTATAATAGTGCCAGAAGGGGCCTGGGTTTCACTTTCTGTCTCTCTTTCCTTCTGGTGTGGTGTTCTGTACATAGTATGTTTAGTTTTTAGTCTGATTGTAAGTTTAAGTCTGCTGCAACTGGATTTCTTATGGACTGTGCCAATCCTGAAGATATTTGTGACCGATATGCTCATTTGCCTTCAGTAGTAGTAAACACTGCTGGATGGAATTAATTGCCTCTGGTCTATTTCGGGGGGGAATCATGCAACGTGTTTATGTTTTACTCTGCTAAACTATACGTTGGGATCTGCTCTGGATCAATATGAGCAGAAATCATGACAGGACTAGAGGACTAGAGGAAGCTGCCTTATACCAAGCCAGACCATTTGTCCATTGGCCTCAGCATGGTCTACCCTGAGGGTCACAGCTCCCCAAGCTTCAGAGTAGGGTTTCTCTCTGTCCTACCTGGAGATGCTGGGAATTAAACCTGGGACCTTCTGCATGCAAAGCAGGTGCTCTACTATTAAGCTATGTCCCTTTCCCTTGAGAGGGTTAGAAGGCAGTAAAACACACCAAGTTTCATCAACACTGAAGAAGAAGAAGAGTTTGGATTTGATATCCTGCTTTATCACTACCCAAAGGAGTCTCAGAGCGGCTAACATTCTCCTTTCCCTTCCTCCCCCACAACAAACACTCTGTGGGGTGAGTGGGGCTGAGAGACTTCAAAGAAGTGTGACTAGCCCAAGGTCACCCAGCAGCTGCATGTGGAGGAGCGGAGACGCGAACCCGGTTCCCCAGATTACGAGTCTACCGCTCTTAACCACTACACCACACTGGGGGAGCACTATGCATGCTGCTGGTGCTGGTCTGTGCCAATAGGGCCCTTCCATTATCTACTTCTTCCTCCTTTTTCCCAAATGTAATTTCCCCCCTTGAGGAAGTGTAAAGGATACACAACAGTGCAGAATCAATGTAAACCCCTATTTGGTGTGGGTCTGTGTGTGGGTGCTATATCTGACTCAAGCTGGGATCCCTCTCTTCAAGGAGGAGAGAGCTTGAGTTTTCAAGTCGTCCTTTTTTTGAATACTCCAAGCTTTATCATAATACAACAAAAACACAGAGTCCTGTACCTTTCATTTAGTAACAAACACATGCAACTAGTTTTGCTCAGCAGTGTCCCATAATTATATTACGCTATTACCGTAATAACATGAAGAAGAACTTTTACCAACAAAAACAGATAACCAGGACAAAAGAAAAAATGCCATACCCACATCTAGAAAAAAATCAGAAGGGATGGTTAACATCTCCCCCCCACCAAGCGAAGCCTGTTTCTTGAAAGGAGACTGGGAGAGCAAGAAATAAGACTGCATGTACGAGCCTCTGTGAAATCAACTGCAATGCGTAAATTACTAGTTAATCCCAACAGTCTATATCGGGAAGGCAGAATGCTTTACATTTGAAAAGACTAGGTGTTAGCTGTCATTTTTGTACTAATAAGTCAGGATTATTCATTATAGTGGAACATATTTGACAAGAGACACTTTGTTAAGAACGTAGAAGGTTGGTGTCAGATCTAAAAACCGATTCAAACATTGTATTTTCCCCAAGCTTGCCTCCTTCCCTTTACACTTCCTTACGAGAGAGAACAAGCAAATCACTGTCCAGCTGTTTCCTTTCCTGCTAACTCCAGCAGTGGCTTCCCTTCCTTCTCCAAACTGTTTGGGCACGAGAAGCTGCTGCTCTTCTGAGGGGTAACAAGTGAGGGAGAAGGACAAGCATGGCCACCAACTTGGATGGCTTTAAAAGAAAATTAGGCAAATTCACGAAGGATAAGCCTATCTAGCCCCAATAGCTATGTTCTGCTTCTGTTGTCATCGCTCAGCGGTACAAGTTCAATCCCTGGCATCTCCAGGTAGGACTTCTAGAAACTTTGGAGAGCCATTGCCAGTCAATGTAGACCATACTGAGCTGGATGGACCAATAGCCTGATCTGTATAAGGCACCTTCCTATGTTTCTATACAGTTGCTATATAGTTGTGGGATCACAAGGGTGGATGGTGCTGTTGCACTCAGATCCTGCTTGCAGGCCTCTCATAGGCTACTTGGCCATTGTGAAAAGAGGATGCTGGACTTGATAGGCCTTTGGCTTGATCCAGGGCTTTTCCTATGCTATATTCTTATGTTCTAAGCATGGATAACATGTGAACCAGCCCTTAAGGGAGAACACGAGGGTTTTCTAAGCATTCATCCTGAACATGTGGGGGGTAGGAAGTGTGGGGGGGCAGGAAGATGGGCAGGGAATGCATTTCCCCAAACCTGTATCTGATGAAGTGGGTTCTTGCCTGCAAAAGCTTATACCACAGAAAATCTGCCAATCTTTAAGGCGCCATACAGCTAAATAACCTGGCTCTTTTCAATTCTGTTATCATTCTCAAAGTCTTTGGGAACAGGGCCGTTGGAAAACAAAATATGTGAATACAATGTGAGGCCCAATAGTGTATTTAAGTTCAAGACAGTTCTCTGCCCGATGTCTTTTAACCTTGGTCTGGGAATAAACCTATCCATGAGAAGAAATGTCACACTAACAAGACAAATATACTTATGAAATTCAAATCCCTGCAGGAGGCAACTTGTGGAACAAGGGTCATAGATATCACAATGTTATCACAATGTCAAAACAGGATGGTACAGAACTCCAGTGCTCAGTAATAATAATAATAATAATAATAATAATAAAAGAACTACCTTGCAAATTGTTGGAAATGCCAGAAATATAGAT